>NC_134080.1:144369160-144692467 GCF_000715075.1 Nicotiana tabacum
GATGGGTTGGAAATATTTCATCCCATGAAAGATGCAGTAGTATGATGCGGACAAGACATAGCTTGCGAATTGAAAGGTAGAGCTTAGCCCGTAAGAGAAGCGAGATAAATAGTGATTGGGATAGTGCTGAGTTTCGAAGAAAATGGGAGGCAAAACTTTGACTTGGAAGACAAAATGATAGCCTTATGCAAAGATGAAAATGTAGATGGAGGTAGAGCTTAACCTTGGAAGGCAGAACGGTAGCCTTATGCAATGCAGATGCAGATGGAGCTAGAGCTTAACCTCAGAAGGCAGAATGGTAGCCTTATGCAGATTGGAAGGCAGAATAGTAGACTTATGCAATGCAGATGCAGATGGAGGTAGAGCTTAACCTCGGAAGGTAGAATGATAACCTTATGCAATGTGAATGTAGATGGAGAATGCGTTTAGTCTCGGAAGGAAGAGTGATAGCCTTATGCAAAAAATGAGAATGCAGATGGAGGTAGAGCTTAACCTCGAAAGGCAGAATGGTAGCCTTATGCAAGTTGGAAGGAAGAATAGTAGCCTTATGCAATGCAAATGCAGATGGAGACAGCATTTAGTCTCGGAAGGCATAGTAGTAGCCTTATGCAAGAAATAAAATAACCAACGGCAGTAGAGTTTTCTTAGCTGATAGCAAATTGCGGTGTTGTGATTACTGGGAGCATTGTGACATATGAGACATCACTGGTGTATGCTGATAGAAAATGCTTGTAAGTGCAAAGGTTCTGAGAGTCGTATTTTGAACAATGTTTGTCACGTGGAAGTATAGTATGTTTAATGATTTCGCAATCCTAGTGCCTGCATCCAAAGAAAAATTGTGAGTTTTGTAAGGGGGAAGGATAGTTCATATCCCCGCTGGCTTTGCTTGATTTGTTCGACTTTGATCCGGTGATATCTTCTGTATCATTGGGGCAGCGTTGCTAAATGAAGTAGTTTCATTAATAAACATGCATGATTTTGTAAAAGTATGACATAAGTGTATAATTAAAAATAATTTTTAGATGAACCGACGACTGTTACGTGGTTCGGGATATTGCAACCTCTCCAGCTACGGAATTTTGAGGGCCTCCCTCAAAATTCTGCCCTAGTTTGATAGGTTGATGCTTCTGACTGTTGCTCGTGCGATGATCGGCTGAAGTTACTTCGGAATTTTAAGGGTCCTCCTCAAAATTCTGCCCCAGTGTCCAATTGCGGGGGAAATGAAATTTTTATTGAATTGTGACCGAACACATAGGGCTGCCTACGTATCCCCTCTTAAATGGGAATCAGGTCAGGCGTAGTTCAAATTACATCATATAAGGGTAGCATAAAGATTACACATAGTAACGCTTGACTGCATCTGAATTTATCGACTTTGGCCAGACTTCTCCGTCCATCTCTGCAAGTATGAGGGCTCATCTTGTCAGAACCCGGTGAACCATGTATGGACCCTGCCAGTTGGGAGAGAACTTCCCTTTGGCTTCATCTTGATGCGGAAAAATTTTCTTTAACACCAGCTACCCCGGTGTGAACTGTCTTGGCTTGACTTTCTTGTTCAAGGCTTTGAACATTCTGTTCTGGTAGAGTTGACCATGGCAAACTGCATTCATTCTCTTTCCGTCTATAAAGGCTAGTTGCTCATAACAACTTTTTACTCACTCTGCGTCGTCGAGCTCAGCTTCTTGTATGATCCTTAGGGAAGGAATTTCTACCTCAACGGGAATGACAACCTCTATACCGTAAACCAGCATATAAGGGGTCGCCCAGGTTGATGTGAAGACCGGGGTGCAATACCCTAGTAGAGAAAATGACAAGTTCTCGTGCCACTATTTATGCTCTTCTATCATTTTCCTCAATATCTTATTGATATTCTTGTTGGTGGCTTTTACAGCTCCTATCATTTGAGGCCTGTAGGTTGTGAAATTCTTTTGTCTGATCTTGAATGTTTCACACATAGATTTCATCAAGTCGCTGTTGAGGTTGGATCCATTACCAGTAATGATTGACTCTGGAATCCCGAATCGACAAACAATGCGGTCGCGGACAAAGTCTGCCATGACTTTTTTAGTTAGTTCTCGGTAAGATGCTGCTTCGACCCACTTGGTGAAATAGTTGATGGCTACTAGGATAAACCTATGTCCGTTGGAAGCAGCAGGCTTGATTGGTCCAATAACGTCCATTCCCCAGGCGGCGAACGACCACAGTGAGCTTGTTGTGTTGAGCTCGCTCGGAGGTACCTTTATCATATCTGCATGAATCTGTCAGCGATGGCATTTCCGAACATACTGGATGCAGTCTGTTTCCATAGTAATCCAAAAGTAACTAGCCCAAAGTATTTTCTTTGCTAAGACAAAACCGTTAATATGTGGACCGCAGGTCCCAGCATGAATTTCCTCTAGTAGCTTGGATGCTTCCTTTGCGTCAACACATCTTAATAGTCCCAAATCAGGAGTCCTGATATATAGGATTCCTCCGCTGAGGAAGAAGTTGTTGGACAATCTCCGAACTGTGCGTTTCTGAGTAGGATTTGCAAGCTCTAGGTACTCGCATTTTGCCAAATATTCCTTGATATCATGAAACCAAGGCTTTCCGTCTGCTTCTTCTTCAACATGGGCATTGTAAGCTGGATGATCATGGATCTTTACTGGAATGGGATCAATGAAATTCTTGTCTAGATGCTGTATCATAGATGACAGGGTGGCCAATGCATCGACGAAGTCATTCTGGACTCTGGGAACATGCTAGAATTCCGTCTTCGTGAACCTTTTCCTCAATTCCTGTACATGATGCAGATACGAGAGTATATTGGAGTTCTTGGTTCCCCATTCTTCTCGTACATGATGTATAAGTAAGTCTGAATTTTCAATTACTAGCAGCTCTTGAACGTTCATGTTAATGGCCATTTTGAGTCTCAAGATGCAGGCTTCATACTCGGCCATATTGTTGGTGCATGAGAACCTGAGTTTGGCAGACGCAGGATAATGCTGACCGGTTTCTGGTACTAGTACTGCTACTATGCCAAGTCCTTTAAAGTTTGCTGCTCTATCAAAGTACATTCTCCAACCGTCAAAAGATTCTGCGATGTCTTCTCCTATGAATGATACCTCTTCATCAGGAAAATACGTTTTCAGGGGTTCGTATTCTCCATCCACGAGATTCTCAGTGAGGTGGTCTGCCAGTTCCTGCCCCTTCACCGCTTTCTAATTTACGTAAACAATGTCGAACTCACTCAACAGGATTTGCCAGTTGGCCAGCTTGGCGGTGGGCATAGGCTTCTGAAAGATATATTTCAAAGGATCCATCCTTGATATGAGATATGTAGTATAGGCACAGAAGTAATGTCTCAGCTTCTGAGCTACCCAAGTTATAGCACAACAGGTGTGTTCCAATAAAGAATACCGGGCCACGTAAGGGGTGAACTTCTTACTGAGATAATAAATGTCCTGCTCCTTCCTCCCCATTTCATCATGCTTCCCCAGAACGCAGCCGAAAGCTCCATCCAACACTGTAAGGTAGAGTAGTAAGGGTCTACCTAGCTCGGGCGGGACTTAGACTGGTGGTGTTAATATGTACTCCTTGATTCTGTCAAAGGCCTTTTGGCAGTCATCAGTACATTTGGTAGAGGCATCCTTCTTCAACATCTTAAAGATTGGCTCACAGATAACTGTAAACTGTGCTATGAATCGGCTGATGTAGTTTAGGCTTCCCAAGAAACTCATCACATCCTTTTTTTTCTTTTGCAGTGGTAGTTCTTGAATGGCCTTGACATTTGATGGATCCAGTTCTATTATCGGCGACTCACAATAAACCCAAGCAATTTCCCAGCAGGAACCCCAAATGCGCACTTTGCGGGGTTCAGTTTCAGGTTGTACCTCCGCAGTCTATTGAATAACTTACACAAATCTTTCATGTGATTAGTGAACTTCTTGGATTTGATGATAACATCATCTACATATACCTCTATCTCCTTGTGTATCATATCATAGAAAATGGTAGTTATGGCCCTCATGTAGGTGGCCCCTACATTCTTCAGGCCGAACGAAATCATCTTGTAACAGTACATTCCCCAAAGCATAATATAAGCCATTTTATCAACATCTTCTTCATCCATCCAGATCTGGTGATAACTAGCGAAACAATCTACAAATGCCTACAGCTCATGCTTAGCGTAATTGTCAATCAGGATGTGTATATTCAGCAAAGGGAAGTCGTCTTTCGGACTGGCCCGGTTGAGATCCCGGTAGTCGACACAGACTTTGACCTTCCCATCCTTCTTTGGCACTGGTATAATGTTGGCTAACCATGTCGGGTATTCTACTACCCTGAGAACCTTAGCTTTGACCTGCTTGGTGACTTCTTCCTTGATTTTCAGACTTATACCAGGTTTGAACTTTCTGAGCTTTTGCTTTACCGGTGGACTCGTTGGATCGGTTGTTAGTTTGTGAGCCACAATAGATGTACTCAGACCAGTCATGTCATCATACAACCTGGCGAATATGTCCTCATATTCCTTAAGAAATTTCGTGTATTCCTTCTTTTCTGATGGCGATAAGTGAACGCTGATTTGTGTTTCCTTGACATTTTATGTATCTCCCAGGTTGACAATTTCAGTCTCATCCAGCTTGGACTTAGGTATGTTCTCAAAGTTCTCATCTTCCTTGACAATCCGTCAGGTATGTCATCTTCCTCTGAATCAATGTCCGTTTGTTGCGTTGTCTCATTGCATATCATAGTCATTGGTTCATCAAGATAAGTAATAGTAATGTTTTATTGGTAAAGTAGGGAAAGATAGCAATGAATACTAAATCATAATAAGAAATTGGAAATGCTTTTGATAAATTGAATAACTGTTTTGAACATCGAAGATTTAATTGCGGGAATTGAAAATGCGAAAAGAAAACATTTAGTATATAAAACAGTGAATGATGCTTATTCTAGCCTTGCTACCCCGAAGCTCGTCGTGCTCTGGTTGTCCCGATGGTCTAATTATTTAGATGTGCACCTCTGCTCACAGCCTGTATGGAAGGGTCTTCCTCCCCCTCCTCCTCAAGAATGACACAACAGTCCATATCACTGTCTTCTAGGAACAAGTTCTTCACTACTGCACGCACTTCTTCTTCATCTGACCCATAAATAATGTCAGCCTGTTAGAAAATCTGCTCCAGATGCAGTGTTGTCTACTCTAGTAGATAGTAAGGACCGCGCCATGGTGGCGACCAGCTGTTGAATTCTTCCCAAGTGTATTCATATCCCAAACCGAACGTAGTACTATGTTTTTTGAGTTTTATGGGCTTTGAGATTCCTTGGAGGTTCTTACCGAGCCCTTTGCTATTTTTGTACCCACTCTAATTCAGTATACTCTCGATTTTGCTATCCTACAATTTATCTTTGTCGATAGCATTGACCCGTTCAATGTGGTGGTAAGTCTCTCCACCTAGCTTCCTTCTTCCCTCGATTGCCGGAATGGTCTGACAACTGTATATAGGGTTGCTAATATCACCGTGAATGATCACTTATTGGTGATTACATTCAAACTTTATTGCCTGATACAACGTTGATGCTATGGCCCCAGCAGCATGAATCCATGGTCGTCCCAACAGCAAGTTGTAAGATGTCGGCACATCTATCACTTGGAAATCGACCTCGAACCATGTTGGTCCCATCTACAAGTATAGAATAATCTCACAAATAGTGGACATCTGAGAACCATCGAAGGCTTTCACATTGATTGCTCCATGTTTTATCTCGTACAGTCCTTTACCCAGCTTTTGAGGGTTACCAACGGAAAAATGTTGAGATTGGAACCTCCATCGATCAGGATTCTGGTGATAAAATAATCTTCGCATTGCATAGTGATGTGCAATGCCTTGTTGTGCCCCAACCTTTCAGGTGGCAGCTCGTCCTCATGAAAGGTGATTTTATGGCTTTCCAGCACCTGTCCTACCATGTTAGCCATTTCCCTGCCAGTGATGTTACTTAGCATGTATGCCTCACTTAGCACTTTTAACAGAGCATTCTTGTGTGCCTCAAAATTTTGCAGCAAAAAGAGAATGTATATTTGTGTTGGCGTCTTGTTTAACTGGTCGATGACCGATTGTTCCTTGGCATATATCTTCCTCCAAAGGTCGTCTGGACCTGTCTCAATGATGGGTGGCCGATTGGAGGCCTGCTTGCTTGATTCAGCTAGATGTTCAAGGGTATAGACTTTACCAGTTCTGGTCATACCCTGTGCGGCAATAGTTTCTTCGAACCTGACCTTGCCTTTCCTTCTTGCCTCGGCTATATAGTCCCAGGTACAACCTTTGTATGGAATGGTGTCATGGTTGACTTCGCCACTGGTATCGGCATGGCTAACCTTACTCCGAATGGAACATGTGCCTTGGGCGGCAAAACTGCAACCTCAAATGGTGCAGGTGCATTTGCTAAAGACACGAATTCAACCTCAATTAGTGTCGGTGTCTTTGCGGATGATGTTGCTTCAGACTCAAGTGGTATAGACATATTCACCTCAGCGTCCTCAGATGGCTGGATCTGGACTATGATTGGATTGAGAGTGATTGTCGGTTTCTTTGAGTCATCACCTTTTGCAATCAACCCGATTGATCCCTCGGGATCCCAGTCATCTTATATTTCAATCATGTGGATACCTGCGACTTTATGGTCTGGAAGATGGTTGTTGTGGACATTTGGAGTGGGCTCCTTTGCCACAATAATCTTGTTATCAATCAACGACTGTATCTTGTCTTTCAAAGAACGACACTCATTGATGGTGTGCCCTTTCATGCCGGAGTGGTATGCACAGGATTTGTTTGGGTTAGCCCACTGAGAAGGGTTCTCAAGGGTTGTAGCTGGGATCCGGGTGACATAACCAACAACTTTGAGTTTGTCATACAACTGATCAATGGGTTCAACAATGGCTGTATATTGTTTTGGAGGTCTGCGATCAAAATTAGGTTGAGGTCTAGGGAAGTTTTGCCGTGCAGGGGGTGATTGATAATGGGATGGTTGACCATTATAGGTTTGATAAACATGAGCGGGTTAGGAGTATTTTGGTGAGGTAGGTTGGTATGTGGGAGGTGGAGATGAGTGATAAGTTGGTAGTGGAGCTTGGTATGAGGGTGAAGGTGCTTGGTAATTTGGGGTTGGCTGATATATTAGTGGAGGTGTTGGGTATGTTTGGTATTTGAGTGGAGATTTGGTCCTTTGTGCAACCATCACGCCCCCTACGTCACTCTTCTTGGACACACCACCGTACTGTAAGGCCTTATTTGTAGCTTGCAAGGCCTCAAAGTTTGTAACCATGCTGCTTTTGATACATTCTTCAATTCTTTCCCCCAGTTGATAATATTGGAGAATTTGTGGTTCTCAATCATCATCAGTCGTTCATAATACTACGGGTCCTGATCCCGGACAAAGAACTTGTTCATCTGTTCATCTTCTAAGGCAGAGAAGACCCTAACAGCTTTGGACCTCCAACGAGTAGCATACTTGCAAAACGTCTCTGTGGGCTTCTTCTTTATATTCTGTAGATAGAATATATCTGGCACATTCTCTATATTAAACCTGAACATGTCCATAAAGTCAGACGCCATGCCTATCCAGCTGGACCACTTCTTGGGATCTTGACTGATGTACTAAGACAACGCATCTCCTTTCAAACTCCTCATGAACAACTTCATATGTATCCTTTCATCCTTTCCTACTCCAACCAGCTTGTCGCAATATGTCCTCAGATGGACCCTTAGATCACCCGTACCATCAAACATCTCGAACTTAGGAGGTTTGTACCCTTCAGGCAGTTTGACATCAGGCTGTATGCAAAGATCCTCATAGTTCAGCCCTTCGATTCCTTTACTTCCCTCAACGCCTTGAATCCTGCTAGTCAATTTCTTAAGTTCCTCAGCCAGGTTCCTAATGAGCAGATCCTTTTCATCAGACTCAGGTGTGCTAGAGATAAGTTGGTGAAGTGTGGCATGGTCTCCACGTAGATATAAGTGTTGTAGTGGCCTAGTGTGTCGGTGTGGAAATGGTTGTTTGTGGAGTTTTGGGGTTCTGGGATGAGTATTGGAGTGAGGTATGGCAGGTGTTGCATTTGGTCTTTGGTGGAACAGTGTGATGGTGAGGAGCGGGATGATTCTGTTGCTTTGGGATATTTGGAGGATGTGTAGGGTTTTAAGTGTTTGGGAAATTGATGTCTGGGGTGCTGAGGGAAAATGACAGGCTTGCCAGATTCGGAACCTGATCGAGATCTTCTTGGAATTTCAGCAGTGTCTACTCAAGTTGTGACACAGTCTCGTTTGGAACCTGAATACCCTGGCTATTAATGGACTCTACCGTTCAGTTGTGTTCTCCTTCCTGATGTTGTTCAAATCTTCCATCTTGCCTTTGTTCTTGCCTTTGATGGGACTAAGAGGAGGAGTGGGTGGAGGACCCCTGGACCTTATGAAATAAGATGATGATGCCAGAGTACACGAACTAACCTTTGGGGAAGGGAATAATAAAAACAAAAATAAAAACAAAAGGTAATCAAGTTAGTGAGGATTATAAAAAGTATTGCAATATTTAAACACATAGTGCGGGAATGTAAAGCGTGTCTTAATTTAGGAAGATCTTTGTGCCCGAGGTAGCCCTAACGACAAATTGATTTGGAGAACTTAGAATGCTAAAGGACTCATTTTATTTATAAAAATAGACGAATCCCAAAATGACAATAAATAAGCAAGAAGTAAAAGTCACTAATGGCTATTGGCCTTATTACATTCATAAAGTGAAAAAGCAAATTCCTATCTATTTGGTCCTAGAAGGACCTTCATCAGGTTGAATGCTCTCGTTGATCAAATCCTCCAGTTCGCGTAGGTTCACCAGTAAAAATGCCTTTGCCAGGTGTTCTCCTTCGTTTCCCTCGGCGTTCTGGCAGTCGGTGACTCTCTTCCTCACTTTTCTTTCCAATTCCAGCAGACTGTACTCGAGATATTCCAACTTTTTGCTAGCTTTGGCAGCCCTCTCTTTCCATTCATTGATTTGGTCGTTTGATGGAAGACTCCTCCACCAGTCCAGCAAGAGAGAGGGCGTGCTAACCATACCGAAACTAGGGACCTCGTGCCTCATTTTCTGCAAAATAAAGGGTTAGACCCTACCCCTACCGGACTCGAATTAATTTAATATCAACAATTAGCAAGAAGCATTTAGTTCTCCAAATAAATGCACAAAACGTGATGATGTCTGTTTGGGTTTAGGGAAACCCAGTGGACTTTTGGACAAGTCTATCTTAAAGGATCATTATATGGACAACATAACTGACCCGGCTAGGTTTTACCATGATGCATGCACAATTTAAACAGAGTAAGGTTTTTATAGGGTTTTAGACTGGTACCCTTGAGCAGACAACTCAAAGTGGAAGGCATGGAACTGTCGACTAGACCGCTGATCGACTAGTTTTACCGCAAATATGCCTTTCTGAATTTAGGGGTAATGATATAGAAAAAGCACAACCACTCATTAAAAGTGTTGCTATAGTATTTGTTTGGCACGAGTGGAGTATGATGTTAAGCATGATTATGCAATAATTAAAAGCATGTTGAAATGTATTTGCACGTTAAGAAAGCAATAAATACAGTAGGTTTATAATTTAAAGCAGCAATAAAGGAAGGAAACAAGGAAGATATGTCAGTTTCGCTTTTGAAAAAGAAATTAAATGCTTAAAGGAATTAAACAAATAATTGCACATAAGGGAGGGGTACAAATTCACAAAAACAATCTGTGGTAAAAGCCTAAATATCCCCATCAGAGTCGCCATGCTATCGCACGCCCCTTATTCCACTTCCATCGGAGAGGAGTCCGGGTTTCGAAATTCATGGGGTGTAGTGACTCATTTCTTTTTGGGAATTGGGTATTTGAAGAGTCGCCACCTAACGATTTTAAGGTACGTTAGGGCACCTATATGGTTCAACTACAACTATGTTTGATAACCAGAGATAGGGTAAGGGCTTGAAATTATCCTATGGTGAAGGTGTTAGGCACCCCTCAGAATCCACTAGTGTGGTTCCCAGCCAGATGGTTTTTTTTGTGAATTTGTGCAATCAGGAAGTAGACAAGTATGGCTCAAATAATAAGGGATTTAAGTTAAACACATAAGTGTTTGAAAAAAATTATTGAAAGGTTTTGAAAAGATCTATAATCTAAACATGCTTATGAATGTAAAAGGGTCGTAGGTTTGTTTGCAATATGGATCACATCAATGCAATACCCGGTATAACACTCCTCAGAAGAGGGGATACACGTGGTATTAGCGCATTAGTCATCATATCCATATCTACCCTTCCACCCCATGAAGGTATTAAAGCGAGGATTGGTCTCGACCTCTATTGCATGCTGTTACCTGTCCCTTTCCTATCAGTCCTGGAGGAATTTAGGACTTCTATTCCTATAAGAATGAGGTTCTAGGCTAACTTTTAGGTTTAAAGGTAAAATGTTAAGGCGACATACAAAAAACAAGTAGGACTGCATTTAGAGGGGAAACATATAAGCAATTCGAAGGCTCATGTATACCTCCGTAAATAATGCATATAAATAGCATTACTTAAACACAGTTAAGGTCTGAATTTTAAAATGCTAAAGCAGGGTGTTTAAGTCAAAACCAAATTCATTATATAACTCAGAAAAGAAGTCTGAATCAGGCCTGCCTGCTAGTTGTTGCAGTTGATAATTAATGAGGGCAATTCCAGTTTTGTTTAAATAATTACCTAAGGCTTGCCTAGGCATAAGCAATATTTAGTAGTTATTCAGAATCACTAAGACAGTTTGGAGATTATTATTACCTAAAACATGTTATTCTAGGTGTTCAGCAAATAGAATCATTGCTAGTTGGTTGTAAAGACTAAGTAAAATTGTTCTATTCCCTTTTATGCGTTCATAGCTAACCTAAGTGTGATTAAGCGAATATCCTGAAGACATGGTATCTAATGTGCAGAGATGTAGAATGATGTATATGAAGAATCCTAAACAAGATTTCTATTTGCACAAGTATTACAATGTTTAAACATAATTTCTAGAATATATAGAGATGATATGTTTATTAGTGTTGTTTAGCCTAAAACAGGATCTCTAAGTGTGTATGGCAGTACTGGTTATTAACACATTTAACGCAGGAATTTCTAAGTATATGACAGTGAAATGGACATGCTGACAACAGTAAGTGTAAATCTTAAGAAGCATGATCTCTAAAGCATGAAATGAACCCTAAGAATGGATTCGATTACGCAAGTAGCAATATAAACCTAGTAACATGCTTTCTACCCCTTTTGATAGCTAAAACATGCATATTTCCCATCCCTTTTTACTAGCCAACCCCGTAATTATTTATAAATTATTACAGACCAAATGATGAATTACATAAGGAAAAGAAAAAATATGCAATAATAAAAAGTTACAACCATAGGAAATCCTGATCTTGACTTCCTCTCTGAGTTATGTAATGAACCACTTCAATGCCAATATTATTCTAAAGCCTTTCTCATAACTGGGTGTGTCAGAGTTCCCTAAGGATCTCAAGGGATCCCGTGCAGTGCTCACACCCAGATTGTATAACCAATAGAGAGTGAGTGCATTGTGGAAGAGCCATCCCTTATGTGTCCAGGTTCAGAAGGAGCTCAAGGGTCCCAATAAGGCTCACACAAGAGGGGCAGAACCTAGATTCTAAGAGTATAGTGGAAGTGCAGAACACATGTTGAATGAGATTTATTAAAAAAAGAAAGATGGACTGATAGTCCATTTTGAAAGCAATCAGTAACAGAGACGATTGAAATCAGTTGTAGTAGTAAAACTCAAAAATACACATAATGAGTAGTCATACAATAGGTCAAGGGGTTTGGGACACACAAACATTTGACTGTAAACACATAACCCCACCAAGGGTCTTAGGACTAGTTGGACATGCACAACAATAGTTGATATTGGCATGATCACAGGCTAGTCAGCAAGAATATAAGCACATTGAACGGATAGGGGTTTGGGATGGCAAGTACACAATAAGGGTCTGGCATAGTATGCTTTGATAGACACATAGGGGAGTGCATTAATATAAAGGGGAATGGGAGATATTATAACATGCTAGTAATGTAATTTGACTGCAGAACCACAAGCAGAAGTAGACAAGAATGAGAGAAACTGAAACAATTAAAGAAGCATGATGTTGTTGAAGCTTTAAAATTAACTAGGACATACTAGTAGAGAAATCAAGGTGCAGAAAGATAAAGCAAATAAGATTCCACAGTCTAGCCTTGGCTTTCAGCCGGCTAGCACAAGTAATAGTAAAGAAAGAGAGAGTTTTCAGTGTGTGAGTGTGTGTTTTTTAACTCAATTGTTCGTGTCTAAAGAAAATAGAGGGTAGGGTATTTATAACTTTGAAAACGAGTAGAAAATAAGGTAACAAGTAAAGTCTTAACACAAACATGGAAATAATCACACTCAGAATAATTTACCACAAGTACTTCCCTTTAATAAAGGAATTACTGCTTAACGGATACCAACGGGATAATTAAGGAAAGAAAATTAATTTGAGGAAAATAGATTTCTTACCATATAAGGGATAGTAAAGTACAGAGTATACAATTGAGTCTAAGTACAAAAATATACTTAATTGGGGAAAAGATTCAGAAGGGTGAAATATCAGGAAGGAACCAATCACTTAAACAAACGAGTAAAATTAGGGTTTATAAGAAAACCTTGTAATTAAACCGTCACTTAAGGCAATCAAGATTAATCAAGGAGTGGTCATGATTCTGCAATTCATCATATAAATAGAAAGGAATGAACATGCGTATTAGACATGCATGGTCAATCATATTGATAAAAAGGGAGAAAACTAGATGAACATAAACATACAGGAGTGCCATGAATAGGCTAAGTACTATTCAAAGCATGGTAATCAACAAGGTCAAGTAGTCATGGCTCACACGTATAACCAAAGTGAAGAAACCAGTCTAACAGGTAAAGAAAATCAGAAACAAGTAAAGAACTCACAGTAATGAGTGAGAAAAACCCTTTTAAGAGATTAGGGTTTTAACAACAATCGAGTTTTAAAAAATGGTAAGAACTCTGAATCAACCAACAAAGAAGAGGATCCAAACATAAAGAACTTAATCGAAACAAGTATTCATATAAACAAACAAAGACAGTTCAAAACCAAAAATACCTAGGGTTTTTACACGATGAACCAGGTAGAAGAACAACATGAACAAACCGTTTAAACATAGTGAAATCATAAAGCAACACTAAGAATCGAAGGAGAGATCTTTTAAAAGGAGTTTAAGAAACCATAATTTGAAAACGAATAGTCACTTTGAAAGAAAATCGAAGAACCTTTGAGCAAACACCAAGAAGTTCATAACATGCACAGATCTAAGACAGATCTGAAGTAAAATCGGAATGCTCTTAAAGCTAGGGTTTCAGAGAACCCAGAAAAAGTGAGAAAGACTTTGAAAAGCTACCGATATAGCCGGAAAAGTCAAGGATCTGACTTGAACAGCCATGGATGGCCGAAAAGAGGCCATGGATAGAAGTTGTGCCAAGACTGGACTAGATCTCTTTGAGATCTGTCCATGAAATCATGGAAACAAACAGCCAGGAGCTATAGGAGACCGGTACACCTCTCAAATACCCATGTGAGTCCATGGATTGGGGTAGGGATTGAAAGGGATTAGGGTGGTGGCGGCTAGGGTTTAGGTGAGGTTGCAGAGAGAATTGGAAAGGAAGGGGATTCAAAGGCGGCGGGTTGGTGGAAATAATTTAGGGTAAGGGGGTCGTTTGGGTTTATATTAGGTAGGTGAAATAGTGGTCGTTGATCTGAATGATCAACAACCTAGATTAAAAGGGGTAGGTGGGGATCCGGGTTTGCGTAGGATTTAATTGGGTAAGGATCGGGTTAAAATTGAAATTTGGTTGGGGAATTGCGGTTCAATTTAGGCTAGAATTGAAATAAAAATGGGTTGTTATTTAAACATCCAATTTTCCCCTTTTGAAATTATAAAAAATAGTAAATAGCTTCTGAAAATAAATTGAAAATACTAAAATTATTTATAACATATAAATAATAATTTAAAATATAAGACAAAATTTTATGAATATAAGACACAATTAAACCATAAAATGGCTAATATTACAATTATATGTAATTTAGCTTAAAAAATACTAAATAAAATTGTAAAAATATGTAAAAATTACCTTAGCCATATTTTGGTATAAATACGGAAATCTAATAGATGAATTATCAAGAATATAAATTTGGAAATAATTATTTGGATTTTATGGGTAAAAAAGTGGAAATAAATCAATTTAAAAACCTTAACAATTATGGAAAAATAATAAAATATTTGGACATGCTTATACATGCATATATATATGATATTTTGAAAGTATTTTGCATATTGAAAATATATAGGGAAAAATTGGGTATCAACAAGAATACAAAACCAACACCCACAAAATCCTCCCGCACCAAATCAATACGCAACTCCACCCCAGAATCCCAACCCATTATCATCTCCGCCGTAGCAACACATTCATTACCTTCCAACCACAACTTACCACACTCCCCAAAACACATCGCCACTCATTCTCGCTCCCCAAAACTCCACCAATGACCATCACTATACCCAAGTTTCCGGCACCTATTATCACGACCCCGATTTCCACCCTCGGGAGTCGTGATGGCGCCTACTAATGTGTGCTAGGCAAGCCAATCCTTTAACAACTTACTTCATTATCCAATTATTTCTTTTTAACAAATATAAGGCGGTAACACGAAAATAGCGGAACTTTAAATAATTAAGCGGAAGATAACAAGTAAATATCTGAAATCTGCATCTATTACCACTCTAAAAACCTAAAGCACCCAAAACCTGGTGTCGCAGTGTCACAGACTGTCGAAGATTGCTACATACAAGGTCTGAAGAAATAACAGTACACTGTTTCTGAACAAAGGAAAATGAAACAGGAAATAGGGATAGAGGGAGACGCCATGGCCTGTGGACGCCTGCAAGTCTACCTTGGGTCTGTGGATGGACTGAAGGAAGCCTCCAAGCTACTGTCCAAAAGTTGCTCCAGGATCTGCACATAGTGCAGAGTGTTGTATCAGCACAATTAACCCTATGTGCTGGTAAGTGTCCAGCCTAACCCCGATGAATTAGTGACGAGGCTAGGACCAGACTACCAAATAAACTTGTGCAGTTCAAATATATACATCGGAAAAGTAAAATAGAATTAACCAGCCAAGTATGGGAGGGGGAGCATGCTGTGAGGAAGATAACAATTCCGAATAGAAGGAACATCAAATAAACGAAGGAAAACAACATAACTTGGATATCAAAAAAGAATCAAAAATCAATAAATGCACGACATCACCCTTTGTGCTTTTACTCTCATCCTTACCAAAGCAATCATATAATAAAAATGTGAACGGGATCACCCTTCGTGCTTTTACTCTCTTTCCTCACCATATAATCAATAAAATCGGCACGAAATGGTACATCGTGCGACATGACATCACCCTTCGTGCTTTACACTCTTTCCTCACAATCATACACGGCATCACCCTTCCTGCTTTACACTCTTTCCTGACAAAACAAATAATGCACGGCATCACCCTTTGTGCTTTAACTCTCTTCCTCACCCAAACAACAATCACAAACAATAAGGCAAGGGATTAAAGGAAATTTGCAATAAGAATCCCGACAAGGGAACAACATCAATAACATCAACATCCCGGCAAAGGAGATAACAAATAAATCAATAATACCCCGGCAAGGGTGACAACATAATGATCTCTTATCTTTCTCACTTTTACTTCACAATTAACTTCACAACTCGAGCCAATGCTTTGGAGGTTCAATTATCACTTACACTTTCACAATTCGTTATACAATTGAGCCAACACTCCTCATTGTTCATAGGTCGCAATTCCTTCCACAAACTTTATACAACAAATAGAAATTACCACTAAGGCATGAAAGATACAACGAAGTCATGATAATCACAATAAAAAGACTCACGGGCATGCTAGACACCAACGTATAGATACTTGTCACCATGCCTATACATCGTACTCAACAATTACCACATAGAAAATATGACTCAACTCCTAATCCTTCAAGCCAAGGTTAGACCAAACACTTACCTCGATGCCATGAACATAGTTCACAATTCAATCATAGCTTTACCCCTTGATTCCACCACCAATTCGCTCGTATCTAGTCATAAGTTACCTAATTACATTAATAAATGGAAATTGAATCAATTTGACTGCATAAAATAATTAGTTTTTCTAAAGTTTTGCCCAAAAAGTCAAAAATCGCCCCGGGCTCATAGTTGTGAACCCTTCAGGAAAGCTGGACTTTGGAATTTGTGAAAGGGACCCTAGCATTTGTGAGTTGGAAATTGCGAGAGGGGAGTCGCATTTGCGACTCAAGGCTGAAACAGGACTAATCACATTTGCGAGTAAGACAGGCCTGGGTTGGTTTCGCATTTGCGATCCAGCCTTCACATTTGCGAGCCAGGCTTCGCAAATGTGAAGCCTGCAGGCCTGATCATACCAGGAAAATTTCTGCAACTTTCTAAGTCTAAAAATCCACCCCGTGGCATATCCAAAACTCACCCAAGCCCTCGGGGCTCCAAACCAAATATACACACAACCTTAAAAACAACCTACGGACTTATTCGTGCACTCAAATCACCAAAATAATATCATGAACATCGAATTAGACCTCAAGATCAATGAAATTTCTAAAAACTCCTTTAAACATCAAATTTGCATTTAATGTCCGAATCACGTCAAACGGATTTCGTTTCTACCTAAACTTCACAGAATTATCTTAAATCATATATAAGACATGTAACGGGCGCTAGAACCAAAATAGGGCCCGATTCCAACATGTTCTAATCAAAATTCATTTCCAAAACCTTTAAACAATTTCAGAAAACAATTTTTTTAAAAAATTCATTCTCGGGCTTGGGACCTTGGAATCCGATTCCGAGCATACGCCCAAGTCCCGTATTTTCCTACGAACCCTCCAAGAACGTCAAATAACGAGTCTGGTTTCGTTTACCCAAAACGTTGACTGAAGTCAAATTAATTCATTTTATAGTCAAAATTTATCAATTTTTTCACAGATTTTTGCATATAGGCTTTCTGGCTACGCGCCCGAACTATGCACGGAAATCAAGGTGATGCTAAAAGAGGTTTTGAAGGCCTCGAAATGCAGAATTCATTTAAAAAACAAGTGATGACCTTTTGGGTCATCACATTCTCCACCTCTAGAACAACCGTTCGTCCTCGAACGGACAGAAGAAGGAAGTACGTGAGTCGGGTAAAAGATAGGGATAACGGCTCTGCATATCGAACGCAGACTCCCAGGTCGATGCCTCAGCAGGCTGACCTCTCCACTGAATATGAACAGAAGGAAAACTCATTGATCTCAACCGACGAACCTGCCGGTCTAGAATAGCTACCGGCTCCTCCTCACAAGACATGTCCTTGTCCAACTAGACAGTGCTGAAATCTAACACGTGGGATAGATTGCCATAATACTTCCGAAGCATGGACACATAAAACATTGGATGCATGGCTGATAAGCTCATCGGCAATTCAATTCTATAAGCCACCTCTCCCACTCGATCAAGAATCTCAAACGGGCCAATGTACCTAGGGCTAAGCTTGCCCTTTTTCCTAAATATCATCACGCCCTTCATAAGCGACACTCGAAGCAATATCTGCTCACCAACCATGAATGCTAAATCACGCACTTTGCGGTCGGCATAACTCTTTTGCCTGGACTGAGATGTACGAAGCCTATCCTGAATGATCCTGACCTTGTCTAAGGCATCCTGAACCAGATCCGTACCAAATAACTGAGCCTCTCCCGGCTCAAACCATCCAACCAGAGATCGACACCGCCTACTATATAAAGCCACATACGAAGCCATCTGAATACTCGATTGGTAGCTATTGTTGTAGGAAAACTCTGCTGAAGGCAAAAACTGATCCCACGAGCCTCCAAAGTCAATGACACAAGCTCGAAGCATATCCTCCAAAATCTGAATAGTCCGCTCGGACTGCCGATCCGTCTGAGGGTGAAACGTTGTGCTCAACTCAACCCGTGTGCCCAATTCTCACTGAACTACTCTCCAGAAATGGGAGGTAAATTGCGTACCTCGATCCAAAATGATAGACTCGGGCACACCATGAAGGAGAACAATCTTCCGGATATAGATCTCAGCTAACCTCTCGGAAGAATAAGAGACTGCCACAGGAATGAAATGCGCTGACTTGGTCAGCCTATCAATAATAACCCACACTTCATCGAACTTTCTCTGAGTCCGTGGGAGACCAACAACAAGGTCCATAGTGATACGCTCCCATTTCCACTCAGGAATCTCAATCTTTTGAAATGAACCATTGGGCCTCTGATGCTCGTACTTAACCTACTGACAATTCAAACACCGAGCCACATATGCAACGATATCCTTCTTCATTCTCCGACACCAATAATGCTGCCGCAAATCCTGATACATCTTTGCGGCTCCTGGATAAATAGAGTACTGGGAACTTTAAGCCTCCTCTAAAATCAACTCTCAAAGCTCATCCACATTAGGCACACAAACTGGACCCTACAATCTCAAAACTCCATCATCACCTAAGGTAACATGATTGGCACCTCCGTGCTGCACTGTTTCTCTAAGGACACACAAATGGGGATCATTATACTGCCGATCTCGGATACACTCCAATAATGAAGAGCGAGCGACTGTGCAAGCTAACACAGGACTGGGCTCAGACATATCCAACCTCACGAACTGATTGGCCAAAGCCTAAACATTTAAGGCAATCGCCCTTTCACTGACCGGAATATAAGCAAGACTGCCCATACTAGCTGACTTCCTACTCAAAGCATTAGCCACCACATTGGCCTTTCCCGGATGATATAAGATGGCGATATCATAATCTTTCAACAACTCCAACCACCTCCTCAGCCTCAAATTCAACTCCTTTTGCTTGAACAAATACTGAAGACTCTTGTAATCTGTGAACACCTCACATGCCACGCCATACAGATAATGCCTCTAAATCTTTAATGCGTGAACAATGGCTGTCAACTCCAAATCATGAACCGGATAGTTCTTCTCATGAATCTTCAACTGCCGTGAAGCATAGGCAATGACCTTGCCATCCTGCATCAACACTACGCCATGTCCAATACAAGATGCATCAAATAAACTATATAAGGCCCTAAACCTGTGGGCAAAACAAACATCGGTGCCGTAGTCAGAGCTGTCTTGAGCTTCTGAAAGCTCGCCTCACACTCATCCGACCATCTGAACTGGGCACCCTTCTGGGTCAAACTGGTCATTGGGGTTGCGATAGATGAGAACCCCTCCACGAACCGATGGTAGTAGCATACCTATCCTAAGAAACTCCGAATCTCCGTAGCTGATGCTGGTCTGGGCCAGTTCTTGACTGCCTCAATCTTCTTCGGATCAACCTGAATACCCTCTGCTGATACAACATGACCAAGAAATTCAACTGAACTCAACCAGAACTCACACTTCGAGAACTTAGCATATAACTGACTATCCCTCAAGGTCTGAAGAACCACTCTAAGATGTTGCTCGTGCTCTTCCCGGCTGTGGGAATAGATCAAAATATCATCAATGAAGACTTTCACGAATGAATCCAAATAAGGCCTGAACACTCGGTTCATCAAATCCATAAAATCCGCTGGGGCATTTGTCAACCCGAATGACATCACCAAGAACTCATAATGCTCGTACCGAGTGCGGAAAGTTGTCTTAGGGATATCAGATGCCCTAATCCTCAACTGATAGTAGCCAGATCTCAAGTCAATCTTCGAAAATATCTTGGCACCCTGAAGCTAATCAAACAAGTTATCAATCCTCGGTAATGGATACTTATTCTTAATTGTAACCTTGTTCAACTGCCGATAATCAATACACATTCTCATCGATCCGTCCTTCTTCTTGACAAACAACACCGACGCACCCCAAGGCGAAACACTCGGCCTAATGAAACCCTTCACAAGCATGTTTTCCAACTGCTCCTTCAACTCTTTCAACTCAGGCGGGGCCGCATGATACGGCGGGATAGAAATAGGCAGAGTGCCCAGAGCCAAATCAATACAAAAGTCAATATCCTTGTCGGGTGGCATAACCTGTAGGTTTGAACGGAAAACCCAAGGAAACTCACGAACAACGGGAACAAAATCAATAGAAGGAACCTCAGCACTAGAATCACGTACATATGCCAAATAGGCCAAACACCCTTTCTCGACCATACGCCGAGCCTTCACATAAGAGATAACACTACGAGTAGAATGACTAGGAGTCCCTCTCCACTCTAAACGAGGTAAACCTGGTAAAGCTAAGGTCACAGTCTTGGCATGACAGTCCAAGATAGCGTGGCAAGGTGATAACCAATCCATCCCCAATATGACATCAAAATCAACCATGTCCAGAAGAAGCAAATCTATGCAAGTCTCAAGACCCCCAATCACAACTATACATGAAAGATGGACTCGATTTACTACAATAGAATCACCACCGGTGTAGACACATAAATAGGGGCACTCAAAGAATCACTAGGCATGACCAGATACAGTGCAAAATAAGATGACACATACGAGTACGTAGACCCTGGATCGAATAACACTAAAGCATCTCTATCACAAACTAGAACCGTACCTGTAATAACTGCATCTGAAGCCCTAGCCTCGGGCCTAGATAGAAGAGCATAACATCAGGGCTGGGCCCCACCACCCTGAACTACATCTATGGGACAGCCTACTGCTGGCTGGCCTCCACCTCTAGCGGCCTGAGCTCCACCTCTAATACCTCTACCTCCACCTCTAGCACCTCTACCCCCACCTCTAACTGGCTGGGCGGGCTGTGGGACACCTGGTGCCTGAACCATGGCACGGGAACCCTGATGCTAAGAGCTACTCGGTGCTCGGGGGCAAAACCTAGCAATGTGACCCATACCACCACAAGTGTAGCAAGCCCTCTACTGCTGGCCCTGATTACCTGAATGACCACCCTGGAAACTCTAAAGGGGTGGTGCACTAATAGGAGCAAGTGGTGCATTGTAGGACTACTGATTAGAATAGTGCATCTAAGGACCACAGCCACCTGAAGCACCATGAGAAACCTGAAGACCTGACTGAAAAGGCATAGTATGATGGCCTCTACCTTACGAATCCCTACCTCCAGATGAGGTACCATTGAATCTTCCTGAATGACAGGGCATCTTGTCTGACCCATGACCACCTCCCTGTGATAGAACCATCTCCAATCTCATGGCCACATTGGCCGCCTCCTAGAAAGATATCTCACACCCATCCTCCCTAGACATATGAAGATGAATTAGCTGAATAACTCTATAAATGACGAGCCATGTCGATGAATCTGGTCTCATATTGGGAAACAGTCATAGAACCCTGCTAGAGACGCTCAAACTGCCTCCAATAGGCCTCTCTCTGAGTGATGGGGAGAAACTTCTCCATAAATAGCTGAGTAAACTGCTCCCAAGTCAAAGCTGGTGATCTGGCTGGTCTAGCCAAACAATAATCCCTCCACCAAGTCTTGGCGGATCCAAACAAGCAAAAAGTGGCAAAATCGACACCATTGGCCTCAACTATCCCCATGTTCCTAAGAACCTTATGGCAGCTGTCTAGATAATCCTGGGGATCCTCAGAAGATGCACCGCTAAAAGTAGTAGTGAAGAGCTTGGTGAGCCTATCCAACCTCCACAAAGTATCGGCAGACATAGCCGCTCCATCACTGGTCTGAGCTACCACACCCGGCTGAACTACTCCAACTGGCTGAACCGCTGGAGTTTGAATTTGGGGAGCTACCTGCTCCGGAGTGTGAGTAGCAAGAGTCTTGGCTCCTCCTCTAGCCTGAGAGATGGCTGGTGCTACAAGAAGCAAGCCTACTCGGGTGACACTCTCCATAAGGCCCACTAGACGGACCAGAGTATCCTGGAGAATTGGAGTAGCAATAAACCCCTCTGTGACCTCAACTGGGCCCACCGGAACTGCTGGGGCTTGAACCTCATCATCAAAGTCAACCTAAGGCTCTGTCGTTGGTGATGCTACTCAAGGCTGAGCTCTGCCCCTACCTCGTCCTCTAGCATGGCCTCTCCCTCTGCCCCTTGTGGGAGCTACTATTGGGGGCTCAGGCTGCTGGACAGTGGATGAGGAAGCGCGTGTTCTTGCCATCTGCGAAATAACAGAGTAGAAATTCAATTAGCATTGAGAAACCAAATAGCATGACAGGAGAGAATAAATGTGAAGTTGTTCCTAACTCTGTAGCCTCTGGTGGATAAATATAGACATCTCTGTACCGATCCTCAGACTCTACTAAGCTTGTGTGAGAACTGTAAGACCCATGTAACCTAGAGCTCTAATACAAACTTGTCACGACCCGGATTTCCCACCCTCGGGAGTGGTGATGGCGCCTACTAATGTGAGATAGGCAAGCCAATCCTTTAACAACTTACTTCATTATCCAATTATTTCTTTTTAACAAATATAAGGCGATAACACGAAAATAGCAGAACTTTAAATAATTAAGCAGAAAATAACAAGTAAATATCTGAAATTTGCATATATTACCACTCTTGAAAACTAAAGCACCCAAAACCTGGTGTCGCAGTGTCACCGACTGTCTAAGATTTCTACATACAAGGTTTGAAAAAATAACTGTACACTGTTTCTAAACATAGAAAAATGAAACAGAAAATAGGGATAGAGGGAGACGCCAGGGCTTGCGGACGCCTGCAGGTCTACCTTGGGTCTCCGGATGGACTGAAGGAAGCCTCCAAGCTACTGTCCAAAAGCTACTCTAGGATCTGCACATAGTGTAGAGTGTAGTATTAGTATAACTAACACCATGTGCTGGTAAGTGTCCGGCCTAACCCCAGCGAAGTAGTGACGAGGCTAGGACCAGACTATCAAATAAACCTGTGTAGTTCAAATATATATAGCGGAAAAGTAATATAGAAATAACCAGCCAAGTATGGGAGGGGGAGCATGAGGTGGGGAAGATAACAATTTCGAATAGAAGGAACATCAAATAAACGAAGGAAAACAACATAACTCAGATATCAACAAAGAATCAGAAATCAATAAATGCACGGCATCACCCTTCGTGCATTTACTCTTGTCGTCACTAAAGCAATCATATAATAAAAATATGCACGGGATCACCCTTCATGATTTTACTATCTTTCCTCACCATATAATCAATAAAATCGGCACAAAATGGTACACCGTGCGACACGACATCACCATTCGTTCTTTACACTTTGTCCTCACAGTCATACACGGCATCACCCTTCGTGCTTTACAGCCTTTCCTCATAAAACAAATAATGCACAGCATTACCCTTCGTGCTTTAACTCTCTTCCTCACCCAAACAACAATCACAAACAATACGGCATGAGATTAAAGGAATTTGCAATAAGAATCCCGGCGAGGGAGCAACAAGTCAACAATTGAATCCCGGCAAGGCAACAACATCAATAATATCAACATCCCAGCAAGAGAGATAACAAATAAGTCAATAATAGCCCGGCAAGGGTGACAACATAATGATCTCTTCTCTTTCTCACTTTTACTTCACAATTCACTTCATAACTCGAGCAAATGCTCTAGAGGTTCAATTATCACTTACACTTTCACGATTCGTTATACAACTTGAGCCAATGCTCCTCAACGTTAATAGGTCACAATTCCTTCCACAAACTTTATACAAAAAATCGAAATTACCACTAAGGCATGAAAGATACAACGAAGTCATGATAATCACAATATAAAGATCACGGGCATGATAGACACCAACGTATAGATACTCGTCAACAATTACCATATATATATATATATATATATATATATATATCCTTTACATAGTACTCAACAATTACCACATAGAAAATAGGACTTAACTCCTAATCCCTCAAGCTAAGGTTAGACCAAACACTTACCTCGATGACACGAACACAATTCACAATTCAATTATAGATTTACCCCTTGATTCCACCACCAATTCGCTCGTATCTAATCACATGTTACTTAATTACATCAATAAACGCCAAATGAATCAATTTGAATGCATAAAAAATGTGTTTTTCCAAAATTTTGCCCAAAAAGTCAATAATTGCCCCGGGCCCACATGGTCAAAACCCGAGGTTCAAACCAAAACCTGATTACCCATTTATCCACGAACCCGAATATATAATTTGTTTTGAAATCGGACCTCAAATTGAGGTCCAAATCCCCAATTTTTGAAAAACCTAGGTTCTATCCAAAACACCCAATTTCCCCCATGAAAATCATTGATTTTAAGTTGAAATCATGTTAAAAGATGTTAATGATTGAAGGAAATGAGTTAAAATTAACTTACAAACGATTTAGAAGAAGAGTTGTTCTTGGAAAATCGACCAAAGGAGTTGGTGTTTTGAAAAGATGTAAAAAATGGGTTTAAAATCGTCTAAGTATAAAGTTGCAGGTCGCAGGTACGGGAAATGCGAACAGGGTTTCGCAATTGCGAAACCCAACCTCTGCTATGTTGGGAAATGCGAAACAGGGTTCGCAACTCAGGAAAGCTGGACCTTCGCATTTGAGAAAAGGACCCTCACATTTGCGAGTTGGAAATTGCAAGAGGGAGTCGCATTTGCGACTCAAGGCTAAAACAGGACTAATCGCATTTGCGATCAAAGCCTCGCATTTCCGAGCAAGATAGGCCTGGGATGGTTTCGCATTTGCGATCCAGCCTTCGCATTTGCTAGCCAGGGTTCGTAAATGCGAAGCCTGCAGGCCTGATCATACCAACAAAATTTCTGCAACTTTCTAAGTCTAAAAATCCACCCCGTGGCCTATCCAAAACTCACTCGAGCCCTCGGGGCTCCAAACCAAATATACACACAACCTCAAAAACATCCTACGGACTTATTCGTGCACTGAAATCACCAAAATAACATCATAAACATCGAATTAGACCTCAAGATTAATGAAATTTCTCAAAACTCCTTTAAACATCAAATTTGCATCTAAGTTCCGAATCACATCAAATGGATTCCGTTTCTTACCAAACTCCACAGAATTATCTTTAATCACATATAAGACCTGTAAAGGGCACCGGAACCAAAATACGGGCCCGATTACAACATGTTCTAATAAAAATTCATTTCCAAAATCTTTACACAATTTCAGAAAAAAGATTTCTTTAAAAATTCATTTCTAGGGCTTGGGACCTCGGAATCCGATTCCGGGCATACGCCCAAGTCCCATATTTTCCTACGAACCCTCCGGGACCATCAAATCACGGGTCCAGGTGCATTTATCTAAAATATTGACCGAAGTCAAATTAATAATTTTATAGTCAAAATTTACCATTTGTTTCACAAATTTTTGCATATAGGTTTTCCGGCTACGTGCCGAATTATGCACGTAAATCGAGGTGATGGTAAAAGAGGGTTTTAAGGCCTCGGAATGTATAATTCATTTTAAAAACAAGTGATGACCTTTTGGGTCATCACACATATCAAAGCAACCCTATATATGTGGAAACTGTACCTCACTCTACCCAACCAATCTTATATACACCGGAATCCTCCAAAAAGGAGCTGCTCATTAAAAACATGTCTGAAGAACTCAAGAAGTTAATAAGCCAAGTTCAAGGTATTGAAGGCGAGATGGGAATAAAAGGTTTGAAATATGAAGATCTGTGCATACAGCCGGATGTCGAACTGCCAGAGGGGTACAAACCTCCCAAGTTTGAAATGTTCAAGGGTACAGGTGATCCCAGTGCTCATCTAAGGACCTATTGTGACAAGCTTGTCAGCGTCGGGTGTGAGGCCCCGTGAAAAATTTCCACCCTAAACCCAAAAGCTCGTAGTGGCAATTAGGATCATGTGTTACAGATACTAGCAAGCTCGCCGCGGTTAGGACCCCTTTGGATTGAACAGTGCATTAAAAAGTCAAGAAATAATGATTTCTAGAGAAGTGCGATTTTGCGGTCGAGAATGCGGTAACATATCAGGTATGCGGACCGCATAGGGGGCATAGTCAACGAAAAGTGAGTCAGTGTGTTAAGTCAAATTTAAGGTTAAATATGCAGTCCATTGTGAGATCATATAACTGATATGCGGACCATATAGTCATCGCATAATTTCCTTGGGATTTTGTAAGGAGCAGTTCTACGGTGCATTATGAGACCGCAGAATGGGTATGCGGACTGTATTTCTATCGCATACCCAGGCAGAATGTTCAGATTTTGGGAGCACTTTTGCGGTCCATTCTACGGGCCGCATTTCCACTTTCCGATCACAAATGCGATCGCAGACCTGACTCGGGGCTCCAATTTTCAAAATTTTAAACCCGACCCCTTATCGATATATTCGGTGTTATAACTCATTTTGAGCATATTTCCTGATGCTTTTAGAGAGAGAGAGAGAGAGAGAGAGAGGGTCTTAGAGAGGGAAGTGCTTCCCATCAAATTACTCTATGAAACCTTGCCAAATCTTTGAAGATAATCAAGTGAGGGCACCTAAATCTTCATCCCAAGAGGTAAGATTTCATTACCTCAGCTCTTGTTCCTATGCTTAGCAATAAAGGATCACTAGTGAAGTAATTCATGGGTATAAGAATGAATTTCTTGCATTCATATCACACCATAGAATATTGGGAGGTAATGAACTAAAAAGAAAGCAATTGGGGTATAAAATGATAGAAATTTCTCTCAAAAGGGCCTAAGATCACAATGCACCTTTAGTGTTTGATAGTATGCTCAAAACAAGCAAGAATCTCAATCTCATCTCTAATTCTCAGTTTAATTTGTAATTCTTACACAATAGATCGAAGTGATAAAAGTTCTGAAATTTTGTAAGGAATAAGGAAAGCTTTATTGAGGTATGTATGGCTAAAACCCCGTCTTTTAGAAATTGAGCTTCATCGTTGGTTGTGTGAGTAAGGTAAGATTAAATTGAATAGTTGTATTGATTGCTATTTCACTTGACTTGGTGATGCAACCTTATATGCGTGGAAACTGCGTCTCAAATTGATTAACGTGCTAATCTTGATAATTTGAAAAGGTGCAAGGACTATGAATCATGTATTGAAATGCTTAGACCTTAGATTGAAATTGAAGTGCGTTGTTGTGCCATTTACATGAAGTCTCATCTACGCCTACAACCTTATTTGCTCTTGTGTACCATACGCTCTTGAATTACAAACCTAATGTTGAAAATGGGAACAATGTGAAATGTGAATTGTGGAATGTGAAAATTGTGGCCCCAGGTGTCGGGAAACTAATACATGTGTAACCAAAGATTAGAGTGAGATGAATAATGGGACATTGTAACGCCTCGGTAAGGCGGCCTAGCCGATCGCCGTAATCGGACGCCATGACATATACACATGGTGGTTATGCATTGATACATATCAACCTTCATCTCACCTATAAATCCCAACCATCCCACTTCCAATCACCACAAGCTCGCCAAAATTATCCAAGACCAAGACCCAACTTCGAGCGCAAACCACCTACACAATACACCGCCATTGTTGAGCCCATAGACCAATTGCATGAAAGGTTGAAAGCCGCAAGTTACGTCACTCCTGTTCACGCTATGGCATTAGAAAATCCATCCCAATGGGATCAATCTGAACAAAGTAGGTGCATACCATTCCGGTATGAAAAGGGCACACCACTACTGAGTGCCGAATATTGAAAGATAAGATCCAGATGCTAATTGACAACAAGGTCATACAAGTAAAAGAAGTCGTACCTAATGTCCGCAACAATCCCCTCCCTGATCACAAAGGTGATGGTGTATATGTGATAGAGACAACTGAAGAATGGGACCCCAAGGGGTCGATGGTCTTATTCGAGAAGGTGATGACTTTAAGGTTGCAGTCACACTTACTATTGTCGTGGTTCAGACCCAGGCACCAATCGAGGTTGAGGTAACTACATCAGTTCTATTTGAGGTGGAAGTGGCTTCGCCTGCAGCCACCTCCATTTGAAGTAGAAGTGGTCACACCTTTCACTATGACAATATCAACCACACCCCATTAAATTCAAAAGCAATACCCTAGGATTATGTTGCCTAGGCTGGGCGAAAAGGGAAGGTCAAGATAGAGGAATCTGATGCCGCACAAGGAATGACTAGAACTGGAAGAGCCTATACATTGGAACATTTGGGAGGATCAAGTAAGGATGTCACTACTAGACAACCTATCATTAAGACCGGCCAAGATGACCTGTTGAGGAAAGTACAGGAAAAGGAGTATTTTGTCGTCGACCATCTGAACAAAGTCCCTGCTTAGATATCTATCTTGTCAGTATTGCAGAATTCAGAGGCACACAAGAACGCTTTGATGAATGTCCTGAGCGAGGCTTATGTACCCAATAACATCACTGGTGGAGAAATGGACAACATGGTTGGGAAAGTGTTGGAGAGCCATAAGATTATCTTCCACGAAGATGAGCTACCGCCCGAGGGTTTGTATCACAATCGTGCATTGCAGATCACAGTACAATTTGAAGACAAGTTCATTGCCAGGGTCCTAGTTGTTGGAGGTTCGAGCCTAAATATTTGTCCGTTGGACACCCTGAAGAGGTTGGACAAAGGTTTCCATGAGATGCGGGTAGGAAGCATGAATGTGAAGGCTTTCGATGGGTCCCAGAGGGCCACGATCGGGGAAATCAACCTTTGCTTGCAGATGGGGCCAACTTGGTTCGATGTTGAATTCCAAGTGCTTGACATACCAGCCTCATATAATATTCTATTGGAACCGTCAGGAGGTAGTCATCCACGGAGATGGGAGTAACCCCATCTACACTAGTTAAACTATCCCGGCCATTGGACATAGAAGATGGATAGGAGGGGAAACCTATCATCACATCAAACGGGTCAATACCGTCGAGAAGGATAAGTGGTGGAGTAACAAAATAGAAAGAATACTAGCAAGGTCCGGATATGAACCCAACAATGGGTTGGGAAAGAACCTCCAAGGCATAACCAAATCAATACAGCTGAAAAATCATGGTACCACCTTTGGGCTCAGATACCAGTATACATGGCAAGAGTACAATGATTGGTCGCCTTCATGGCGCGGACCATATTACCCTCTTAAGCAACCAGTGCCACGTTTGGAACCAGCTTTTCATCAAGTTGACACAATTTGGGGGACTGCAGAAGAAGAAGCACTAGTTGGGTTGAGAAATTTGTTCTTAGAGGACGAGGATATGGACTGCATTGGCATAATTGAGGAGGATGAGGAAGAAGGCCTCACTATTCAAACTGTGAAGAAGGTAGTTGTTCTCAGAAACTGGATAGCCACACCATCCCGAGCCCGCCGAGTCCCTGGGTAGCTTGGCAGAATTTACTTCTATAAGCCATTCTAGGAATTTAAGATTTCCCGTAATTTTTGTTTTACTTGTTTCAAAATGAATGATCGATTCATCGAGCCAAACTTTGTCTGAACAATTTTCTTACTTTTAATCAAATGAATCTGTTCTTTATCATTTTTCATTACTATCTCTACAATTTTTTCTTCTACACCGTTATTATTACTTTTCTTGACGAACCAGTGATAGTGACATGCAATGAGGCAATGCAACATGAGAATAGTGATATAGATGATGAAGACGAGATACCTGAGGAAATTGTCAAGGAAGTCGAGAATTTTGAGAATAAGACAAAGTCCAATCTGGACGAAATAGAAGCAGTAAATTTGGGAGACTCCGAGACCATCAAGGAAACCCACATCAGCATTCACTTGTCACTAATAGAGAAGGAAGAGTACATTCATTTCCTAAAATAATATGAGGACATTTTCGCATGGTCATATGATGACATGACCGGTTTGAGCACTTCCATAGTGGCTCACCAGTTGCCTACTAATCCCATGTGCCCGCCAGTAAAATAGAAACTCAGAAAGTTCAAACCAGATATGAGCCTAAAAATCAAGGAGGAAGTTACCAAGTAGATCATAGCCAAAGTTCTCAGGGTGGTCGAATATCCAACCTGGTTAGCTAACATTGTGCCAGTTCCGAAGAAAGACGGGAAGGTTAGAGTATTTGTTGACTATCGGGATTTAAACAGAGCAAGTCCTAAGGACAATTTTCCACTGCCAAATATACACATCCTGATCAATAACTGCGCCAAGCATGAACTCCAATCCTTTGTAGATTGCTTCGCGGGTTATTACCAGATTTGGATGGATGAAGAAGATGTAGAGAAGACAACTTTTATTACACCATGGGGTGTATATTATTACAAGATGATGCCATTTGGTCTGAAGAATGCTGGGGCCACTTACATGAGAGCCACGACAACCATTTTCCATGATATGATAAACAAGAAAATAGAGGTGTATGTGGACGACGTCACTATCAAATCCAATAGGGTCACATATCACATAGCGGATTTAAGAAAGTTCTTTGATAGGCTGAGGAGGTAGAATTTGAAATTGAACACTGCAAAGTGTGCATTCAAGGTTCCCGTAGGAAGGTTACTGCGATTCATCATCATTTGTCGAGGGATCGAACTGGATCCATCTAAAGTCAAAGCTATTTAGGAGTTACTACCACCTAAGAGCAAAAAGGATGTGATGAGCTTCTTAGGACGTCTCAACTATATCAGTCGCTTCATAGCACAATCCACAGTCATATGTGAACCCATCTTCAAGATGCTAAGAAAGGATGCCGAAACAAGTTGGACCGAGGATTGTCAAAAAGCTTTTGACAAAATCAAGGAGTACCTATCCACATCGCTTATTCTAGTCCCGCCAGAACCAGGACGACCTTCGCCACTCTATCTTTCTATATTATATGGAGCTTTCAAATATGTTTTGGGACAACATGACGAGACAGGAAGAAAGTAGCAGGCCATACACTACTTGAGTAAGAAGTTCACACCTTATGAAGCACGATATTCTCTGCTTGAACGCACTTGCTGCGCTTTGACCTGGACGACCCAGAATTTTAAGGCATTACTTCTGTGCCTATACAACATACCTCATATCCAGGATGGACCCTTTGAAGTATACATTTCAGAAACCCATGCCTACTGGGAAGTTGGCTAAATGGCAGATACTACTATGTGAGTTCGATATAATCTATGTAACTCAAAAGGCATTCAAGGGATAAGAATTGGCAGATCACCTTGCTGAAAATCCAGTGGGAGGAGAATATGAACCCTTGAAAACGTATTTTCCTAATGAAAAAGTATCATTTGTAGGAGAAGACATTACCGAAGCATTTGGTGGTTAGAGGATGTTCTTTGGCGGAGCCGCAAATTTCAAAGGAGTGGGCATTGGAGCAGTTTTGGTATCCGAAATGGGTCAACATTATCTGATATCTGCTAAACTCAGATTTCCTTGCACTAACAACATGGCAGTATATGAAGCTTGCATACTAGGGCTCAACATGGAAGTCGACATGAACATTCAAGAGTTGCTGGTGATCGGTGATTCAGATTTGCTTATGCACCAGGTACAAGTAGAGTGGGCCATCAAGAATTCCAAGATATTGTCATATCTGCACCATGTGCAAGAATTGAGAAATAGGTTTACGAAGATAGAATTATGACATGTGTCCAGAATTCAGAATGGGTTTGCTGATGCATTGGCAACTTTGTCATCCATGATACAACATCCTGATAAGAACTACATTGATCCCATTCCGCTGAGGATCCATAATCAGCCGGCATATTATGCTCATACCGAGGAAGAAGCAGATGGAAAGCATTGGTTCCATGACATCAAAGAATACTTATCAAAAAGAGAATACCCGGAGCATGCAAATCACACTCAGAAACGCACACTTTGGAGATTGTCAAATAACTTCTTCCACAATGGAGGAAACTTCTACAGAAGAACTCCTGATTTGGGTTTACTAAGATGTGTTGACACAAAGGAAGCTTATAAGCTACTTGAGGATGTGCATGCTGGGACATGTGGTCCGCACATGAATGATTTCGTCTCTGCTAAGAAGATACTAAAGGCAGGTTACTTCTACATGACCATGGAGACAGATTGCATCAAGCATGTCCGCAAATGCTTTCAATGTCAAGTGCATGCTGATATGATAATAGTGTTGCCAAATGAGCTCAATGCTCGATTCAGAGTTCCTATGTTCATTGCTACTGATAATGCTGCCAATCTTAACAGTGATCTAATGAAAGCTATAGGTGAAACTTTCAAAATAAAGCACAAGAACTCCACGGCCTTCCGACCTTAGATGAATAGAGCTGTAGAAGCCGCCAACAAAAACATTAAGAAGATACTAAGGAAAATGGTAGAGAACCACAAACAGTGGCATGACAAGTTACCCTTTGCTCTATTAGGGTACCGCACAATGGTTCACACATCAACCAGGGAAACTCCCTACATGTTGGTTTATGGTACCGAGGCTATCATCCTAGTCGAGGAGGAAATTCCTTCTTGAAGAGTCATACAGGAAGCTGAACTCACCGATGTAGAGTGGATAGGGAGACACTATGAATAATTGGTCGACTTTATGGAAAGAGAATGAAAGCAGTGTGTCTTTGCCAACTTTATCAGAACAGAATGTCTAGAGCTTTCAATAAAAGGGTCAAACCAAGACAGTTCGCACCCAGGCAGCTGGTATTGAAGAAAATCTTCCCGCATCAAGATGAAGCCAAAGGGAAGTTCTCTCCCAACTGGCAAGGTCCATACAAGGTTCACAGAGTACTAACAAGAGGAGCACTCATACTTGTAGAAATGGACGGAGAAGTCTGGCCAAAACCATTCAATTTAGACGCAGCAATAGATACTATGCCTAGATACTTTACATTTCCTTATTTGATGTAATTGAACTACGCTTGACCTGATTCCCATTTAAGAGGGATAGTAGGCAACCTTATGGGTTCGGTCATATCATAATAAAATTTTCATTTTCCCCCAAGAGCAGAATCTGGGGCAGAATTTTGAGGAGGTTCCTCAAAATTCCGGAGCAATTCCAGCCAACACCAACAGGTGTCAGACGGTCAACAATCGGTTAAGGAAACAGGGCAGAATTTTGAGAAGGATTCTCAAAAATCCGAAAAAGACTCAACAAGGCTTATTTTCCGTGAATAGTCAAATTACCTACCAAACGAGGGCAGAATTTGAGGAGGACCCTCAAAATTCCAAAAGAGAGCTGCAATGTCTTTGAGATGCGTCACAGTCACTAGTTCATCTAAATGTATCAATATATTTCTTAAATAACTCTATTTTTTATCAAATCGTATATTTTCGAAAACTCTATTTCCATAACAGTCAGGTGTCACCTAGGGGAACTCGAAAGGGCTTTCAGAACAAAGCAAAGCAAGGCCAGCGGACAGAAACGTGAATCATCCTTCCGCCACAAAACTTATAATCTTTATTTGAACGCAGACACATATGACGTAATGATAACATCCACGTAGCAAGTTCACTATCCATCTGGCCATCGGACACCGAATACATCTCCACCTAAGATATATACTACATCATTTGCTACTTGGTTTTGCATGAGGCAAATCCTTGCCTCCGTATTTGCATGAGTCTAATCCCTCACTCCATGACTCCGTGAGGCTAATCCCTTCCTCCCCCTATTTGCATGAGGCTAATCCCTGCCTCCCTATTTGCATGAGGCTAATCTCTGCCTCCCCATACTTACATGAGGCTAATCCCTATCTCCCTACTTGCATGAGTCTATTACTTGAGTCCATACTTGAATGAGACTAATCCATGCCTCCCTACTTGCATGAGTCTAATCCTTGACTCCACAACTACATGAGGCTAGTCTTTGCCTCCTTATTTGCATGAGGCTTGTATACAGCGAAATCAGAGGGCCTAATTTCTTGCTATCGAGTCAATTCAGAAGAATATCTCGAGACCCCGATGATGTGGAGTTTCGATCGAGTCCCCTCCCTCGGGGCTCGTCGAAGCCCTACATAAAGATCGAAGAAGATGAATATCGAGGCTAGAGCAAAAAGGGGAATTCCCAAGGCACGCGGCTAAGTCTAACAGAGACAGCCTACCCAGAACCTGTGTCGAGGCATCGTGTCTAGACGTCCCATCTCAATGCATTTGTAATTAATGCACGTTGTACTATAACAGGATTCCCCTACTATATAAAGGGGATCCTCACCGCCTTGTAAGGGGTGGCTGTTGCTCCAACTATTCTACACAATATCAATAATATCTCTCTCTTTTCTCTCTCACTTATTCACCTGAGGCTACTCTTTACATTATTGCAGTCATACTTGTTACTTTTTCTTCACTTATTGATTGATATTGTCTATAAGGAGCCTTCTTCAATTATACCTTAACTGTTATCCCCTTCCTGGTTACCCACGATAGCTCGAGCTCGAGCCGAGTATCAACCCCGAGGCCTTTCATTGCCTTTTATAGACCAAGTCTGAAGCCCGAGTAGCAAGCCCCTCGGTTTGATTACTACCCTGTTTTAGTTTGTACTTCATCATTAAACTTCATATGCCTAGCAACAACTGCTCTAACAGCTAGCATAAAAATAGATCAAGTATTTTTAGAGTCCCATTTACAAATTTAATTGTTATTACCATTTTCACGGTAAACTAGGCTAATCCCTGCCTCCCAATACTTGCATGAGGCTAATCCTGTCTCCCTATCTGCATGAGTCTAATCCTTGACTCCATACTTTCATGAGGCTAATCTTTGCCTCCCTACTTGCATGAGTTTAATCCTTGACTCCATACTTGCATAAGGCTAATCTCTACCTCCCTACTTGCATGATTCTAATCATTGACTCCATACTTGCATTAGGCTAAGCCCTGGCTCCCTACTTGCATGAGTGTAATCCTTGACTCCATACTTGCATGAGGCTAATCCCTACCTCCCTACTTGAATGAGACTAATCCTTGACTCCATACTTGCATAAGGCTAATCCCTACCTCCCTACTTGCATGAGGCTAATCCTTGCCACCATACCTGTATGAGGCTAATCCTTGCCTCCACATTCGCATCTGACTAAGAACTATCCCTTTTTGCACAGATATTGCTCTATTTTACTATCTATTTTTTTAATAGGGCTAAGCTCTGCCCTCCATTTCACAAGACTAATCATTGTCTTGATAACATCATGGCTATTGCATATCATAGGCTGAAATATTGCCAATCTATCTGAAGGTGTCATAGTCTAAAGGCATCATTCTCATAGCCGGAAGACACTATGCCATGGCCTGAGGATCTCTTAAATTTGCATATCATTATTCAAAGGCGCCATGGTTCGAAGGAACCATCTTCATGGCCTGCGAATCCTTCACTAAACAATTCATGGCCCAAGACGTCATGGTCTGAGGACGTCATCTTTCACCGTCCGAAGACAACTTTCATGGTCCAAAGGGAATTTGTATTATGTTTAATTTTTCGCAAATACATGTTTGTAGCATCTTTCATATGTAAGTAACTAGTAAGCAACTGCTATCCTAACTGGAGTGATCTCGCTCCAGTTCTTTCAACTATCTCGAGCTTTAACCGCTCCCCATAACTACTTTGCATCTCATGTCCGTTTTTGCGATGACTTCATCGGTATATTCCACCAATGAATCAATAACTACACATGGTTGATTTCTGTAAAACTAGGGATATGTAGGCAGTTTGAAGACTAGAATCCGGACCCTGTCTTTCAAAGCATCCTGTCCGGTCAAAATTGGCCATCATTTCTTTACCAGAAAACTCTTTCATCCTGCTCGGGTAAAGAGGGGCAGCTGTTGATACCCAATTTTTTCCTATATATTTTTAATATGCATAAATACTTTCAAAATAGCATATATATGCATATATAAGCATGCATGAGGTTTTAATAATTTTCCTACAATTTTAAAGATTTTAAATTAATTTATTTCCTTCCCTTTTACTCATAAAATCCCCAATAATTATCCCTCAAATAATTTTTGTGGTGATTTAGTCATTTAAATTCTATATTTACGCTAAAATATTGTTGAAATATTTTTAGTGCATTTTTATAATTGCATTTTGCATTTTTAAAGCTAAATTGTATATAATTGCAATATTAGCCTTATTAATGTAAAATTACATTTATATGCATAAATTGATCTTTGATATTTTTAAAATGTTAAATATCTATTTTAAATCATTTTAGTACACAAAATTATTTCCCAAAAATTATCTGTTATTTATAATAAATTATATAGGGATAAACTGGCTAATTAAAATATAGCCAGATTACATTTCAATCATAGCCTCAATTAAACCCAATACCCATCCCAATTACTAATCAAATTACCCGACCCAAGCCCTAAATGAAATTACCCGACCCAAGACCCGTCAAATCCTGGCCGTTGATCTAAAAGATCAACACCCCTCGTTCGTTCCTTCCTTTTTAACTCTAAATGACCCCTAACCCTAACCATTTTTCATAGACCACTGCCTCTGTATTCTCTCATCACCTCTCCTCTCTCAGTAACCCAACCAAACCGTAGCCCTTCAAACCACCGACCTCTCTTCTCTGGTGATCTCCCATCAACTCCTAAGCCTCCAATGGCTTCTCTAATGTCATGCTTGCCTTCTCTAAGGTCTTCAAGGGCCCAAGTCCACGCCGACTTGCACCTAGGGTTTGTCACTTGTCTATTCTTGGCTATTCCAGTGTGATTTCAAGCAAAATCACGCTGTATATGTTACGATCCTTGGGATTCTACACAAGTTCTTTCATCTCTATTTGGGTTTCTTCTGAAACCCTAATTTCTGCCTACATCTCCTAGATCTTTACAAATTTAGAACGATTTGAGCTTGTTTCTTTGATGTTTTACACTATCATTGGAAGTCTTTACAAGAACCATGTGATTTCAAGTGTTTTCGTCTTCTTCTAAAATTAGGGTTTTCGGAACTTCTTCTAAAACTTTGTTTAAACTGATTCTTTGTGTTTAAACTTCTATTTCTTCCATATTTTGACCGGTTCTATAAGTTTATCACGTATTTAACTCATCTATGTTGAAAGCCTTAATTTTTCTAGGCTTCTTCGTTTGATTTTGTGACTAGTGTGTTCTTGTTTGAGTTTCTGTGACTATCTTGCCTCAAATATGTTCCTACTGCGTTTTTAGCCTAAATTATATCACCTCTATGTGTTTGTGTTCATCTTGACTGGTCAATACTTGCCTCTTTGCTTGCTATGTTTGGTTACTCCTATCTCACTATTTTTATATGCTAAAACTCTCTCTTTGATTGACTCTGAACTCCCTGTTTCTTGGCTTGATTTGAAAACATCCCTTTAGACCCTCGATTTTCCTGTTTAAACTTAGAACCCATGTTACTCTCCTTAAAATCAGTAATTCCGAGTCCTTGATTCACTGATGTACTATATGCTGATTTTCGATTATTTCCATATTCTTCAACTTTATTTTGTTTTCTTACCTTATTTGGTTAACTGAGGATTTTACTAATTCCTCACTAGCTGTTTCTTTAATTGAAACCTTATATACTTTCCCCTAATTATCTATTTTGTACCTAATGCCCTACTTGATTTCCTTCCTTAAACATTTTCTGCCTATTACCGTTGGTTGATTACCCCTTAATTAAAGGAGTACTTGCATTGATTTGATTCTGATTAGTACTTGGTTCCATAATTACTATACTATTGTGATTCTTGCCTTATTTTTTACCTAGTTTCGAACTACTATATATACATACTCTCTCATTAACACAAACAGAGGAACACATTGGTTCAAAACTCTCTCTCACACAAAAACTCTCTTCTGCTATCTTTTCTCTGGTTACTTGCTATGTTAGCCGGCTGCAAGCCAATGCTGATTACTCTACTCTCTTGATCCTCACCTTGTGTTTACTACCTTATTTACTGGTATGTTCTGACTTCAATTCATGTTCCAAAACAATATGGTCCTTTTATTACTTCAATTCATCCTGTTTCTAGTTTGTTTTTATTTATGGTCTTGCTGTGAAACCTGTAGTTGATATGTTTCATTATTAGCATGTTATGTATTTCCCTTCCTTAGGATCAGTATGAACGTGTTACCATCTCTATGTATTTTGTCCCCATGTGATCTTGCTCTATGTGGTTTCTGGTAGGAATCTCCTTGTAAAGTAGTCTGTACTCCTAAACTTGCATGGTTCTAGGATTGATTTTAAATTATGTTGATCTTATACTGAACCCCTTAAGCATTGCTGATTCTGTGAATATGTTTAATCAGTGTTTCTGAGTATGTCTATACCAATTCCAAAGACTTCTATTTGCTATGTGTTTACCATTACGGGCCTTACCTATCCCCAATTCGCACTTACCCTAATGTGAAGGCTTATGGTGTTAAACCTGTATTGGTTCTTTGTTCTGTGTGTGATGCTGAACCTGTTTTGGTCTTGAGGTTGGTCTGTTGTTTGTTGATTGCCTACTCTTTTCAAAACTGTCTCATTGAATAACTCCTCTTTTTATTTACTAAACTATTTCAAGCAAATCTCTTTTTAATATTGTTTTCTCACTAAAACCTTTCAAACTGTATCAAACACTCCCACTCTGTTCCTAAGTCATTAGGTTCTACCCCCTCCAGTGTGTGTACTGCCTTGGGATCCTCTTGAGAATCCTCTAAACTCTGGCACACTGAGGTTGGGCCTTCCACACTGCACTTACTCAATTTGGTTACAAAGTCTAGGTGTGAGCACTTCCCGGGATCCTTGAGATCCTTAGGGAACTCTGACGCACCTACAAAATTACATTATCTACGAAATTTGGGCATTTGAGGCTATTGGAGGCTTTTGAAATCTGGGCCTATCTGTAAGCTCCCTATAGAATAACTTCTTATTTTCTCATATACTTATGTAATTCATTAATAAGATCTGTAATAACTTGTGGACGAATATTAGGGCAACTAGTGAAAAGGGTGGGTAGTTACGTGTTTGTAGGGTAATACAGGTAGAAACCATGCCCATAGGACTTTATATTTTGCTATGATTGCCTTACCAAGTAAAAACCATGCCTATATGATTTTATATTTTACTATGTTAGAAATCATGCCTATAGGTCTCACGTGGTTCCAATAATAGAAATCATTTTATTGGTCTTAAAATCAACTTCACAACTAGATACCATGTCTATAGGATATAGTCCAGTTCAACTTCTGTTATAACGAGTGTTTACATGTATTTTCATTTGTTATCATGCCTGCAAGCTTCTAAAATCAGTTATAAACAACTAGATATTATGCCTATAAGGAACACCACCAGGAATTGTGCCTATAGATTTAAACCAGTTTAGTTTAAATAAATCAATCCAGTCCACGATTCGTTCACTTAGAAACTAGTTTAGTTAGTATTTTATTTTTCTTGAAATGATTTCTTTCAAAAAAATGCCTTAATCTATCATTAGACAGCATGCCTATAGGGATTCAAGAATTTGTTTTAAAATCTACCCTGTTTTTACTATATAAACGTAGTTATCATTATTCCACGTGTAGGTAAGCCTATAGGTCGTTTTCAAATCCTGTTACTCTGAAATTGTTTCTATTACTTAATGTCATTCTGATTTCAATAGGCTTTTAGAAATTAGTAGGTAAATTGATAGGGCCAATAATTTTGAGTTTATAACATAAACTGCCTATCTTCTGTGTCTTAATATTAATTTGGACATCATGCTTTAGGATATTGTTTAACAAAAAGCCCTTATTTGTGCTTCAGTTGTGCTACTTATGTGTATTGTTTGAGGAGGTAAACTTAAGCCTCTAATTGCTCCCTTTTATCTTATGTGCTAAGGTCCTAATTGTTCTTACCTGTCGCCTTAGTATTTTCGCCTTTAAAACCTTAGGGGTCTGTCTAGAACTACCTATAGGTAGAGGTCTTAAAATTCCTCCAGGACCATTAAGAAGGGATGGGTAACAACACGAAATAGAGATTGCTAACCAACACTCGTTTTAGTGACCACTAAAAGTGTGGGAAAGGTAGATATGGGATATGATGACTACGTGCTAATGTCACGTGTAGCCCCTCATTAAGGTGTGGTTACCGGACATTGTGTGGGCTGACCAACCTAGGACCCCTCATTTCCCAAAGTCCTTGTATTTTAAAGTTTCCTTTATGTATACAACTTGTTCAAAACCTTTGTCTTATTATTTGAAGTTATACAATGTCCAACATGCTTCACTTGTAAATTATTTAATTCAACTATTTATTTGTTAATGGATTAATTCTTGAATATAAGTTCGGTCAGGACCCTTAGTTTTGGACCAAGAGGGGTGCCTAACACTTTCCCCTCAAGGTTATTTTGAGCCCTTACCCTAATCTCTAGTGATGCAAACTAGTTACAAGAGTTAATCGCACTAGGTTCCCTAACGTACCATAATCCGTTAGGTGGCGACTCTTCAAATACCCAATTCCTAAAAGGAAACGAGTTGTTCCTACATGAATGTCGAAACCCAGACTTCCTTCTGCAGAGGGAAAAAAGGGGACACGACAGACACTATTAAACTTGCCTGAATGACGAGGCCTCTTGTCAGACCCCTTACCACTCCCCTAAGCTAAAACCATCTCAACTCGCCTAGCCACATTGGCTGCATCCTGAAAAGAAATCTCACTCCTGGACTCTTTAGTTATCTGCAATCTGATAAGATGAGTGAGTCCCTCAATAAACCTCCTCACCCTCTCTCTCTCTCGATGGGGACTATAAGAAGAGCATGACGAATCAAATCAATAAACCTAGTCTCGTACTTGGTGACAATCATAAAACCCTACTGATGATGTTCAAACCGCGTGTAGTACTGCTCTCTCTTAGTGACGAGAATGAACTTTTCAAGAAATAGCTGAGAGAACTGGTCCCAAGCTAGAGCTGGTAACCCAGCCTGTCTGGCCAAACAATATTCTCTCCACCATTTCTTGGCGGAACCTGACAGACAAAAAGAAGCAAAGTCGACCCCATTGGTCTCTACTATCCCCATGTTTCATAGAACCTCGTGACAACTTTCCAAATAATCATGGGGATCCTCTGAAAATGTACCGCCATAGGTAGTAGTGAAAATCATGGTGAACCTATCCAATCTCCATAATGCATCAGAAGACATAGCTGATCCATCACCGATTTGAGCTACCACACGCAGTGGAACTACCCCAACTGGCTGGGCTGCTGGAGTCTGAAACTGGGGAGCCATCTTGTAATTACCCGACCGATCATTTTGAGATTTTACACTTGGCTCGCTAGTTATCGGGCATGACTTGCCCCGTGTGATATATTATGACTCATGTAAATCGTTGATTTTGGTTTTTAGGGTAATCGACATGAAATTTGGAAGAATAATACTCAGTTTGGAGCTTGTAATTCGAAAGGTTTGACCAAGATTTAACTTGCTTGTATATGATCTCAGATCAGAATTTTTATGGTTTGGTTAGCTCTGTTAGGTGATTTGGGAATTATGAGCATGATCAGAATGCATTTTGGAAGTACGTGTAAGGTTTAAGCTTGAATTGGCGAAATTGAGATTTTGGCGTTTTTCGGTTGATAGGTGAGATTTTGACATAGAGGTCAGAATAGAATTTCGGAAGTTGCAGTAGTTCTGCTATGTCATTTGGGATGTGTGTGCAAAATTTCAGGTCATTCGGACGTGGTTTGGTTGGGTTTTTGATCAAAAGCGAAATTCAGAAGATTTTAGATAGTTTGGCTTGAATCTGATGTGTTTTGGGTGATTTGATGTTGTTTGAGGTATTTCGATGATCGGAACAAGTTTGAATAAGGTATTAGAATATGTTGGTGCTTTTGGTAGAGGTCTCAGGGGCTTCAGGGTAATTTCGGATGGTTGACGGAGAAGTTTGGATTTTGTTGTAGCTGTTGAATTTGCTGCTTCTAGTATTTTCGCACATGTGGATTGGGGACCGCATGTGCAACACCGCATAAGCAGAGGTTTAGTTTCAGAAGCGGAAAAGGGATTGAGATGCAGGAACCATAGAAGTGGCTATATGGTCCGCATCTGTGGCTCCGCAGATGCGGAAGTGTGATCGTAGATGCGTAATTTCGACTGTTTAGTGATTTTTGCAGAAGCAGGTGAGAGACCGCAAATGCAGTACCACAGGTGCATGGATTGACCACAAATGCGGGTCCTGGTGTCATATGTGAAATCCGCAGATTGACTGTTTAGTCATTTGTTCACCATTATTGTGCGATTGTGCAGCTCCAAGCTGTGATTTCAAGAGGGGATCAAGTGTATCCACAGAGGTAATCTACTTGGGCTTTATACCTTGTGTTTATGGTGATTATATCATTATTTAATCATGAACATTTGGGGGAAATTAGAGGAAGAGTTGGGAATTTAGGGCTTGTAATTGTAGAGTGAATTTTTAGAATTTGAGTGACCAGATGAGGTCGGATTTAGGTAAATTTGATAAGTATGAACTCGTGCGAGGATGTGAATTCCATTGATGTTAATTTTATCGAGTTTCGAGACATGGGCCTGGGGGCCGGGTTTGAGCAATTTCGGTATTTGGATGTAAATTGGATGTTTTCGAGTGGGCTTCATTCCCTTTGCATATTTTAATGATTATGTACTGATTCTTGCTAGATCTGGAGCATCCGGAGGTCGAATTGTGTGGGCAAAGGCATTGCGGGCTAGAGGTTGGACCGGATCGAGGTGAGTAATGATTGTAAATGATGTTCTGAGGGTTTGAAACCCCGGATTGCACATCATAGTGCTATATTGAGGTGAGGCACACACTTGATGATGAGCGTGGGGTTGTGCACTACTGGGGATTGTGACTTGATCGGTCCCGATTGATGATTTTACCGCATATTTGACTGAAATGTATTTTCTATCATCATTATTTGGGCTGAAGGCCATATTTTGGCTTCGTGCCAACTATTTGAACCCTTCATGGATTTTTATTGATATTTCCTCACTGTTTTGACTTTAAATATGTACTCAGTCATGCTATATTCTACTATTTTTAAAACTCAGCCATGTTTACTCTGCTTTAACACGTGAAATGATATTTTAAATCATATTTTGGGCTGAGCATCATGTTTTACTATTGCCCGATTAGCTTATGTGATTTTTGACTGAGTAAGGCCGAGGGCTTGTGTTGTGAGGATACTTTTGTGTCGGGATGAATGCCACAACGGTGATACAATGATTTAATTACAAGGCCGAGGGCCAGAGAAATGTATGCCACGAGGTGGCTTGCTGATATTGATATGAGGCCGAGAGCCTGATTATGATGCCACGAGGTGGCTTGATATTATGCTTAGGCCGTAAGGGGCCCCTCCAAGAGTCTTCACACCCCCAGTGAGCGCGAGTACCCATTGTGGTGTGAGATATAGCCTGAGGGGCTGGTATTGTTCTGAGATATTGCTCGAGGGGCGGATTGGTTGACATTATGCCTGAGGGGCGATCCTTATGTGCTTATCTTTCTTATTTGCTTGTCATGTGCCTGTTTAATTGTGTATTTATGCCCGAGGGGCGGATTTCTGTGCTTATCTGCACAAATTGTTTTGCATTCATTTGTGCAACTGTTGAAAAAGTCATTTTCAAAAGATGATTAAACTGAGCTAAGATATTTTAAGAGAATTTACAGCTTCATTGCTTTCTTACTGGTTTTTGAAATGCTTCTGTACAGCATGTTGATGCACTTTTTGTGATTTCTTACCATTTAGACTTTAGTTATTATTATTACTCAATGAGTTGAAGTACTCACTTTACTCCCTCCGCCTTGTGTGCAGATTCAGGTATTTCTGAGCCCGGTAGCAGGTATTAGCTGATCGGAGGCAGAGTCATCAGAGTTTAGCAAGGTAGCTACTGGCGTTCGCAGCACTACTTTTCTCCCTCTTTATTTCACTAGTCTGTATTTTGTATGTTTAAGACTTTTCAGTTATATTTAGACCCTAGTAGATACTCGTGACTTGTGACACCCTGGTTAGGGCTGTGTTGGGTTGTACTTCCGCATTTTTATCGATATTATCTGCTACTTCGTATTATTGATCATGTCTTAGACTATTTTACTGCTATTTTTAACTGTTTAACGTCGAATTGGGAATAGTTGGATGGCCTTGTTTTCACGAGAGGCGCCATCACGACCGGGTCCGGGTTAGGGTCGTGACAAGTTGGTATTAGAGACTAGATTACATAGGTCTCACGATTCATGAGTAGGTTTAGTAGAGTCTCGTGGATCGGTATGGAGACGTCTGTATTTATCCTTGAGAGGCTGCAGAACCTTTAGGAAAAACTTCACATTCTTGAATTCTTATCGTGCGTCCTTGATTCAACTTGAAATGTAACCTCTTGAATTCTTTCCATGCGTTCGTATAAGCGCATGAGCGCTCAGTATCATATGTGCATTGGTGGTTTGCGATTCCCTGATCGAAGGGCGAGATGTGATCTCTGTGAGTTGATGTTGGGCCAGTCCGGAGGACTTGAGGTCGGATCTTTGCCTATAGCTTGAGCACCGAGGTGCTAATTGTGTGAGGAAATATTTTTTAACTTATATGTTCGGCAATGTCCCTATTAGTGGAAGTGACGACAGGATGGCTATGTGATGAGTATGTTTGTACTGCGAGATGTACCCATATGATTTGGAAGCGACGATAAGGGTCTGCTGGAGGATAAAAGAACTATTAGGTGCTTGATTTTCATCTCGATTGGAGGTATAGCCCCGAGTTATGGGCGTGTGAAGAATCTTTTCATGTTTACCAATTGTGAGTGAAGTAAATTTCACGTTGCGGTATGAGCTCAAACTCAGGAAAACTAAGAGACTGCGTACAGTTTATGACGGTGGGGAGGCATACAGAAATGTTAGTTGGAGGCAAAGCAGGTGGGTTATCTCCTGTGAAGTGTTCTGAGGTTGAGCCATTCATATGTGTCTGTTAGAAGATCTCATTTGCGAGCGAAAGATATGTGTTGTAATTTAAATTGGGTCGCTTAAAGAGTGGGTGTAACTGTTGCGAGAGTGAATGCTAGATTCGCAGAAGAGTTAAAATTCTAGATGATCTGTGTTTTCACAAGCTTGCAAAGGATTTTGAGTTTAATCTCACTATGGTATTATGACATGAATAGAGTATAAGCGTTATGAGTTATTGAGTGTGTGTTGATCTATGTCTTCGAGCCAAGTGGGGGAGTCTGCTATTGATTAGTTAATTGCACGGTTATCTTCTAAGTCCGTTCCAATTGGAGGCATTCAGGTAAATTAGTTATGGCCTATGGAGATTGAGACCGAGGATGGCTCGAGTAAAGGAAAATTCTTAACAAAGATTATAGGATGTTTCACAGGTGTGTGAGAATCACGAGATGTCTTGAGTCGTTGATGCTAAAGGATTCTCGGTGCATAGAGCAGGACATTGCTTGGTTGTAATGGAATGATGTCACATTCTGCGGTGTCAGAGTGCCAATGAGGCATGGGTTGTTCGGTTCGTTTGATCAAGCTAATTGCAGTTTGAGTAGAGTGGATGACTCTCGGGAATGGTTCTAATGGGTTCGAGAATTTACATGTAACAATTGGGTATCTTCAAGTTGTATATGTGGCTAGAAACTAAGTTTTCATTGGAAGATGGCAAGACTTGTGGTATTATCTATATTAATTATGGGATTCTATATATCAGTGTCAGGAAGGAGAAGGTAATGGCTTTGGATTCATAGGAAGTCTCTTCAGGGTAAGCATTTTGAACGTGGTGCTTTTGGAAACATTTAAGAGAGTACTCAGTGACTTGTGAGCCTTGAATAGTGTGGTTTTATGCTTGGGTCTCGTGTGGTAAGTCTGGGTTGAGAAATGGTGATGTTATAGCAAGAAGGAGTATCAAGTCGGAGGTAAATCAAAAGGGAGCTTGGATAGATGGGATAGCTTGATAGCAGGCCGGACCGGTATGATAAGGATATGATTAGTTCCTTGGGGGTGTTCGAGGTAATGAGTTTTTACGGGTATTTCCGGCATTGCTCTTGGGTTTTAGTCTGCATAGGTTGATTGAGTTAGGAAGATTCAGTCTGGACGGGTTTGTTTGTGCTAAGGGGAGGCGGAGAGTTCTGATTTCTACTGTGGCTAGAGATGTATATTTTCTACTGGCATGAAGGACGTGGGATGTATGGTGATTTTCTTCCAGATGAGTTCAATGGAAAGTCTTGGTTGGTTGGGTACATAGTTTCTGGTGGCTCGGAAGAGATATGAAGTCCTCATATTATCCTAGGATGGTATGGTATATGCAGTATGTTGTGGATGATTGAGATTGCGTGTGTAAGGCTACAGTTTAGTTCTGAAAGGAAGGTCATAAAACTCTTAGGCAGCGGGCAGTCTCAAACAATTAGAGAAATGAGCTTCAGATAATTAGAGAAAGGGTCTTTGGATGATTAAGGAAATGGTATTGCTAATTTGGGGTGATTTGACGAGGGTTTATGTTTCAGAAAAATGCAATGTGATTAAGTTGATGGTACTTCGGTAGTATTGCGGCACTTTCTTGTTATATTGACTGCTAATATTCGAGTTTTCTTGGTGGCACAGAAGAATTTTAGAGTATCTCTCGTGGAATAATTGGGTATTTGAGGTTTGGTATACCTTCGGATAGTGGAATTGGTATCAGGTATGGTGATTCGTGCGCTATATGGAGTTGAAGACTATGAATTCTCATGTTCAGGCTATGTTGTGGTTGTGGGTCACGTGTATTAGCACTGTCTAGTGACTATCGGGGTTTGGATACCTGAGCAGATCTTTTGTTGCTTGATATGTTAGAATTTGGATATGATATTGAGTTCAGACTGGTTGTCTCCGTGTTGTGTCATTCTGGACTATTGCTCTAAGGCAGCGCTATTGGCTATGCTGGAAATACCACGAATTGAGTGGCGAGGTTCGACAAATTATGTCTTAGTGGAGTGGTTTTATATTTCGAAGACCTAACGGACGGTTGGAAAGGATTTCCTTTCTTAGTGGGGGCTTTTGTGATAGATATCAGTGCAGAGGCTTCTACCATTGATTCAGTCCCGGTGGTGAGGGACATTTCAGATGTGTTTCTTCTGGTCGGGCATGTTGCCAGGCAAGGTTATTGATTTCAGTATTGATTTGATACCGGGCAACGCATCGTATGGCCCGACAGGGTTAAAGGAGTCGAAGGAGCAGCTTCAGGATTTCCTTGATAAGGAGTTCGTTGGCAGGCAATGTGGATGCGTGTTCTAACTTGAGTCGGCTTAGTTGGCTCCGAATTGTATGGTTGAGAGATGTGTTGATTCGATTGTTATTGAGCTTATTAGTAATCTGGGAAGATCTATGAGTTACCTTTCTATGTTGCGAGGTTTTAGTATTTGTGAGTTATAAGCACATATGGTGCTATGTTACGTATTTGCTTTACCGTGGTTATGATGATTTACTTTGGTTCTAGACATCAATTGCATGTGGTCGTCAATTTCGAGCAGAGTGACTTGAGGTATTTTATGTGGAGCAGTGTTTGGATAGGATAGCGCGTTATAGTGAAGTTATGTGGAGGTATGACCTTGCGGGTTAGATTCGTGTATTCTGTTCCTATGATGTCAGACGAGTTCTCAGCCTTGTGTTGTGGTGGTACTACTAAACTTGAGGTAAAACTCTTTCATTTGAGTCATTTTCATGATTGAGTATGTTCGGACAATTGCTTATCGGTGCGCATATTGTGCAAGTTGTAGCTTAGGCTTGTATTGATGTGTCATATCACCAGATTAGTGTGTTGGATTAGAGGAGATCGTTGGGATCATTAATGAATACGAACAGATTCGATTTCAGCATGTTGGAAGGATAATATCGAGCTTCAGCTCAGAAATTTGTTGTGGTATTTGCCAAAGGAGAAGTGGTTTCATTAATGGTTGATCTGGGAAATGGTTATGGCTTACCACGTGTTTTAGTGATCATTGGCAGTATATGATAGTGTTGGGATGCGACTTTGGTTGATAAGAGTTTTCTATCGGTATTCGGGCGTTCTGTATAGTTGTCGTGATTAGAAGTTATCACTACAAGTGTTTTAGTTATGTGGTATATCATGTGATTGCACCTGAAATAGCAAATATGGTTTGTTATAGCTTGTTTGGACTTATTCACAGTATAAATGTGTGATTCTGATCGTATTGATGATTTTAAAAGTGGAAATGTGGTTCTATGGTTTATGGGCCAGATTGGGATGTGAAAGTTTAGTTACAATGTGTTATCGGATATATTCATAGTAGGGTTATTCAGCGATTGGTTGGCTTTTGGAACAACTCTGGGCACGTTCAAGGACGAACGTATGTTTAAGTGGGGGAGGATGTAACGACCCGACCAGTCATTTTGAGCTATTGCACTTGGATCGACAGTTCTCGGGCATGACTTGCCCCGTGTGATTTATTATGGCTAATGTAAATTGTTGGTTTTGGTTTTCAGGGTAATAGCATGAAATTTGGAATAACAGTTCTCAGTTTGAAGCTTGTAATTCGAAAGGTTTGACCAAGATTTGACTTGTTTGTAGATGATCTCGGATCGGAATATTTATGATTTGGTTAGCTCCGTTCGGTGATTTGGGACATAGGATCATGATTGTAATGCATTTTAGAAGTCCGTGGAAGGTTTAGGCTTGAATTGGCGAAATTGAGATTTCGGCGTTTTCCGGTTGATAGGTGAGATTTTGATATAGAGGTCAGAATGGAAGTCCGGAAGTTGCAGTAGTTCAGTTGTGTCATTTGGGATGTGTGTGCAAAATATTAGGTCATTCGGACGTGGTTTGGTTGAGTTTCTGATCAAAAGCAAAATTCAGAAGATTTTAGAAAGTTTGGCTTGAATCCAATGTGTTTTGGGTGATTTGATGTTGTTTGAGGTGTTTCGATTATCGGAACAAGTTTGAATAAGGTATTAGAATATGTTGGTGCTTTTGGTTGAGGTCCCGGGGGCCTCAGTGTGATTTCGGATGGTTGACGGAGAAGTTTGGATTTTGTTGCAGCTGCTGAATTTGCTGCTTCTGGTATTTTTGCACCTGCGGATTGCGGACCACAGGTGCGGCGCTGCATAAGCAGAGTTTTAGTCGCAGTAGCGGAAAAGGGATTGAGGAGCAGGAACCGCAGAAGCGGCTATGTGGACACCATCTGCGGAGCCGCAGATGTGGAAATGTGATCGAAGATGCGTAATTTCGGTTGTTTAGTTATTTCCGCAAAAGCGGGCGAGAGACCGCAAATGTGGTATCGCAGGTGCATGGATTGACCGCCGATGTGCGTCATGGTATCAGAAGTGAAATCCGCAAAGCGGATGTTTTTCCGCAGAAGCGGAGGCGCATATGCGCTTATAGAATTGCAGGTGTGAAAGAGCTGGGCAGAAGGTATAAAAATGCCCCTTCGTGATTTTTAGTCGTTTATTCACCATTATTGTGCAATTTTGGAGCTCCAGCCTGTGATTTCAAGAGGGGATTAAGTGTATCCATAGAGGTAAGCTACTTGGGCTTTATACCTTGTGTTTATGGTGATTATATCATTGTTTAATTATGAAAATTTGGGGGAAATTCGGGGAAGAGTTGGGAATTTAGGGCTTGTAATTGAAGAGTGAATTTTTAGAATTTGAGTGACCAGATGAGGTCGTATTTTGGTAAATTTGATATGTATGAACTCGTGCGAGGATGAGGAATCCATTGATGTTAATTTTATCGAGTTTCGAGATGTAGGCTCGAGGGCCGGGTTTGAGCAATTTTAGGATTTGGATGTAAATTGGATATTTTCGAGTGGGCTTCATTCCCATTGCATATTTTAATGATTATGTACTGATTTTGGCTACATTTGGAGCATTCAGAGGTCGATTTTTGCGGGCAAAGGGATCGCGGGCTAGAGGTTGGACCGGATCGAGGTGAGTAATGATTGTAAATGATGTTCTGAGGGTTTGAAACCCCGGATTGCACATCGTAGTGCTATATTGAGGTGAAGCACACACTTGATGACGAGCGTGGGGTCGTACACTATTGGGGATTGTTACTTGGCTTGTCCCGATTGATGATTTTACCGCATATTTGACTGAAATCTATTTGCTATCATCATTATTTGGGCTGAATGCCATACTTGGGCTTCGTGAAAACTATTTGAACCCTTCAGGGATTTTTATTGATATTTCCTCACTGTTTTGACTTTAAACTTGTACTCAGTCATGCTATATTCTACTGTTTTCAAAACATAGCCATGTTTACTATGCTTTAACACTTGAAATGTTATTTGAAATCATATTTTGGGCTGAGCATCATGTTTTACTGTTGCCCGAGTGGCTTATGTGATTTTTGGCTGAGTAAGACCGAGGGCCTGTATTGTGAGGATACTTTTGGGTTGGGCTGCACGCCGTAGCGGTGATACATTGATTTGATTACAAGGACGAGGGCCTGAGATATGTACGCCATGAGGTGGCTTGTTGATATTGTTATGAGGTCGAGAGCCTATTTATGATGCCACGAGGTGGCTTGATATTGCGCTTGGGCCGTAAAGATCCCCTCCAGGAGTCTGCACGTCCCCAGTGATCGCGGGTACCCATTGCAATGTGAGATATAGCCCGAGGGGCTGGTATTGTTCTGAGATATTACCCGAGGGGCGGATTGGTTGACATTGTGCCCAAGGGGCAAACCTTATGTGCTTATCTTTCTTATTTGCCTGTCATGTACCTGTTTAACTATTTATTTGTGCCCGAGGGGCTGATTTTTGTGCTTATTTGCACTAACTGTTTTGCATTCATTTGCGCAACTGTTGAAAAAGTCATTTTCAATGAAGTTTAAACTGAGCTAAGATATTTTAAGAGATTTTACAACTTCATTGCTTTCTTACTGGTTTTTGAACTACTTCTATACAACATGTTGATTCACTTTTCATGATTTCTTACCATTCAGACATTAGTTATGATTATTACTCACTACATTGGAGTACGCACTTTACTCCCCGCACCTTGTGTGAAGATTCAGGTATTAGCTGATCGGAGGCAGAGTCATCGGAGTTTAGCAATGTAGTTGCCGGCGTTCGCAACACTACTTTTCTCCCTCTTTGTTTCGTTAGTCTATATTTTGTACGTTTCAGACTTTTTAGTTGTATTTAGACCCTAGTAGATGCTCGTGACTTGTGACACCCTAGTTAGGGTTGTGTTGGGTTGTACTTTCGTATTTTAATCGATATTATCTGCTACTTCGTATTATTAATCTTGTCTTAGACTGTTTTACTGCTATTTTTTAACTGTTTAACGTTGAATTGGGAATAGTTGGCTGGCCTTTTCTTCACGAGAGGCGCCATCACGACCGGGTCCGGGATAGGGTCGTGACACATCTACTCTAGAGTGCGAGTAGCGAGAGTTTTTGCTCCTCCCCGAGCTTGAGAGATGGCTGGAGCTACAGGAAGTATATCGGCTTGAGTAATACTCTCCATAAGGCCCACCAGACATTTCAAAGCGTCCTAAAATACCGGAGTAGCGATGAACCTCTCCGGAGCCCGAGCTGGCTCTGTTGGAATGGTCTGGGCTGGAACCTCTTCATCAAAATCTACTTGAGGCTCCGCCGCTAGTGCTTCTGCTCTTGGTTGAGCCCTTCCCCTGCCTCGGCCTCTAACACAGCCTCAGCGTCTTCCTTTGCCCCTCGTAGGAGCTGCCGCTCGGGGTTTGGGCTACTGATCAGCTGATGAAGCGGTACGTGTTCTCGCCATCTACGAAAGAACAAAGTAGGAGTTAAATTAGCATTGAGAAATCAAATCGCACGACAAAGAAGAATAAATGTGAAGTTATTCCTAAACTCTGTAGCGTCTGGGGCATAAACGCAGACGTTTCTGTACCGATCCCTCAGACTCTACCTAGCTTGTTCGTGAATTGTGAGACCTAGACAACCTAGTGCTCTAATACCAACTTCTCACGACTCAGATTTTCCACCGTCGGGATCGTGATGGCGCCTACTCTTGAAAGCCAAGCAAGCCAACAAATACATTTCTAACGCATTAATTATTAACCCAAACAGAAATAAATAATAGTTAAAGCTAAGTAGATATAAAGTGCGGAAGTTTCTTAACAGTTCAAAACTCTGAAACAAGGCTACCCCAATGATCTAGTGTCACAATTGACAAACGTCTAAGAATTTCTACAAATACTGGTTTAAAGGAAAAATACATTTATTTCTCGGAATGAAAGAAAACAGGAACTAAGATAGAGGGAATGGGACTCCAGGGTCTGCGAACGCCGGCAGATCTACCTTGGGTCTCCTATGGACTGAAGGCAGCAACCTTGAACTCTGATCAGTATGGTCCAGTACTGGGATTTGCACAGAAAGTGCAGAGTGCAGTATCAGTACAACCGACGCCATGTATTGGTAAGTGCTGAGCCTAACCTTGGCGAAGTAGTGACGAGGCTAGGACACGACAAACAATATAAATATGTGCATTTAAACAATATACTAACAGAATACCAAGTATCAAAAACTGAGCAGAAGTGAACGGGAAGGGGCAACATGCAATGGGGGTTCCAAAACAATGAATCACATCAGTAAAGGAATCTAAATAGCTAGAACACTTGAACCGACAACAACAAATAAACACAACAAATAGAAAATGCACGGCCTCATCCTTCGTACTTTTACTCACAATCCTCACCATGCAATCAATAATAGAAACGTGCACGACATCACCCTTCGTGCTTTAGCACTCTTCCTCACCATATGAATAATAGAAATGTGCACGACATCACCCTTCGTGCTTTATCACTCTTCCTCACCATATGAATAAATATAAAGGTGCACGGTATCACCCTTCGTGCTTTATCACTCTTCCTCACCATATGCATAAATATAAATGTGCACGGTATCACCCTTTGTGCTTTATCACTATCCCTCACCATAAGCAACAAAAGAAACAATAACAACCCGGCAAGGGCATCACAACCAAATAACTTTATTTCATCATTTAATTTCACAACAAAATCTCAACTTGAGCCAATACTCAGCCAATATCCAAAACCAAGAAAAACATAGTAAGACGCCCAAGCCAGTCCCAGCCGCCACGTCCTCTTAGAGCTTGTTTTGAGCGTGGCGACACATGCCATATGGTGAGGGATTACCCCAGACTTAGGAGGTGTGCACCTCCACAGACTTCTTAGCCACAGCGTGCTCCGCAGAGTTCCCAGGCTATGGTTACAACACCTATTGCTACCCCACCCGCTCAGCCAGCTTGAGGTAGAGGTCGGGGAGGTAAAGGTCGCCTTAGAGGGGTAGGCCAAGCCAGATACTATGCCCTTCTTCCCTGTACCGAGTCTGTCGCCTCCAATTGTGTCATCACATGTATTGTCCTAGTTTTTCAAAGAGATGCATCGATTTTATTAGATCCAGGCTCCACTTATTCTTATGTGTCCTCTTATTTTGCCTCGCATTTGGGCATATCTCGAGATTCTTTGAGTTCCCATGTTAATGTTTCTACTCCTATGGGAGATTCTCTTGTTTTGGACCGCGTTTATTGGCCGTGTTTAGTTGCTCTTAGTGTTTTTGAGACCAGAGTCGATTTATTATTGCTCAGCATGGTAGATTTCATGTAATTTTGGGCATGGACTAGTTGTCGCCCCATTATGCTGGAATTGAGTTCCTTAACATTTACTGATGTTATTAAGTTAATTATGATTAGATACAAGCGGATTGGAGGTGGAATCGAGAGCTAAAGCGGCAATTGAGGATTGATTATGGTCATGGAATCGAGGTAAGTGTTGTGGCTAACCTTAGCTTGAGGGATTAGGTATTGTTGCCTTATTTGCTACTTGTTTGGTTGTTAAGTACGATGTATAGGTGCGGTGACGAGTATCTATACGTTGTCGTAGAGTCATAGCATGCGAGTGAGTCTTATACTTGTGATCGTTGTGTTCCTTTATACATATTGTTCCTGCTGAAACTAGTTATTACTCATGTACCAATCCGCGAGACTCTAATAAACCAGCTTGTGATTCATGACTCCTATGAACCTAGAGCTATGATAACAACTTGTCACAACCCAGGTTCTCCCTCTGTGAACTGTCGTGACGGCACCTAGTCTCTACGACTAGGTAAGCCTAAAAAATTGTGGGAAAAGGAAATGAAATACACAACTAGCAAAAACTGCGGATATAACATAATAAAAACGTTTAAGATACTGCTCGGCATATACAAATACACACTCTCAAAACTGAGTCAACTCCCAGAGCACGAAATCTCATGAAATCACAAGCTGTAGATACTACATAGTGGTCTAACTCACGAATGTCTAATCCAAAGAAACTACAAAAGGTCTATAGCTAAACGAGAGAATAGAGAGGGACTGCTTGGTCTGCGGATGCGGCAGATATAACTCTAAGTCTTTGAAGATCGCCTCGCCTCATTGATAGTATGGCTGAGCCGAAGAACTAGGATCTGCACACAAAAAAAATGTGCAAGAAAGGGCATGAGTACACTATAGCGGTACCCAGTAAGTGCCAAGCCTAACATTGGTCGAGTAGTGACGAGGAAGGGCAGGGCCCTACTAGTTATATATATAACGAGGTAAAATGGTATGAAGTGCGACAATATAATTAAAGACACTAACAATTGATAAAGAGTAAAATCACAGACAAAATATACTTAGTACACAGATATAGCAACAGGGGATCTCCTAGGATATTATCCCGTAGTCCCAAACGTAAATGCACAAAGGATCTCCCGGGATATCGTCTCGTAGTCCAAATCATAAATATGCAAGGGAAACTCCCGGAATACCAATCCATAGTCCCAAAGTAAATATCTAGTATAGGAAAATCTCCCGGGTGTCGTCCCGTAGTCCCAAATGTAAAAGTGCAGGGGGGATCTCCCGGAATACCAATCCGTAGTCCCAAATTAAACACACAGGGGGATCTCCTAGGATATCGTCCTGTAGTCCCAAAGTAATCACACAACAGTCTTAGAAAGAATTTAAAGTTCTATTCGAGAATTAAACAGGAAATTCTACTCTAGCATGCTACACAGAGTATAAGTAAGCAATTAAAGCAGGTAAGACAATTAAATCACATAAGTATGTTTTTCCTAAACTAAACAAGAGGCTTCAAGTTTAATTATTGCTCAATTACAAGGAAACATATATATTTACTTAATGAAAATGGGGTTTTCCAATAATTAGCACGTGTACACACTCGTCACCTCACGTACATGTCATTCATATCACATCAGTACCAAAATCCTAAGGGGAGTTCACCCACACAAGGTTAGGCAAGCTGCCTACCTCGAACCAGCTCTAAATCAGCCTGAAACCACGCTCCGAGTAATTATTATAGTATCCAACTCCGAGTGGCCCACATCTAATCAAATAAATTTCATAATGTAAATATTACTATAAAAATAAATTTAGCTAAAGGAATCGAACGTAAGATAAGAAAATAGAAAAACACCCAAAAATCCTCCCTAGGCCCACGTCTCGAAATCGGGTAAAATTTATAAATTATGAACACCCATTCACTCACGAGTCTAACCATACCAAAATTACTCCAACCGGATACCAAAATCTTGATCAAAATTAGGCCTATGTACTTTTCTCAATTTCTCACTCCAAATTCAAAATTAGATGATGAATTCATGTTTAGATTAATGATTTATAAGCAAAAAGGAGTTAAGAATCATTACCCACAAACTTCCTCCGATAATCTCTCCAAATTTCGCCTCCTACCGAGCGCCCAATTTAATTTTGTGATATGAACTCAAAACCCTCGATTTTGAAATTTTAGTTCTGCCCAGGCGCAACCTTAATCATGATCGCGGAAACTCCCACGCGATCGCGAAAAACAACTTCGTTGGCTCCCAAATTTACCATACACGAACGCATAACTCCACACGCAAACGCGATGCTTTTATTGCTCAGGCCTACGCGATTGCGGTTGACCTCACGCGATCGAGGAGAGAAGCTCTCCACTCCATAGCTGCCTCACTTCTTCTTCGCGAACACGGCATAGCCCTCGCGTTCGCGATTCAACCTTCCACCATTACTATGCGTTCACATACCTTTTCCTGTAAACACGAAGAACAAACTCCCTCTGCCTCATCTAAGCCTATGCGATTGCAAGCCTCCTAACGCGATCGCGAAGAAGGAATGTCTACAACAGAAAAACCATAAAATATATTCTTTCTCCAAGTCCAAAAATGATCCGTTGAGCATCCGAAACACACCCTAGGCTCCCGGGACCTCAATCAAACATTCCAACCAATCTTAAAACATCATACGAACTCATACCAATCCTCAAATCACGTCAAACAACGCAAAAACCAGGAATCACCCTCCAATCCAAGCCTAAAGAACTTGAAATATCAAGAATCCTACAACCGACGTCGAAACTAACCAAACCAAGTTCGATTGACCCCAAATTTTGTACACAAGGCACATTCAATACTACAAAGCTATTCTAACTTTCAGAATCACATTCCAACCCCGATATCAAAATCTCACTATCGATCCGGAAACTTCAAAAATTCAACTCTCGGCATTTCAAGCCTAAATAAACTACGGACCTCCAAAAGACAATCCAAACATGCCCCTAAGTCCAAAATCACCAAATGGAGCTAACGAAATCAACGAAATATCATTCCGAGGTTGTCTTCACACTGCTCCGGCTACAGTTCAAATTTTAAAGTTTAAGCTCTAATTTGGGGACTAAGTAGCCCAAAACACTCCAAATCTTAAAACGAATCCTCCTGAAAACTCACAATAGTAGAAAACAATATGGAAAAAGAAGTTAATAGGGGATCAAAGTGTTAATTCTTAAAACGACCGGTCGGGTCGTTACAGTAAAAGTTTACGACTCGTTAATTCATGAGTAATATCTTACATCAAGTTAACTGTATTAAACTCTAGCCAGATAGAGCTTAAATGTGCAAAAATCAACATATTAACTCGTATGAAGCACAAAGATAATAGATCATTGGACTAGAAGTCTACATGTGCTGTTGTAAGATTTCTTATTCATGTTCTATGAGTTTATTCTTAAAATCAGTAAAGTTATTAAAATTTGCAGATTTCTCTTCTAATTTTCATGTACTACTTTTTGTTTCCTCCTTTTACCACTGCTAGCTTACTTCTTGACCAATAATCAACCTTTTGAAGTATTAATGAATAGCAACAAATATATTTGACAAGTTTATGTTGTTAGTTTCTAGACAGAAAATAGAAGGCTGATTGTTGCAACTTTGAAATTAGCTAAGGGACATTTTTTTGTTTACTATAATATTAGAAGGATATACCTTAGGTTTGGGTCATAGTTTTAAGGATGTTTTTAGCTGAAAACTCTCTCGTTCCATGTCAAATGAATAAAATGATCTTTTTATTGTGCTCTTCTAGTTTCTGAGGGACTAACATCAGTAATTTGCTTCTACAACTATATAATCTCTTAAAATACTAAATAAAGTTGTCCTTCGCTGAATCCATTGAAATGATTCTCTTATAAGCTGATTTGAAAATTCACCATCTTCTTCCTCATGTTAATGCACTCATTTTCCATACTTGTAACATGGAGCGGTACAACTTATATAAAAAAGATACGATTAACAATAGTCACATTGTTCACTTCAAAAGTATATAACCAACAGAACAAGTATACCTATGGTAGACAAGTATTACTTATATGAAATGGTAGCATCTTGAATTCTTACCAAATTTTAGCTCTTTATTTTTTTTCCACAATGTTACATCTAAGTTGTATTCTAATACAACAAGTTTCATTTGACACATTAACTAACTCTTTTATCTTCCTTTTGTTATACTTTGTTCTTTTTTAGAAAAAATATTTTGGTTATATTCCAATACTATAACTTGATGTAGAGAGCTTCAATTTCCGAACGATTTATCTTATTAGAAACTATACTTCAATATCTTCAACCATGATGAATTTGGTACCCTGGTTCGCATGCAGCCTCCTTTTTCACATTATTTTTAGAATTCACAGTATATTTAGATGTGTAGACTCAGGGTGTTTTATACATTACATTCCATCTTCTGACATGTTTTTTTTGCAGGTCATATGTTCGAAAATTTCATATGTGGAAGCTTTCAATATGATGAAGAGTTGCCAAAATTATTTGAAGATATTATTTGATCGGATTTGTTATATTAGTTCAATCACTATAAGTTTGTTTTAAAAGTTGTGACATTAATATTTTGGATTAGCACTTCCATTGGATTGTTTAGATTCAATGAGATATATTTTATTTTATGAATTAATAGTAATATATTTTTTAGCATTTGCCTACCTTTGTTTCCACCAAGAGGTACTCTTTTACTATTAGCAATAGTTAGGTGAATTCACTCGCCATTAAAACACTCTAAAAGGTCAAAATAAGATATTTACAGGAAGGATACAATAACCATTCTAATTGCCACAAAAAAATATCGCTAAAATAACCGACTTTTAGCGGCAATTTAATTGAATTTATTGGCTATAAAAATGGGCTCTAAAAGAGCATAGTAGTTTTTTATGGATTTAATTTACTGGCCAAAATTATTATCGCAAATAATTTCCGGTAAAACTAACGATCTTTAGCTGCAATAATTTATACCCTTTACCAGCTTTTGTGAGAATGGTCGCCAAAGGCTTTGCCGACCCCCGCATTGCCGGCAAAATACCATTGGCCGGTAAAGGATATAGCGGCTATTGTTATTACCACTAAAGGCATTTTTTACTGCTATTAAAGCCAATTTTTGTAGTAGTGATATAAATTACAAGATGTAGTTTCTTCATAATTGGGTTGTTGATATGTTGCATGTATATATCTCTATTGAGACCAATAGTCTAGAAATTACTTGTGCATCCATGGTGGAAGTCAGAGTGGGTCCTTATTAGCCGTGAAAATTTATCATCTACTTCAGAAGAAATGTAGAATCAGTTTGGGTGCCTACTGGTAGGACTATTGAGGATGTGCATTCTATGGTGGGTCAGATTTACTTATTTAGCATACAATGTCATATAGATGTGTCACCCAGAAGGGTTATGCTATGTGGGATACTTTCTACCATTGGATTTGATAGAGTGAAAATGTACCGTAATCCTACTAAAGGTGATGTCACCTAACCCGCTCGCTAGACAAGCTAACACAATAACAATAATAATTCTAGAGAAGATTAATCAATCTTATGAGAATAATTGCTAATTACTAACAACATGTGAGATAACCAGTAAGAAGTTTACAAAGATGGTAATATAATATGCGGATATAATATCATGACTGAAAAGTATGACCACAAGTTATGCAAACAGCTCAACTTTGAAAAATAGCACTATCCTGTCTCAAGCAGATCAGAATATAACCTAGACATCATTTCTAGCATGAATAATAGCCCGCATAGTCATACACGTGGAGATAAAAGAATAGAAAATATGCATGATAGCAAAATAACGCATATAGTGGCCTAGGAACTACCCATATCATAAATAACCATAGTGAACGCATATTGGCTTGTCCCCTCACACATACATCACCCCCAACATATAAAAATATCACAGCCAACATGGAAAATACCCTCAAACCAAACATAGGCAAGAAATATACCTTAAATAAGCCAAATCAATACTCTTAAAATGCATCCCCGCATGAATAAACCTCTGAAAGGCCTGATTCTAGCCAAAAACAACTCAATAATATTTAATAATTCCATATGAAACAACCCCAAACAATAAAGATTCAACATTTATATAAATCTATAAAGTCAACCCAGGCCCACACCTCGGAACCCGACAAAACTCATAAATTCTTAAAATGCATTAAAATAAGAGTCCAAATATACAAGTTTCATAAAAAATTGTCTACAAATCATGGTATAAATCTTCATTTTTCACTTTATAAATGTTTTTCCAAAACCCCTATGTCATAACATTTCACTTAAAATTCGGGGTTTCGTGGTGCCAAGGTAGACTTATGTGTTGATGATTGTTGAGATTGTTGCTTGATGCGGTGCAAGCTTTTTGGGTTGAACAGTGCATTAAGTAGTTGAAGAAAATTTTTGTCAGAGCAGGGCATTTTTGTGGTCCACTATGCAACCGCAGAATCACTCTGTGGGCCGCAGATCCGCCGCAGAGTGAATTAGACAAATGGATAATCTTTGAGGTTGTTTTACAGTCCATTATGCGGCCACATAACCATTTTGCGGGCCGCACAATCCATTGCAGATATAAGATAAAAATTTTTGGAGGGGAGTTCATTGGCGCATTATGTGACCGCAGAACTGGTTTGAGGACCGTAGACCTAACCCGAACAACCTAGTTCTTGACATCATTTTTGCAGACCGCATATCTATTTTGTGGTCCTCTCTGCGACCATAGAGCTGTGTTCGGAGGGTCAATTTTTTGGTTTTTTTAACCCGACCCTATTTCGATATATAGACATTGAGGACCATTTGTAAAGTAAAAATATGATAATTGGAGAGTGAGGGAGTGTTATAGAGTGAGAGGAGGTTCCTAAACTAATTGTTTATCAATTCTTTCTCATGGCTTGAAGAATCAACAAGGAAAACTCACTAGGTCTTTATCCTAGAGGTAAGATTCTACTCCCTAGCCCACAATTTCGAGATTTAATTGGAAATAGGTAATGAGAAAAGCAATTCTTGGGTGTGGGAGTTGTTTCATTAAGAATGTATGTACTATCAAGGTTTGTGGGAAGATTGTTATGCTCAATTGGGTAGACTTTGGGTAGTGGGATGAAGGAATCCACCATAGGAGGACCTTGAAATCATAATCCTCACCTAGTGTTTGATAAAATGCTCAAATGAGCTGGAACAATGAACTCCTTCCTAATTTGTGTTCAATTTTGTTATATTTCAAAATAGATCGAAGTGGCTAAGTTTTCTGGAATATTGTAGTAATTGAAGGAAGCTTAATGCGAGGTACATTGGCTAAACTTCTCTCTTAGAATTGAACCCCAAATGTCCTTGTAAATCCCGATGTTGTTCACTTTAAATTGACTATTCCGAATAAGCCTTGTATAAAAAGATATATGTTCAATATGTATTCCAAATTCTCTTGTTATGTTATGTTACCATTTGAGAATGTATTCAAAGTATGGCTCGCATATCCAAATCTTATAACTTCAAGTCTTGTTTCAAATAAAAGCTATTATGCCAAATTATTTAAGAAATCTCAATGTGCTTAAGACTCATATTTGCTCACATGTGTACTTAAAGTCTTGAATAGAAATGTTTTGTTGTTTATGATCCGTGATGATGTTTGGAAGTGAAGAGTTGAGCATGAAATATAAAATATGACCAATGTGCCAAGATCAATATTACATTTGGGGCCACTAGTGCCAATGAAATAAAGAGACGTATAAAAGATATTGAAATGAGGTGTAAATCCTTTAAATAATAAACACTTTGGGAGTATTGTTAGTCACTAAATAAGGGTAGGTTGAAATAACCTAACCCTGAAACTACACATACCAATGTAGAAGTGAATTGTGCTTATTCCCCTTATTTGGGATGAGATTGATGTGATGAGAATGTTCCTCTTTATTTGGATGAGATGATTTCTAGAAAAGGGTGATGTCGATCCACACAACATTGTGGTGAGACGTCCTAGCTGGTCGGGTCGTGATCGGACGCCATGCGGCACACATAGTTGTGATTGTTCTTGAAATTGTGATTGAGAAGATGATTGATATTGTGATAGTGATTGTGATTGTGGTTGATGTCATTGGATGAGACAACCTAGACGATCGGGTTATGATCAGACCATGTGCTAAAATCACGGTGGTATATCATTGCTAAAGATCTCCCAACTTAAAATATGGAAATTTACTTGAAAACTTGTCTTGATCCTAACTTGATGTCAAGATGTTGTTTGAGGATCCCATTGAATCTATAATTGTTCTTCCATGCTTTATAACTCAATCTATTGAGAGGGTGTTTGGCCATTCATACTAGTACTATTCCATATGTACTAATGTCCCTTTTGCCGGGGGCGCTGAATCTTTAATAGATGCTGGTAGTTCTACAGCATGCAACTTAGATCAGCGATAACGATACACCCTCTTTCCAGTTGACTTGGTTAGCCCCACTTCATTTCAAGGTCGTATATGTTTTGTTCCGTGTGTATTATGTTTTAAGGTATAACCGGTGCCTTGTTGCCGGCAGTATCAACGTACTCTTTTGTATTTATTAGAGGCTCTGTAGACATAATGTTGGTTATATGTTGGTGTTGGAAAAGTCAAACTAGTAATGTTGTGTTTGTACCACATGTTCCACTTCAAATTATGAAAGTGTATGTATTTTGAAACTTATAAATGATGTAACTAGTGATAAGGAATTTGTGTTGTTCACATGGCCTTTCTCATTGTGTAGTTAATTAAATAAATCTTTTCTTTATTCATGAGTAAGTTCAGGTAGAAGGTATTGTACATGCTTGCTAGGACGGGTTATCTCGGTTGAGCGCTATTCAGTGGGATTTGGGCATATAAGTGGACCTGAGCACTACTTTTCACCCACTAGCAGTCCGAGCGGACCATTCAGATCTTGAGGGATATATTGAGAGTCTGTATTAATAATTTCATAGGCCAATAGGATTAGTTTATACCATTAGCTGAGTTTGCATAAAACAACAACTACCAATGTATTCATATGGATCCGTATAAGGCATTATATAGGAGGCAGTGTTGTTCTCTGGTTGATTGGTTTGAGCGGGTGAGGCTAGATTATCGCACATAGATGTGGTTCATGATGTCTTGGAGATTGTGTAGATAATCCAAGAGCAGCTTTGTACAATTCAGTCTATGCAGAAGAGTTATGCTGATATGAAGGTTCATGATATGACATTTATGGAGGGTGAGAAGGTTCTTCTTAGAGTTTTGCCTATAAAGCGGGTGACGTGATTTGGGAAGAAGGTAAAGTTGAGCCATCGTTATATTGGTCCATTTGAGGTTTTGGAAAGAATTGGTAAGGTAGCTTACAAACTTTCTTTGCCACCCAACTTAGAAGTATAAAGAAGATTAGTCACACGTGTTCAATTTTAGTTCAGTGCAGTTGGATGAGAATATGACTTATGAAGAAGACCTGATGGTCATTTTGGATAGGCAAGCTCAAAATTTAAGATCGATAGAGAATCCATCAATTAATGTTCGGTGGAAAGGTCAAACGATGGAGGGAGCGAGCATGATATGCACATGAGATGTCCTAATCTTTTAGGCATTACAGGTATGATTCTAAACCCATTTAAGGAAGAGCATTTGTTTAATAGGGTGAGAAAGTAACAACCTGGCATATCATTTTGTGTATTTGAGCCATATCCCCTATATGATTCTTCCCGTTTGTTTGTTTGCTATTTTGTGAGTTATGGAATTAGTTGTCATGGTTTCGGAAAGGTTTGAGAGTGATATGGCATACTTAGTTTATTTTGGAACCTTAAGTTGCTAGAGTTGGCTAAAATTTGACTTTCGAGTAAATAACCTCGGATTAATAATGTGATGGTTTCAATTGGTTTGTATGGTGATTTTGGACTTGGGCCTATGTTCAGATTTGGAATTGGAGGTTCCTAGAAGGGTTTATCTCAATTTGCTGAAAGTTAGCAATTTAAAGGTTTTGGAGAATTCATATGTTTGACCGAGAGTTGACTTTGATGTTATCAGGATCCTATTGGTGTTCCGAATCTTTGGATAGAATCATTTAGTTTATTGGAACTTGTGTGTAAATTTTTGTTGGAATCCGGAATATTTAAGCATGATTCAGAAGTGTTTGGTAAAATTAGAAGGTTTGAAAGTTAAGAGATGGATGTTGATCGTCAATTCTTGATTTTGATGTTAGTTTTTGTATTTTGACATTTTTATAAGTTTGAGTTAGGTATATGGACTTTTATGTATGACCATACGAGTTCCAAGGGGCTCGAATGTGTTTTGAGGTGGTTTCAGACAATTTCCTTGGGTTTTGGAGTAGCTGGTTTTCTAATGCAGGTTCATGCTTTGCGATCGCGGAGCCGGTCTTACGATCGCGAAGAAGGGAGATGGCAGGCAAATTTTTTTCTCTTCGCGTTCACATAATGTAAAACTCGATAGGTCATTTTGAGCAATAGCTCCTTTTCTATGTTTCAAGACCTTCCTTAGCTTTATTTAATGACTTATACCTTGTGTTCATGGTCTGTGTAATTTTCCAGACAGTTTATATGTGAAATTTTAAATAAAATGTGATTTTGACTTTAATTGAGACTTGAGTTGTCCACGGCCAATGCTCTTGGTAAACAATATCACATCGGTATGTGCACACCTAAAATCAGTGAGACCGATTTTATGATTGACATGACGTTCAACATCCCAGAAGGCTTAAGGTACAGATCGAGGTTTGACCCCGAGGGTTTCCTATGCTCGTCCTCGGGGCAGCACAAATCGATTATTGCTATCGTGGAACAAGTAGGAAATTCCCAAGGCGCGTGACAAAAGCTAACAACGCCTGCAAGAATAGTACAACTCCATACCGGACCTTTAAGTAGCTGTACCAGCTACATTCCTTTGTAATAATTATACATGTACCATGTTAGGATTCCTCCTCCTATATAAAGGGGACCCTTGTTATTTCTTGCACACATGATATTGAATATAAGAACAAGAACATTCTCTGCTCTCTAACTTAAACATTCTCCATTGTCTTTTCTTTGCATTTATTGCTTACATTTATCGTGTTTCATTGATTGTTATTAATTTATTACTCATCATTGATCATAAAGAGCCATTATTGAGGACCTTGGAACTATTAGACCTTCATCGGTCAGCCCCAGTCAAGCACTCTAGCTCGACCTCGAGGCTAGAATAGGCCAGCTCGAGGCCGCGATTCGCGGCCGTCCAGTTTGAATAATCATGCTGCCCTTACTCTTACTTTATTTTCCTAGCTCGCACTTAGCAATTATTGCCTAACAACTAGCATAAAAATAAATCACATATTTTTAGAACCACAAAATCAAATCTAATTGTAATTACCATTTTCAAGGTAAATAGTTTGGCGCCCACCGTGGGGCTAAAAATAATAGTGATTGTTTCCGTGCTGCTTTACTGAAGACACAAGTTATTCTTCACACTTTTTCTTGTCCAAGAATCTTTGATTTTAGGTCAAAATGTGTAACTCAGTGAATGCACATGAAAACAACGGTCCTGAGGACCATGGAGGGATGGTGTAGCTGTTCCAAGTGCTGGTGTACCAATGCGAAACCTTGAGTATGCACCAGAGCCAATCCCCGTGGGTGTGGGCTCACACAACGCCTACCACATCTGTATAAGCTCCCCCACTAATAGGAGTATACACCAAGAAAACCAACAGGGAGCTCAAAAAGCTCCAGCCCAAAAGGAAAGAGAGACGGACAGGAGGAACGGAACGAAAAAACCTCACCACATCATTCATATGATCATTGGAGGGACCAAAGTTCCTCAAGGACTCATGATCAAGCAGACAAAAGTTTCCACTACAACAAAAGGGAAAATTTGGGGCTGCTTGCCCGAGGACATCGTTGCATTCAGTGAAGAGGACTTCGAGACCTTGTCTCATTCACATAACGATGCACTGGTAAATTCATTTCTCTTGAATAACATTTAAGATAAACGTGTACTCGAAGATCTAGGTAGCTCGGCCAACATAATCAGCCGAAAAGTTTTGCCAAGTAATTTAAGATTTCGTGGTGCCAAGGTAGGCTAATTATTTTATTTTGTGTGCAAATGAGGATTCATGATATAATGGATACTAATTGGATATGTTAATAAGCGTATAAGTCATATTATAAGTGAATTGGGGACTAAGGAGAGGCCTAAGTCTAAGCCAAGTTGGAAAATTTCATAATAGACTAAAGTTGTAAATGAGTGTGCACAAGACCTTACTTTAGACAATAATATACCCAGTTATATAAGTATTTGTGTGATGCACAAACCTATCAAATTAAATCTCTTTGAGTCTAGTTTCCAACGCATCAAACCGTTCGTCATTTGGAGGTGTATATGGAAAGTTACGACCATTTTACTGGGCATGTGTCATTAGCGCAGGCCTTAGCGCGGCCGCACATATTGTGAAGTATTCTGCCTCGCTAGCGCGGCCTTAGCGCGGGCGCGCTAGTGCCAGGCCTCTAAATACACCTAAGGACGGGAAATTATAGGATTTAAGTCATTTTTCAAGACTAGGGCATCCTCTCCATCCCCATTCCGACCAAGGCATAAAATTGCACACCTAAGGTGAGTTTTTAAATGTGTTTTCATGGTGATTTCACTTCTCAATCACTAGTTACAATATGATTTTGATTGGATTTCATAGGATTTCTTCAAAATCTAAAGAAAACCTCAAAGTTGTCTTTCAAGATTTGGTCTACAATAGGTAATCTTATACCATTAGACATACATATATGGAGTTATTATGGAATTATGAGTATAAATCAAGTATTGTAACTCATGGGATGGTTATTGGAAGACATAGGTGCCTAACCTAGGTTGTGTTGGTGTTGTAGAGATTGTGAGATGGGTTATTGAGGTATGATTCTTGGGTGTAATAGTATTATGTATACATGCATGTACAAATTAGGTTTGTGAGAAGATTGTTGAACATAAATTTGAAATAAAGATGCTCAACTAGTGTTTGATAAAATTCTCAAAAGAGCTAGAATTATGAATATCTTCCTAATTTGTGTTCAATTTTGTTATGTCTCAAAATAGATTGAAAGATTGGGTTGGGGAAATAAAAGAAATCTTGTTAAAGAGATTTGAAATCAAGATGCTCAACTAGTGTTTGATAAAATTCTCAAATGAGCTAGAATTATGAATATTTTCCTAATTTGTGTTCAATTTTGTTATGTCTCAAAATAGATTAAAGTTGCTAAAATTTTTGGAATATCGCAGTAATTAAAGGAAAGCTCAGGAAAGGTATGTAGGCTAAACTTTCTCTCTCGGAAGTGAATTCCGTATTGTTTCGTGAGTTTAAGTGTGGTTTGTTTACCAAAATGGTATTGCCTTGAGTCACAGTTTAAATGGAAGTTAGTATACTTATTGGGTAAGAAGAACTCGATCTGCTTAATGCTCCTAGTTGCTCATATGTGTACAAAATGTCTTGATTGAACATGTCTTATTGTTGATAGCCTATAAAGATGCTTGAAAAATGAAATAAGTGAATTGGGAATGTGTTAAAGATTATGTAATAAGCCTCGACCCGACAATTATGAACTAACTTCAAAGATATAATTGCCTAAGAGCTCTTGTGATCAATTCACACCCATAAGTGGCTATTTATCACAATTTCTTTGATTTATAAGTATATCCGATGTGATTCGAGATCTCACATATCTATGTGTTTAAACTATGCACTGTCATTTCTAGGATGGAGTATTGCAAGATAAAATGGTGTATTTTTGTTAATGATTTCAATGTGAGTTTTTATTGCTTGTTGGTGTGCCCCATTCCTTTGTGTTTAAAGTCCCATTGCTAATAAACTTGAGGTGTATGGTTTCGGAAATACTCTATGTGCCCATGATTCATGTTTCCTCTCATGTGTACTTGACATCTTGACTTGTATGGCTTGTTGTTAAAATAGATATCGATGTGAAACGTGCGAAATATGAAATATGGCCACCGTGCTAGGAATAAAGAATCTTGTGAATGGCCAAATGAGCTAAGGAAATACTGTTGTTGTTGGTGACTGGAAATACTAATTGGAATCTATAAAATGTGAAAGATATTGAGGTAAGCATAATTGTATTCATGCTATATTTGAATCCTTGTATTTATACTACAATTGTGTACAATATCCAATCAAATCAAAAAAAAATGTTTTTGGGAGTATCATTAGCAAAATCAAGGAAGGGTGGGTCATAAGGCTCGTACCTGAAACTACACGTGCCGTTGTAGGGGTGGATTGTGGTTATTCCCCTTAATTGGGATGAACTTGGTAATATTTGTGAATTGGTAACGCCAATCCACATGGCATATGGGGGAAGGCAGCCTAGCCGATCGGGCCGTGATCGGACGCTATGCCGTACACATGGTGGTATTGTGCTGGGAACCAAAACAACTGGAAATTTAAAACTAGAAATTGTGATTGTGGTACATCTATCAAAAGGGATGACCTAGCCGATCGAGCCTTGATCGGACTCCGTGCTAACAAAGATGGTGGTATAACTCATATCGGTGCTAACGATCCCCCAACCAAAGAAATTATATATATTATTTTATTTTATTTTTGTAAACTAGAAGACTTACATGTTGCAAATTGGAAACTTGTATGTTGTTGACTCGACTTTTTGTTTCATGTTTCTTTGTTTGTATGGTTATTTTATTCTGGAAGAGGACTTTTAGCCTTACATACTAGTGTTATTCGACGGCGCTAACATCCCTTTTGCGGGGGGGGGGGGGGGGGCGCTGTATCATTTAATGATACAGGTTGTTCCACAGCAGGCAGCATCGTCCAGTGATAGCGGTATTCTCTTCCCAGTAGTCTTGGTGAGCCCCACTCTACTCCGGGGTCATTTCACGTATCTTTTGTTCATTTTCCCATCACGTTTTAAGGTATAGCCGGAGCCTTGTTGTCGGCGTTTCCCTATTACTCTTCTATTGTATTTAGAGGCTCTGTAGACTGTTTGTGGGTGGTAGTTGATGTTGGGAGTACAGACTAGAAATGTTAGTACTTGATAAGCATGTTTCTCATTAAACTTGTAAACTTGTAATATTTTTGAAAACTTTAAACAAAGTCATTTACAGAAATGTAATGAAAGTTTCTAATGGAAGATTGCTTAATGTTTTGATAAAGTGGGTTAACATTCCCTCTTTATTCATGAACTAGTTTGGGTAGAATGAAATCTAATAGGCTTGCTCAATCGGGTTTACTCGGTTGAGCACCAGTCACGTTCCACAATTATTGGGGTATGACAAACTTGGTATCAGAGCCTAAGGTTTTAAAGTGTCCTAGGATGTCTCGGATCCGTGTCTAGTAGAGTCCTTCTTATCGGTGTGGTGTCGACCACATCTATAAGTTGGAGGCTATTTAGACATTTAGGAAATCCCACCTTTCTTTGATATTTCGGGTCGTGCTATACAGCTCAAGTTAAAGATCTAATTTCCTTGTTATGACCCATTTTCTAGATGATTAATCCACGTATCCGAAGCAGCAAGGAAGGAATAACCCCGCCATTGAATTTGGGGGAGATTGTGCATGAGTTCGTAGGGACGATGCGTCAAGCCATGGAATAATTGGAAGAACTTATTGCTAAGGGAAGTGTCCCTATCCCTGCCAATGTCACCGCACCACCAGAGCGTGTGGTGAGAGAATCTAATATACGAAAGAGGGTTGTTGGTGCTAATGACTCGAATTGTTCAGTTTGCAAGAAGCGTCACTTAGGGAGATATTGTATGACTCTTGAGATATGTTACGGTTGTGGAAAGAGAGGGCACAAGAAGAATAAATGCCCTAGCTTGGGTACACCTATTCTGGTCTGCCCGGTATGTGGAAAGGAACATTTAACGTCGTTTTGTGAGTATGCTCAGCAACATATTTGGGGTGGTAGATAAGGGCAATTCTAAGGCCCCACACAGCAAACCAATACTGGAATTTGTACTACCGCATTGCAATCTTGGAGGAAGGATAAGGGGGAAGTTTATAAGGTATGCAAAAGTGGTGAGTATCAGGTCGGTGGGGCAAGTTAGTTAGTGGACCTCGCCCCCGTTGTGTGAAATGTGGGAAATGTCATCCGAGAGTATGTCTCTATGGTACCAATATATGCTACAAGTGTGGTGTGTCAGGTCACCTTCAAAGATATTGTCATTTATCTCGCCAGATCATGGGCAGGGGTGCGGCGCAACCAGCCAGTTCTACAGCTACTTCATCTATAGCGCCTTTAGGACGAGGAGCAGTTGGGGGTAGTATTCAGAGCTCGGTAGGGCCCGATAGGTTCTATGCTTTTTAAGATATGGTTACAGGTATGTTGACTTTTCCTTCTCGTGATAAGTATGCCCTTATTGACTCTGGCTCCGCTTTGTCATATGTCAATCCTTATATTGCCGAGGGATTTGGGATAGAGTCAAGACAACCTTATGATCCATTCTGTGTATCTACTCTTTGAGCGAGATGTATTATTCGTGAAGCCCCTCTATTACAAAAACTCTTATTTACATCCTCTTATGGAATAAAGTTTTATAAATACGTCCTTGAATGGAGTTATAACTCTAGGATTAATACTTCCCACTTTATTTCCCAAATTCTCAACCGGGGACTACATCCGATGAATTTGTTACAAAATCTTTTTATGGACAATGTCTGCTCATTTGTTCCTATGTATTCTCTGTCACAAAGTTTACCCATGTTGTGTCAAGTTCCATGTAAAGCATCCTAGTGTTGCGATGAGTCACTCTTTTACTCACTTGTGTATATGGCTTATATGGTTTGAACGGTCACTCTACTCTCTTGTGAGTATCATCATGAAAGCTTCTCACTATATAGTAACACAAGAGCATACCTTAGCACCTATCATATGAGTGCATGTTGATCGGAATGGCCACTATGTGCATAAAGTCTCTCTGAAAAATTGAGATCCTTGCATCCCCGTCATAGGAAGAACTTGTGTCGCCATCTTAGTATAACTTTCGTGTCCACTTGGGACATCTCGCAGTAAGTAGCTCACCTTGTTCCTAGTATTGTGGTTGCCCGAGACGTGGTTGTGTATTGTAGTTGGGAGTTAATATAGCAGAAGCATGTCCAGCTTATAACATATGATTATTTTCTCTTTATACCTCCACAATGTGTTAATTGTATTCCTTAGTTAGTGAATTCATTGTGCTAGTTTCCCAACACTTGTTCGATAACCACGAGAGAACGTGCCCTTCTATTTGTCACTATGACACTTCCTTTCTCAAGTCAAAATCCATGGAGAATTCATCATGAACATCTGCAAGCCTTCCATGATTATTTTGCACTGTCTTATTGAGTTTGGTTGTCTTTACACCCTCTACTTCTATAATCGTTGAATATGTCATTGTCATGTGCGGGGAGTTTTGCTACCCTTGGTATTCCACCTTCTTGGTTGGGTAAGAGTGTTATTTGTCTTTCTCCCCGGAGCATCATGTTAACCATTAGAACCCCTCTAACCAATACATGATTTCATCCCAATATTAAGATGTCCTAGCTTTGTGGTTCCACCTGTGAAAGGTTGAGATTAGATGCCTTCGGAAATTTTTGCACATATCGTGAGCATATTTATTTGGAAGACAAGGTATTGTATCTTTACTTCTAACTTATAGGATCAATTATCAGGAAGGGTTAAGTTGTTTGAAATATGATAATCTTGTAAGTGTTCAACTTCTTTTCATCCCCATGGGCTTGTGGCATATATTCCTTGTGTCAGTTAACGTTAAGAGTGTAATTCAACTTCATGTGTTTTGAAACCCATATCACATTCAAGGTGCCAGAATATTCTCATTCTTGATAACTGGATTTTCCCTACACTCCAGGAGGCGACTGGGTCACGTACTTGAATATTGCTCCTTAGTGGTTCCTATTGCCAATGTATGAGTTACCCATATGCCTTAATTGTCTAATAGTTCATGTCGTCAAAATGATTAACCATATCAGCATCATTAATAGAAGTCCTCGTGTCTCTTAGCATGTAACCTCATGAAATAAGGTTCAAACATGTCAAAGAGGAAATATCCCCATGTGATCCCATATATTCGATAGGTAATTTTATCGTCAGTTTATGATAGCACATCTTAGAGTAATTGTGGAAGGTCATCAAAGGTTTAGCATGGGCGTTCATGTAGAGATTTAGAGTTTAGGAAGGTGAAGGGGTTATTCTCAATATTCTCCCCTAAAGATGTTATGTGAGTTGAAAATGAAGATTGCATAAGTGTATTCCACATTAGGCCGCACTAGGAGTTTGAAGTTTCCCCATAATTGTTCACCATATATTTTGTGTATTCACACATTTATGTCTAAGAAGGTAGTTGGAGATCTTTTGTGTATCATTCCGGTGGAAATTATTGAAGGTGAAGTTAATGGATAGTTAGCTTATGCGAGGTATCTAGATGTCATCCTTGTTAGATAAGTTTGGAGGTTGGGATTGTTTCCGTAAATGTGTTATGGCAAAGCTTGTAAGTCGAGAAGGCCACCTTGATGGCCGAAAGTGTCTTGGAAAGAAAATATTTTCGCTTGATTGTATAACAATTGGTTTTGATTTGAAAGGTACCTTATAGGTGTTGTGATTTAAAAAATGTGCAGTCCATGTCCAGGTATCATTGTGATAATGTGGTGCTTGTAATACTGAGGTTTTTGTTATTGATGTATACACTATGTTACTTTGTCGTGTTGTGGATGTGTTTTTAGGATGGTTTTAGTGGTTCTCTGACAGGTGGATAGGCCGAGTTACAAAGGAACATCTGGTGAAATTTTTGGAAACTTAAGGAGTTAGCCAAATTCGGGGATGTTGATATATTTCATGATGTGAACAAGCTGAAGTTATATAATTATGGATAATGAATAAACCTCGATCCTCATTCAAGGACGGATGATCCTAAGGAGAAGGGGGGAGAATGTGAGGCCCCGGAAAATTTTGCCAAGTAATTTAATATTTCGTGGTGCCAAGGTAGGCTAATTATTTTATTTTGTGTGCAAATGAGGATTCATGATATAATGGATACCAATTGGATATGTTGATAAGCATATAAGTCATATTATAAGTGAATTGGGGACCAAGGAGAGGCCTATGTCTAAGCCAAGTTGGAAAATTTCATAATAGACTAAAGTTGTAAATGAGTGAGAACAAGACCTTATTTTGGAAAATGATATCTCCAGTTATATAAGTATTTGTGTGATCAAAAAACCTATAAAATTAAAGCCCTTTGAGTCTAGTTTCCAACGCATCAAACCGTTCGTTATTTGGAGGTGTAAACGGAACGTTACGACCATTTTACTAGGCACGTGTCATTAGCGCAGGCCTTAGCGCGGCCGCGCATATTGTGATGTATTTTGCCTCGTTAGCGCGGCCTTAGCGCGGGCGCGCTAGTGGCAGACCTCTAAATACACCTGTGGACTGGAAATTAGAGGATTTAATTCATTTTTCAAGACTAGGGCATCCTCTCCATCCCCAATCCGACCAAGGCATCCAATTGCACACCTAAGGTGAGTTTTTAAGTGTGTTTTCATGGTGATTTCACTTCTAAATCACTAGTTACAACATGATTTTGATTGGATTTCATAGGATTTCTTCAAAATCTAAAGAAAACCTCAAAGTTGTCTTTCAAGATTTGGTCTACAATAGGTAATCTTATACCATTAGACATACATATATGGAGTTATTATGGAATTATGAGTATAAATCAAGTATTGTAACTCATGGGATGGTTATTGGAAGACATAGGTGCCTAACCTAGGTTGTGTTGGTGTTGTAGAGATTGTGAGATGGGTTATTGAGGTATAATTCTTGGGTGTAATCGTATTATGTATACATGCATGTATAAATTAGGTTTGTGGGAAGATTGTTGAACATAAATAAGTAAAGATTGGGTTGGGGAAATGAAAGAAATCTTGTTAAAGAGATTTGAAATCAAGATGCTTAACTAGTGATTGATAAAATTTCTCAAATGAGCTAGAATTATGAATATCTTCCTAATTTGTGTTCAATTTTGTTATGTCTCAAAATAGATTGAAGTTGCTAGAATTTCCGGAATATCGTAGTAATTAAAGGAAAGCTCAGGAAAGGTATGTAGGCTAAACTTTCTCTCTCGAAGGTGAATTCCATATTATTTCGTGAGTTTAAGTGTGGTTTGTTTACCAAGACGGTATTGCCTTGAGTCACAATTTAAATGGAAGTTAGTATACTTATTGGGTAAGAAGAACTCGATCTGCTTAATGCTCCTAGTTGCTCTTATGTGTACAAATTGTCTTGATTGAATATGTCTTATTGTTGATAGCCTATAAAGATGCTTGAAAAATGAAATAAGTGAATTGGGAATGTGTTAAAGATTATATAATAGGCCTCGACCCGACAATTATAAACTAACTTCAAAGATAGAATTGCCTAAGAGCTCTTGTGATTAATTCACGCCCATAAGTGGCTATTTATCACTATTGCTTTGATATATAAGTATATCTGGTGTGATTCGAGATCTTACATATCTATGTGTTAAAACTGTGCAACGTCATTTCTGGGAAGGATTATTGCAAGATAAAATGGTGTATTGTTGTTAATGATTTCAATGTAAGTTTTCAATGTGAGGACACGTGCTACTCGAGATGATCAGGCACCCGCGCCCCCTACTATAGCAGTTAGAGGCCAGGTCCGGGGTAGAGGCCGAGGACGTGCACACGGTGCAGCTAGAGCACCTGCGCGAGCTGCCATCGAGGTACCACCCGCAGTTCCAGCCGGAGTCCAGGCACATGATATGCCTACTGCTACTACTACTCCAGCTTTTCAGGAGACTCTGACATACTTCATGAGTATGTACACCACTCTGGCTCAGGCAGAGTTGCTTCCCCTTGCTGCAGCTACATCTCAGGCCGGGGGACGAGTGCACCTCCACAGACTTCTCAGCCACAGCGTGCCCCACAGAGTTCTCATGCTATGATTACAGCTCCAGTTGCTACCCCACCTGCTCATCCAGCTATAGGTGTAGGTCGGGGAGGTATAGGTCGCCCTAGAGGGTGAGGCCAAGCCTGATACTATGCCCTTTCTGCCCGTACCAAGGTCATTGCCTCCGATTCTTTCATCACATGTATTATATTAGTTTGCCATAGAGATGCATCGGTTCTATTCGATCCAAGATCTACTTACTCTTATGTGTCTTTTTATTTTTCTCCGCATTTGGGTATACCTCGGGATTCTTTGAGTTCCCCTGTTTATGTTTCTACTTCTATGGGAGATTCTCTAATTGTGGACCATGTTTATCGGTCGTGTTTGGTTGCTCTTAGTGGTTTTAAGACCAAAGCCAATTTATTGTTACTCAGTACGGTTGACTTCGATATTATCTTGGGCATGGACTGGTTGTCGCCCCATTATGCTATTCTTTATTGTCACACCAAAACTGTGATACTAGCTATGCCAGGTGTACCGCGTGTTGAGTGGAGGGGTACTTTAGATCACACTCCTAGGAGGGTTATTTCTTTTGTTAAAGCTTAGCGTATGATTGAGAAGGGGTGTGACGCATATTTAGCTTATGTGAGAGATGTCAGTATTGATACCCCTTCAGTTGATACAGTCCCAGTAGTACGGGATTTTCCCGACAAGTTTCCAGCTGATCTTCCAGGCATGCCGCCTGATAGAGATATTAATTTTGGCATTGATCTGTTGTTGGGCACTCAACCCATTTCTAATCCTCCGTATCGTATGGCTCCTCCTGAGTTGAAGGAGTTGAAGGATCAGTTATAGGAATTGCTTGATAAGGGTTTTATTCGGCCTAGTGTATCACATTGTGGTGCTCCTGTCTTGTTTAAGAAGAAAAAGGATGGTTCTATGCGTATGTGTATTGATTATCGCTAGTTGGACAAGGTTACAGTGAAGAACCGCTATCCTTTGTCTCGTATTGAACATCTATTTGACCAGCTTTAGGGTGCATAGGTGTTTTCTAAGATTGACTTGTGCTCAGGTTACCATCAGTTGAAGATTCGGTAGCCAGATATCCCAAAGACTGCTTTCAGGACTCGGTATGGTCATTACGAGTTCCTTGTTATGTCATTTGGGCTGAACAATGCCCCAGTAGGTTTTATGTATTTTATGCACAGTGTGTTCCGGCCATATCTTGACTCATTCGTCATTATCTTTATTGATGATATTCTAGTGTATTCCCTGAGTCGGGAAGATCATGAGCAACACCTGAGGTTTGTGCTTCAGACTTTGAGAGAGCAGAAGTTATATGGTGAGTTCTCGAAGTGTGAGTTTTGGTTGGATTCGGTGGCATTCTTAGGCCACGTGGTATCGAGTAAGGGTATTTAATTGGATCCGAAGAAGATAGAGGCCGTACAGAGTTGGCCCAGACCATCCTCAACTATCGAGATCCGAAATTTCCTTGGTTTAGATGGCTACTACCGTCGTTTCATGGAGGGTTTTTCATCGATTGCAGCCCTATGACTAGATTGACCCAGAAGGGTGCTTCATTCCAGTGGACTGAGGAGTGTGAGGCGAGCTTCCAGAAGCTTAAGACAGCTTTGACCACAACCCCAATCTTGATACTGCCTATAGGTTTGGGGTCTTATACGGTCTATTATGATACCTCAAGGGTTGGCCTCGGAGCGGTGTTAATGCAAGAAGGTAGGGTGATTGCCTACGGTGTCTGGACAGTTGGAGATACATGAGAAGAACTACCCTATTCAGGACCTTGAGTTAGCTGCCATTGTTCACGCCCTAAAGATTTGGCGCCATTACTTATACGGTGTTCCCTGTGAGATTTATACTGACCATTGGAGCTTGTAGCACTCGTTCAAACAAAAGGATCTAAATTTGCGCCAGAGGAGGTGGTTAGAGTTGCTAAAGGACTATGATATCATTATTTTTATCACCCGGGCAAGGCCAATGTGGTGGCCGATGCTTTGAGTCGTCGGGCAGAGAGTTTGGGGAGTTTGGCTTATTTACCAGCATCGGAATGGCCTATGGCGAAGGATGTTCAGGCCTTAGCTAGCCAATTTGTGAGATTGGATATTTCGGAGCCCAGTCAAGTTTTAACTTGCGTGGTTTCTCGGTCTTCCTTATTTGATCGTATCAGGGAGCGGCAGTATGATGACCCTCATTTGCTTGTCCTCAAGGACAAGGTTTAGCACGGCGATGCTAGGGATGTGACTATTGGTGATGATAGGGTATTGAGGATGCAGGGTCGGATTTGTGTACCCAATGTTGATAGGCTTCGAGGGTTGATTCTAGAGGAGTCCCATAGCTCGCGGTATTCCATTCATCCGGGTGCTGCGAAGATGTATCAAGATTTGAGACAGCACTATTGGTGGAGGCGGATGAAGAAAGATATAGTTGGATTCGTAGCTCGGTGTCACAACTGTCAGCAGGTGAAGTATGAGCACCAAAGACGGGGTGGGTTACTTCAGCAGATAGAGATTCTGGAATAGAAGTGGAAGAAGATCACCATGGACTTTGTAGTTGGGCTCCCAAGGACTTTGAGAAACTTCGATGCTATTTGGGTGATTGTGGATCGGCTAACCAAGTCCGCTCATTTTATTCCTGTGTGTACTACTTATTCTTCAGAGCGGTTGGCGGAGGTTTATATCTAGGAGATTGTTCGTTTGCATGGTATTCCAGTGTTCATCATCTCAGATAGGGGTACTCAATTTACATCACGGTTCGGGAGGACCGTTCAGCATGAGTTGGGTACTCAGATGGAGTTGAGTACAACATTTCACCCTCAGACGGACGGACTATCTGGGTGCACTATTCAGATTTTTGAGGATATGCTTTGTGTGTGTGTGATTGATTTTAGAGGGTCTTGGGATCAGTTCTTTCCATTGGCAGAGTTTGCTTAAAATAACAGCTATCGGTCCAGCATTCATATGGCACCGTATGAGGCTTTATGTGGGAGATGGTGTAGATCTCCGGTGGGTTGGTTTGAGCCGGGTGAGGCTAGATTATTGGGCACAGACCTAGTTCAGGATGCTTTGGAGAAGGTTAAGGTAATTCAGGATAGACTTCGTACAGCCCAATACAGACAAAAGAGTTACGCGGACCAGAAGGTTCGTGATATTTCCTATATGGTTTGAAAGCGGGTTCTACTTCGTGTTTCGCCTATGAAGGGCATTATGAGATTCGGGAAGAAAGGGAAGTTGAGTCCGAGGTTTATTGGCCCTTTTGAGATATTGAGGCTTGTTGGCGAGCATGCTTATGAGCTTGGCTTACCTCCCAGCTTTGCCGGATTTCATCCGGTATTTCATGTTTCGATGCTCCGGAGGTATCACGGTGACCCATCACACGTGTTGGATTTATGTTCAGTCTAGTTTGACGAGGATCTATCTTATGTTGAGGAACCGGTGGCAATATTGGACAGGCAGGTCAGAAAGTTGAGGTCAAAGAACATTGCATTAGTGAAGGTTCAGTGGCGGGGTCAGCTAGTCGAGGAGGTGACCTGGGAGACTGAGTAGGATATGCGCAGCCATTACCCTCATCTTTTCACTACATCAAGTATGTCTCTATGGTCGTTCAAGGACGAACGAATGTTTAAGTGTAGGAGGATGTGATGACCCGGCCGGTCGTCTTAAGAATTAATGCTTCGATCCCCTGTTGGCTGATTTTCCTGAGTCTATTTCTGCTATTTTAATTTTCCAGGATGTTCGGTTTTAAGTTTTGGAGAGTTTTGGGACACTTAGTCCCTAAATGAGAGCTTAAGTGTTGGAAATTTGACCGTAGTCGGAACAGTGTGAAGACGTCTTAGGAATGGAAATTGGATGGTTCCGTTAGCTTTGTGGGGTGATTTCGGGGTTAGGAGCGTGTTCAGATTGTGTTATGTAGGTCCGTAGCTAATTTAGGCTTGAAATGCCGAAAGTTGAATTTTGAAAGTTTTTGGTTCGATAGTAAGATTTTGATCCGAGGGTCAGAATGGAATTCCGAGAGTTGCAATAGTTCTGTTATGTCATTTGGGATGTGTGTGCAAAATTTCAAGTCATTCGGACGAGGTTTGGTAGACTTTTTGATCGAACGTCTGTTTTTAGAGTTTTTGGAATTTTTAAGCCTGAATCGGATGAAAAGTAGGTATTTTGATGTTGTTTTGAGCGTTCCGAAGGTTGGAACAAGTTTGAATGATGTTTTAGGATTGGTTGGGAGGTTTGGTTGAGGTCCCAAGGGCCTCGGGATGAATTCAGATGGTTGACGGAGGAAATTTTGGAGTTGAAGTTACTACAGCAGCTAGTCTTCTGTCATAACCGCACCTGCGAGTTGGGTTCCACAGGTGAGGAGCCGCGGAAGCGGCGTAGAGACCGCAGAAGTGGAATTTGGGGATTTCTTCTGGAACCGCAGAAGCAGTGATCATACCACAGAAGCGGTGCCGCATCTGCGGATAAGGAGTCGTAGATGCGGAAGCTGGCATTTAAATGAAAGTCGCAGATGCAACGTAGTTTCCACAGAAGTGGGACCACAGATGCGGCCCCAGGGCCGCAAATACGGAAAATTGCTGAGCAGAACATATAAATAGTTGCCTTTGCGAATTTGTGGGATTCTTTCACCACTTTCATCCGGGTTTGAAGCTTGTGAGAGAGATTTTTGAGGAAAACAAAGGGGAATCGCTTGGAGGTAACAACCTTGACTTCATAACTCGTTTTTATGTGATTAAAGACCTAATTAGTGGTGAGAAATTGGAAAAAAAGTTAATTAGGGCTTGAGTTTAAGAGGCCTTTAAATGAAGATTTGAGGGGAATTTGGACTCCGATTTCAGTGTTCTTGTTATGTATAGACTCATGAGAGTACGAGGTTTCTGAAAATATAAATTTCACCTTATTTCGAGATGTGGGCTCGAGGGGCATTTTGGTCATTTTACATAATTTTGCGTATTAGCTTAGACTTTAATTGTAGAATTAGTTACTTGAAGTGTTATTTACATAATGCAATTGAATTGAATAGATTTGGGCCATTTGGAGTCAAGTACTCGAGGCAAAAACGTGGTGTCGAGTTGATTTTGAGCTGGTTTGAGGTAAGTGGCTTGTCTAACCTTCTGTGGGGGACCTTCCCCTTAGGATATGATATATTTTATAATTTAAATGCCTTGTACCGGAGGTAACGAGCGCGTGCTTGAGCTAATTGTTGGAAATCCGGTTTTTTCCATACGTATTTCAATTGAGTTTTTTTTTCTTATTTTATTCTACTTGTGAATTTAGCCTGTTGCTAGTTTAGAAAAGCATGTTTAGTTGACTTAATTGTCTATTTGCTTAAACTGCATTAATTACATTACGTGAAGCATGTTAGGCTAGAATTAACTGTTTACTTGGTATGAAATTTAGCTTAATTGGGCATTCTTGTGTTGCTGCTGTGTGTTTTTATTTTGGGACTACGGGATGGCATCCCGGAAGATCCCCTGTACGTATTTATGATCTTAACTGAGGAGCGGGATACCAAGAGATCCCTAGCATATATTGAGGATTCCGAGAGATCCTTAGGATGCCCAGATATCCCTAGCATACATTGAGGATGCCGAGAGATCCTCGGGATACTAAGAGACACCTATCATACATCGAGGATATCAAGAGATCCTCGGGATACCAACAAATCCCTAGCATATATTGAGGATACCGAGAGATCCTCGGGAAACCAAGAGATCCCTATCATACATTGAGGATACTAAGAGATCCCCGGGATACTAAGAGATCCCTATCATACATTGTGGATACCAAGAGATCCTCGGGATACCAAAAGATCCCTAGCATATACTGAGGATAACGAGAGATCCTCGGGATACCCAGAGATCCCTAGCATACATTGAGGATACCGAGAGATCCTCGGGATACCAAGAGATCCCTGGTATATATATTGACGGTACTAAGAGATCCTTGGGATACTGAGAGATCCCCGGTTATCATCCTTGTTATGAGTGGTACTTCCTGGTGGTTGCCATTATTTCTGTTTCCATTATTGTACTTCTTATTATCCTGTGTAGATTCTTACTGTAGATTCTCAATTGTACTGCTTATCTTATCCTGCCATCTTTATATTTATTTAATCTCAGTAGGGCCCTGACCTTCCTCGTCATTACCCAACCGAGGTTAGGCTTGGCACTTACTGAGTACTGCTGTGGTGTACTCATGTCTCTTCTACGCATGTTTTTCATGTGCAGATCTAGGTACCGCTACTCAGGCCTATCATCTTTGAGGAGGCGACTGCTCTAGAGACTTCGAGGCACATCTGCCGCATCCGCAGACCGAAAAGTCCCCTTCTTTTCATGTTTTTATTATTTAGCCCTTCTGTACTGCTGTTCTTATTATACAAAAATCCGGAGTTAGAGCTATGTAGTATTTCTTTTTTCTTAGCTTGTGATTCGTGGGTTTCCGAGTCTTGGATTTAGATATTGGTTTTGAGATCTATATAAATATTGTGTATGTCGAGCGGCACATTAAACACTGTTATTGCCTTATTTCTATTTTTAAATTGCTTTACTTCCGCAAGTTTTGGTTATCTTCCGCAAGTTTAGGCTTACTTAGTCATAGAGACTAGGTGCCATCATGATGGTTCATGGAGGGCGAACCGGGGTCGGGACAGCAGACAATTCAAATAAGGCAATAAACTAAATAAGGCTACAAATAAAGGAATAGTCAAGACTCAACATATAGGTTTTAACGAAACAAATTGGTAAATCATGAATTGAAAACAACACTGATTTCAGGAGAAAAATATAGGTTTACCATGAATAGGCAAAAATGAATATAGACACATAGAATCAGTAGAGGAGTCGAACCAAGAACCTTAGTAGAGGCACATTAGGATAAAAATCACAAGACATCGAATTAAACTAAAGAAAAATTACAAGAACCAAAGCATAGAACGAAGTCGGTGCACAAGTAACTAGGACAAACTCAGAATCCAAACAAAATGCAAAAAAAAGGTTGGTGTTTTAGCATAAATTAGTTAGGGTTAAAGCAAACTTTACAAAATCATTTAAAAAAATATAAGAATAGAAGATTAAATACTCAAAATTAGCAACACGTTTTGGAGAAAGAATTTTTTGGGAAACCCTAGATTAGAAAAATGGAAAACCATTCAAAAACCAAAAGGTACTTGTAAAACTCATGTGAAATAGGTTTTATCCATCTCAGAACTTGCACAGATCTGGGAAGTTCAAAGGACGAAATTAGGGTTTCAAGAAAGATAACGCAGAGATGAAGAAATAGGCTTAGAAATCCATAGGTTTAAGGCGAAAAAGGCAGATCTTACTCGAAATCGAACTGGAACAACCTCAACTAGGAAAGAAAGGGCCATAGGTGTAAGCGGACTGACCTTGGTCCCTCGGGAACCTTGGAGATGACGATACCAGCATAGGAGAGGCCATTAGAGGTCTGATGGTGGTTAGAAACCACCATGAACGACAGCAGATTAGTGGCGATGAGGGTAAGTAAGGGTTAGGTTTTGAGAGCATTTGAGAGAGGAGAGGAACAGATGACGGCGAGGGAGGGTGGTAAAATGATTAGGGTTTGGGTGGTATAGGTTAGTTTAATTTAGGTAAGGGGAGATCTGGATCGTTGATCAAAATGATCAACGACCAGGATAGCAAGAAATGGGTCAGGTAGATAAGGGTTTGTGCTGGGTAGATTTGGGCTTGGTTTAATTTGAATTGGGCTGGGGGGGGGGTTCGAATTTAAACATAATTAAAGGGGCTATTTATTAAATACTCAATTTATTAATAAAATAATTTCTAAAAATAGCTAATTTAATGATAAAAAATAATTTTAGTCACGAAGATGATTTAAAATAATTACTTAGCATTATAAAAATATAAAATGTTATTTTCTGTATAGATAATGTAATTATGCATATACATGGCTATTATTGCAAAATATGCAATTGTAATCTAAAAAATGCAAATGCAATTAAATTATTTGAACTTATATGAGCATAAATGATTAAATCATCATAAAGTAATATGAGGGATAATTGAATATTTATATATTTAAATACACAAAAATAAATTGATTTAAGGCCTTTCAAAATTATAGAAAAATTGTAAAAAAATACATGTGCATGCATGTAAAATATTTTGAAATTATGTATGCATATTTAAAGCATATGAGGGAAAAATTGGGTATCAACAGTTGCCCCTCTTTACCCCTGAAAGATGAAAGAGTTTTCGGGTAAAGAAATGATGGTCAATTTTGACCGAATAGGATGCTTTGAAAGATAGAGGTCAAACTCTGGTCTTTTAGTTTCCTTTATATCCCTGGTTTTATAGAAATCAGGCCATGTATAGTTCTGGATTCATTGGCGGAATATACCTATGAAGTTATTACAAGAACAGACACTAGATTTTGGAATGGATCCAGGAGTGGTTATGGTGGACAGTCAAGTTTGAGATAGTTGAAGGAACTGATGCGAGGTCGCTCCTGCTAGGATAGCGGTTGCTTACTGGTCACCTGCAGATAAAGATACGCTACAAACATGTATTTGTGCGAAAAAATTTAAACCTGATACAGATTCCCTTTGGACCATGAAAGTTGTCTTCAGATGTCTAAGGATGACGTCCTCAGACCAGGATGTCCTAAGCCATGAATTGTCGAGTGAGGGATTCACAGGCCATGAAATGATGTTCTCAGACAATGAAAATGGTGCCTCCGATCATGACACCTTTGAATAATTATATGCAAATATTAGAGATCCTCAGGCTATGGAATGGTGTCTTCCGGCTATGAGGATGATGCCTTTTGGACTACGACGCCTTTGTATAGGTTGGCGATATTTTAGCCCATGAGGTGCAATAATATGAGGTTAACAAGACAAGGCTTAGACTTGTGAAATGAAGGGAAGAGCTTAGCCCGATCGAAAAGCGAATAGATAGTACCTAAATAGATCAATAATTGTGCAAGGAGGGACAATGCTTAGTCCCATGCGAATATGGAGGTAGGGATTAGCCTCATGCAGATATGGAGTCAGGGATTTGCCATATGCAGATATGGAGGCAGGGATTAACCTCATGCAAGTATGGAGGCAGGGATTAGCCTCATGCAAATATGGAGGCATGTATTAGCCTCATGCAAGTATGGAGGCAGAGATTAGCCTCATGCAAGTATAGAGGCAGGGATTAGCTTCATGCGAATATGGAGGCAAGGATTAGCCTAATGCAAATATGGAGGCAAGTATTAGCCTCATGCAAATATGGAGGCTAGGATTAGCCTCATGCAAATATAGAGGCAAGGATTAGACTAATGCAAGTATGGAGGCAGGGATTATCCTCATACATGATGGAGGCAGGGATTAGCCTCATGCAAATATGGAGGCAGGGATTAGCCTCATGCAAATATGGAGGCAAGTATTAGCCTCATGCAAGTATGGAGGCAGGGATTAGCCTTGTTGGCCCAAGAACATGTGAAGTTTTGAAGATTGACAAAAGAACTTAGACATGGACCAGGTCCATCGTGTGAAGCACAACCATGATAAACATGTACATGTGAGAGGCACGTGAATGAGATAGATCTAATTGATCAGAAGCAATATCTGTTGATCTGATCGAAAAGGTTGCATATTGGATAAGGAGAGAAAGACTCCTTACAGAAAGAGAACACTGTTTAGGATGAAGATAGTGTTAGAATTTGAGATCACCATGAACTCTTCTACGATAGAAGAGTAACAATTGAGTCACAGTCAAACTCTGATTACTAACCTATTAAATGTAAGTGTTGTTCTCTTTTATATGTAATGCAAGCAATTTATGTGTGATTGAGAAGTTAAACTTAAATTGAGAACAAAAGAGCAAGGCAATTTTGCAAGCAATTTATGTGTGATTTAAGTGTGCAATCCTGAAGCTACTTGAACGAGATAGAAGAACCAGTTCCATGTGTCTATCTTTTATTCTAGTTCAATTGTAGTAGGTGATTTTACATTGTACCTTTTAGCTTTTATAGAAGCAATTGTATTAGGTACCTAGAGTGTTCAAGTTAGTGTTAATTTGAAGTTGTCGCAATAGTTGAGGTTGCGTGCCACAACGGGATTAGAGTTAATCCTTAGGTTTACAAAGAGTTTTTGTAAATGTTGTTTTGGCGAAGTGATTTTTAGTGGAAGTTTGGGAAAATCCTACTGAGTAGTAGGTCGTGGTTTTTTCACCTTTTAAGCCAGTTATTTTCCACGTAAAAATCTATGTGTTCTTTATTTTCTGTATTTATTATTCTGCAAATAGTAGTAGTTGGAACACCTAGAAGAACTAGGTTCTTCTATAATTCAGTTAAGTAAAAATTGGGTACCACACAAATCATCCCCCTCTAGTGTGGTATTGACGCGTAAAACATCAATTGGTACCAGAGCGGGTTATCCTTGAAGAGGTTAACAACTTAGGAAAAGATCAAGATTAGTGCCCCACCTGGAAACTAGGAAGGGCAATCCACTGCTAGGCCTCCACTCTTTAATGGTTAGTACTATTCTTGGTGGAAGAACATGATGAGAGATTACATCATAAGAGAAGATTATGAACTCTAGGACATAGTCACTGATGGTCCCCTGACGACTACAAAGAAGAATGCTGAAGGAGTCGACGTGCCAAATACAAGAGTTGACTGCACTGTTGAAGACTTGACGAATTGTAAGAAGAATGCCAAGGCCAAGAAATGGCTTGTTTGTGGACTGGGTCCAAACGAGTACAACAGGATTCAAAGTTTTACCACTGCTAATGAGATATGGGACACTTTACATGTGGTTCATGAAGGAACTCCTCAAGTAAAGAGATCAAGAGGAACACTACTATATTCTCAATATGAGAATTTCACTATGAAGGAAGGAGAAACTATCCAGGAGATGTACACAATATTCACAACACTAACAAATGAACTTAAATCTCTTGGGAGAATTATCCTTGAAGAAGACAAGGTTGAGAAAATATTGACAAGAGTCTTACTAGTGACTTGGGAAAGCAAAATAACTGCTATTCATGAATCAAAGAACATTGCTACTCTCAAGCTGGATGAACTGATTGGAAACCTCACTACCCATGAACTGAGAAGGAAAATCATGAAAATGGATGCACCCAAGAAGGAAAAGAGTCTGGCTCTCAGAATAGCTGAAGGTGCAGATCTGGAGGATGATGAAATGGCCATGATCACAAGAGATTTCAAAAAGTACCTAATGAGAGGAAAGGGTTCTTCAAGAGGTCCAACCTTAAACAAACCAAGGGCTCCTAAGAAACATACCAACGAGGGTTGCTACAAATGTGGTAAGACTGATCACATAATCAAGAACTGTCCTCAGTGGGAAATTGAATGGATGAAGGAAAGGGCTGAACGAAGGAACATGAACAAGTTCAACTCAAAAGGAATAAAAGATCTACAAAGGCTATGGTTGCTACTTGGGGAGAAACATCAAATGAGGATTCAGAAGATGAAGATGGAGATGAACAAGCATTATGGCCATCGAAGAATCAAATGATGAACAAGAGGTAAGTGTCCTTCATCTCAAAGACTAGATTAAATTTCTATCTAAAGAAAGGTTGTCTGAACTATTGCTAGACTTCATCGATGAGTCTGAGATAATTAACAATGAGAAGGAAGAGCTGTCTAGGGAGTGTGTGATCTTAAAAGACAAGTGCAAAAATCTAGAATCAAGGGCTAATGAGAGTGACAGTAAAAATGTTGAGTTGAAGAACCAGGTTCTTGAACTTGACACCAGTGTCCTAGAACATAGGTCTGAAAACTTAAAACTAAAATTAGGAACAAGTAAGAAGGAAGATGATCACACACATATCACCTTAGAAGGAAACTTAGAAAAAATGAAGGATGAGTTGTACATGAAAGATGAGCAAATAAGAGTCTTAAAAGAATACCTAGGGAAGGTAAAGCATGAACTAGACAGAACTTGCAAATGGAATAAGGCTTCTGATGCACTTTCCTGGCTACAAGAACATCACAGTAGCAACAAGAGAGGACTTGGCTATGGGGCTCAAGCACCTAAGTGGGACCCTAAAAGCAAGTTCCTCACTCTTCCTGAAAATAAAATTTTCACACACTATGGCAAGACTGGTCATTAAAAAATTAAATGTAATGCAAAATAAAAGGCCAGTCAAAAGAACAAAGCCTTTGCTCAAGAGAAAAATAGGCTGCCTAGGTGGGCTAAAAGGAATTTGATTTACCCCTTTGCCTATAGAAAGGGACCCAAACTAGTTTGGGTTCCTAAGACTAACCCCTGATTTCTTTTTGTAGGTCCAAGTGAAAGGAAGTAGCAAAATATGGTACATGGATAGTGGCTTCTCACAACATATTACTAGAAGCAAGAACCAGTTCCTTTCACTTGAGAACTTAAAAGGAGGTAATGTCTCCTTTGGAAATGGGAAGAAAGGTGAGATTATTGGGGTTGGAAAGATAGGTAAGACAGACTCACACTCCATTGAGAATGTTTACTTGATAGATGTCTTGAAATATAGCCTAATAAGTGTATCACAACTGTGTGATAGAGGTAACCTTGTAGCATTTACCTCTACCAAATGCTTTGTGATTAACCTTACCATTGACAAGATTGTTTTGCAAGGAAAAAGAGTTAACAATATTTACGTTGTAGATGTGTCTACTCTTTTAGAAAATGAACTCACTTACTTGAGTGTGTTGGACAATGATCCCCTACTATGGCACAAAAGACTTGGTCATGCAAATCTGAATAAACTCAACAAATTAGTCTCCAAGGACTTGGTGATAGGGTTACCTAACATCAAGTTCAATGAAGACAAAGTTTGTGAGGCTTGTGCAAGGGGAAGCAGGTAAGATCTTATTTTAAAATTAAGAAAATGGTAAGCACAACCAGGACGTTAGAACTGGTTCATATGGATCTCTGTGGTCCAATAAGAATATTGAGCAAATATGGTAAGAAATATGTGATGGTACTTATTGATGATTATTATAGGTTTACCTGGGTACTAATCTTAACATCTAAGGATGAAACTTTTGACATGTTTACTGCCTTTGTTAGAAAGACTTAGAAACAACTAGGTAATCAACTTGCATCCATCAGGTCTGATCATGGAACTGAATTTGAAAATGATAAGTTTGTTGAATTTTGTGATGAGCATGGTATAGATCATAACTTCTCTGCCCCTAGGACTCCTCAACAAAATGGAGTAGTTTAAAGAAAGAACATGACTCTTGAATATATGGCTAGGACTATCATAAAGAACATGACTCTTAAAGAAAGAATATGACTCTTGAAACTGCCCCACAGCTTCTGGGCAGAGGCTGTAAACACCACATGTTATATCATAAACAGATGAATGACTAGACCTCTTGTATAGAAGACTCCCTATGAGTTACTTAAAGGGAGAAAACTAGATATATCCCATCTTAGGGCATTTTGGATGCAAGTGCTTTGTGCACAATAATGTAAAGGACTCCATAGGTAAGTTTGATCCCTGAAGTGATGAGGGAGTATTCTTGGGATATTCTTCACATAGAAAAACATATAAAGTGTTCAATAAAAGAACTTTGTGTGTAGAAGAAAGTGTGCATGTAGTGTTTGATAAAACTAACATTCTTTCTGAGAGACAGGAACATGAAGATGAAGCTAATGGGCTGGTAAAAGATTTGACTGAAGTCTCAGCTCAAGCTAAAGTGGCACTAAAAGAAGGAACAGGTGATGGAACAGGTTCTTCCATCCAGGGCAATCTGACAAAGGGAACTGATCAAAGAGGAACTGAAACCAATCCTCTAAACGAACCTGTTCATAACCATGTTCCTCAACAACAAAACATCGGAGAAATATAAAGCAGAAATCAGTTGGTTGTGAAACCTCACAAGTATCAATGTTCTCATCCTATTGAGAACATAATTACTGATCCAACCTCTAGAGTCAAAACTAGATCACAATTAAAGAATCAGTGTGTTTTGGACGCTTTCCTATCTCTTATTGAACCTAAAAATGTTGTTGAGGATTTGCAGGATGCAGATAGGGTAAATGCACTGGAAGATGAGCTCAATCAGTTTAAGAGAACTCAAGTTTGACATCTAGTTCCAAGACCTAAGGACAGATCAGTAACTGGCACAAAATGGGTTTTGAGAAACAAACTTGATGAAGTTGGAACAATTATGAAAAACAAGGAAAGACTAGTGGTCCAAGGTTACAACCAAGAGGAGGGTATAGATTATGCTGAGACTTTTGCCCCAGTTGCAAGACTAGAGGCAATAAAACTCCTCATAGCCTTTGCAGCACACATGGAATTCACTCTTCATCAGATGGATGTCAAAAGTGCCTTCCTAAATGGCTACATAAAAGAAGAAGTGTATGTGAAACAACCTCCAGGGTATGAGAGCAAGGAATGTCCTGAGCATGTGAACAAATTAGACAAGGCTCTATATGGACTTAAGCAAGCTCCTAGAGCACGGTATGAACGATTGTCCAAATTCCTTCTTGGACATGGCTACAAAAGAGGCAAAATTGACAGTACACTATTCTTGAGGGAAAATGGTAAGGATCTTCTTGTGGTACAAATATATGTTGATGACATAATTTTTGGGGCCACCATTGACAAACTAAGTATGGATTTTGCCAAATTAATGGGGAGTGAGTTTGAAATGAGTATGATGGGTGAGCTTAACTTTTTCTTAGGCTTACAGATCAAACAAATCCCAAATGGAACCCTGATCCATCAGTAAAAATATGTAAAGGAGCTGATCAAAAAGTTAAAAACGGATGAATCAAAGGAAATAGACACCCCCATTGCAACTGCCACTAAATTAGAAATAGATGAACCTGGTTCATCTGATGATCAAAAGGTGTATAGGGGTATGATTGGTTCCCTTTTGTATCTTACTGCCAGCAGACCTGACATAGTTTTTAGTGTAGGGCTTTGTGCTCGCTTTCAGGCTAATCCAAAAGAATCTCACTTGACTGCTATCAAGAGGATACTGAGATATTTGAAAGGCAGTACTGATCTGTATCTTTGGTACCCTAAAGGTAGTAATTTCAGTTAGTAGGGTATGCTAATGCTGATTATGTAGGTTTCCTTGTTGATAGTAAAATCACCTAAGGTATGGATCATTTTCTTGGTTCATGTCTTGTATCATGTGCCACTAAAAAGCAAATTCAATGGCCTTATCCACTATAGGGGCTGAATATGTTGTTGCTGCCTCTTGTTATGCTCAATTTATATGCATCAAACAACAGCTGGTAGATTTTAGCATTGAAGTTGGTTGCATTCCTATATTCTGTGATAACACTAGTGCTATAAGTATGACGAAGAACCATGTTCATCATAAGAGGACTAAGTACATAGATGTTAGACACCACTTCTTAAGAGATAGCTATGAGAAAGGATTGATCTCCGTAGAATTCTGTGCTACTGATAAATAAATTGCTAACATCTTCACTAATGCACTAAGTAGAGAAAACTTTGAGAGGAACAAGATGGAGTTAGAGATGATTAAGATCGCCTAATAGGACAAGCTCATAATGCACAAAGAAAAATTGAAAAAATTGAAAACAATTAAAAACGTTTGGCTAGGAAATCTAAACTTATGTAAATATCTAGATTAATTTTTACTCATCTTCATATTGTAATTAGTATAATCCTGTGACATGTGTTAATATGACTCACTGATCTCTTACAAAATTTTCTCTATTATGTTAAATTGAGGCATGTTCAAGAGAATTCTAAATGAAGAACCTTGTTCATCAGTATGGGTTCATCTGAAAGCTAAGGTATGTTTTCTATACTCTGTATAATTAGAAATATAAATATTGAAATCATGAGCAGAAGTCCTACAATTATTCAATTCCTTAGAAGATTATATCTGTTAGCTTTGAACCAATTCCGTTAGCCTAGAACTATAAAGCACAAAAATTGCCTAAAATCTAGAGAAGTTAAACCAATCATTCAAACCTGCAATTTCACGTTGATTAGACCTATAATTGACCACTGATAAAGCTTTCGTTATACATTAAATGTGTATTTATCTTTAAATACACATCATTCCTTCTGCCATCTCCATAATTCTGAGCTGTCAAAAAACCCTCTTCACTTTCACTTGCGTTCTTCTCCAAAATTCTAAATCACAAATTATCTCAAGAAACCAGCGATCATGACCAACCCACAAGACAATCCTGGAACTCCTTCACCACACTCCCTCTAATTCATCTACACTCTTCCACCTAGTGCATCTCCCAAACCCAAGCTGAGAAGGGTGAAAATGCTTGCTTGGAAAATAGTAGCATCTGGGGCTCTCAGGAAGAAATTGAATGAGAAATTAAAGGTAAGCCAGGTCAGAGACTCTTACTCTAACTATGATTCTGAGTCATACAAATCGTCTACTGAGGGGGAATGACCTAGGTCTTCTGACATTGAAAAAGACCCAAGAATCCCCTTATAAGGTAAGTTTTTCCTTGTCTGAATATCTTGAAATTAGGTTTGATCTGGTTAGGCCTATAAGGGATGTAGAATTACTTAAGTTATGAAGGAGTGGAGGTAAAAAGAAATCTAAAAAAGAAAAAGAGAGAGAGGGTGCATGTGGTGAAGAGAGGGGAAATGGGAAAAGAGGGGTTGATCATTCACCCACTGCTGATTCGTTTGTGCCTGCTATATGTGGGGTTGAACATAAAAAGGTAGAAGAGAGTGGCAAGAAGTCAGGCGGAAGTGGGTCTGGTGAAGCTGCTGAAGGGTTAGTCAATCTGAGCACACAAGGAGATAAACCTGGTTCATCTACTGAAGAGACCCTAGCAGACTTGTTGAAAAAGGTTGGGGCAAGCTATGATCCAAAGAAACGAAGAATGCCCACACCAAAAGCCCCTAGTGCTCCTAAACCCTTAATAAAAAGAAAGGCTTCATCCCCAACAACTACTGAATTTCCATTGACAAAGGGATGAGCTACAAGAAGCAGGGTAAAGTAGAGTGATAGTTATCTCCAAAAGGCTCTAGCTGAGAGTAAGAAGAAACAGCTGGGTAAAGGAAAAGGGAAGGTTGTAGAGTCCTCAGAGGCTGTGGAGGTTGAGGAGATGGAACAGGTCCATCAGGAGGAAGTCCAACAAGTGGAGGTTCAGACCCCCAATCCCAAAAAGCCCAAGACTTCTTCCAAGAAGTCTTCCTCTGTGTCTGAGGATCCTGAACCTTCATTAGCCAAGAGGACGAGGTCTACAGTGAAAAGTAAACAAGTAAGAATTTCTGAAGATGTGGAATGGAGTGGAGAAAAAGTAGAAGATGATTCTGATGGTGAACAAGACAAGCTTGCCATGTTTGGCAAAATAAAGATTTTAAAGGGTATACTGCTGAAAGACCTGGTGGAACTAGGAATGATGAGACTAGTGGATGCCTTAGCTGCTCAGGGGTGGAAGGACATGGTCCTTCAGATGGATGGTAGGCTGACCAGGAATGAGATAATTGTGTTCATGGCAAATGCAGAGGTTAAGGATGGCAAGGTTAGCAACTTGGTGAAAGGAGTTCAAGTGTCCTTTGATGCTGAAAACCTAGGAGATATCCTTGATATACCCTCTAAAGGGTTTGATGACTATACAAGGCAAAGGTGGCCTTGTCTGGACTCCCTTCCTACTGCCCTTGAAATTACCAGGAGGTTTTGTGATGCTGAAGATGTGAATGAAGCCAGGGTTGTTCAGAAAAGTTAAATGAGGCCTCAGCACAAAGTCTTGTTTGAATTTGTCAATAAGTGCATATTGCCCAGATAGGAGAGAAGGCATATTGCCAATTATATGGACCTAGTTCTTATGGAGTGCCTAAAAAGTGGAAGGCAAATTAATTGGCCTGCCTTCATCATCAAGCTACTAGACATGGTCATCAATGGATCCAAGGCTGATGCTACCACCTATGGCTTTACTCTGACTACAATTCTGGATAGGTGCAGTGTGCCTTTGAAGAAATGGTAAATGGCCTCAAGCAATGATCATTCTGGCACTAACACTCTGATTGCTTGTGACTATTTAGTCAATGCCATCCCAAATGAACCTGGTTCATCCAAGAAGACTCCTATCAACAGCAAAGTCAGGGCTCTGGTTCAGGAATTTGAAGCCAAGGATGCTGAGATAGCTAGGCTCAAGGCTCGTGTGGCAGAGGTGGAATCTGAGAGGGATTCTCTCAGAACTGATCTTACCAAAGAAAAGGAGAAGAATAATGGAATTCTTCATAATATGTTGAATCTTCTCCAACCCCAAAACCAACCCTCTAGCTCCTCCAAGCCTTAGGAATCCTAGCTTTTTGTCTTCTGAACCTGTCTAGTAACTTCAGTGACTTGGATTAGGGGTTTTTATATCTTTTTGCTCATGTTTTAAATGTTTTTTGCTTTCTGGTTGTGGATTGTGGTAGCAACATATCTCTATCAATGATATCTACTATTTTTGCTCTTGTTCAATGTTAATATTTCCTTGATAGTTTAAATATGTTTGACTGATTACTGATGATTAAACCATGATTGCACTTGTAGTTGCCCCAGTGGCCATGAGTACTTATTAAAATCTTCGACTCACACTTTGTATGCAACTTTTCGATGATGGAGAAAGGGGGAAGAGATATTGTGTTGACTAAGTGATATTTATAACATAATTAACCTGGTCCTTGATGATAAGTGGATTTTCTAAACTTTATATTGATGGTTAAGTTGAGTTCTTACAGGATCCAAGTACGTAAAAAGCACAGAGTTTGTCATCATCAATAAAGGGGAATTTGATGGCCCAAGAACAGGTGAAGTTTTGAAGATTGACAAAAGAACTCAGACATGGACTAGGTCCATCGTGTGAAGCACAGTCATGATCAACCTGTACACATGAGAGGCACGTGAAGGAGATAAATCTAACTAATCAAGAAGCAATATCTCCTGATATGATCGAAAATGTTGCATATTAGATAAGGAGAGAAAGACTCCTTACATGAAGAGAACACAGTTTGGGATGAAGATATTGTTAGAGTTTGAGATCACCATGAAATTTTTTACGATAGAAGAGTAGCAATTGAATCCCAGTCAAACTCTGATTACTAACCTAGTAAAGGTCAGTGTTGTTCTCTTTTATAGGTAATGCACATAAGCAGAAGTTAAACTTAACTTGAGAGAAAAAGAGCAAGATGATTTTGCAAGCAATTTATGTGTGATTTGAGTGTGCAATCCTGAAGCTACTTGAACGAGATAGAAGAACCAATTCCATGTGTCCATCTTTTATTTTAGTTTAATTGTAGTAGATGATTTTATATTGTACCTTTCGGCTTTTATAGAAGCAATTGTATTAGGTACCTAGAGTGTTCAAGTTAAAGTTAACTTGAAGTTGTCGCAACAGTTGAGGCTGTGTGCCACAATGGGATTAGAGTTAATACTTAGGTTTACAAAGAGTTTTTGTAAATTTGGCTCAGTGATTTTAGTGGAAGTTTGGGAAAATCCTTCTGAGTAGTAGTTCGTGGTTTTTTCACCTTTTGAGCCAGTTGTTTTCCACGTAAAAATCTTTATGTTCTTTATTTTCTGTATTTATTATTCTGCAAACAGTAGCAGTTGGAACACCTAGAAGAACCAGGTTCTTCTATAGTTCAGTTAAGCAAAAATTGGGTACCACACAAATCACCCCCCTCTTGTGTGGTATTGACGCTTAAAATATCAAGCCTCATGCAAGATGGAGGCAGGGATTAGCCTCATGTAGGATGGAGGCAAGGATTAGCCTTATGCAAATATGGAGGCAGGGATTAGCCTCATGCAAATATGGAGGAAAGGATTACCCTCATGCATATATGAAGGAAGGAATGAGCCTCATGCAGATATGCGGGACAGGGCTTAGTCCCATGCAAAGAGCGAGTAGCAAATAAGGGTAGCATATTTCTTAGCTGGAGTTATATTCAGTGTCTGATGGCCCGTTTGATAGTGATTTTACTTTGTGTATATATGTTTGTAAATGTTATCGCTACGTCAAATGTGCCTGCGCTAAAAGAAAAATTGTATGTTTCGTGAGAGGGAGGTTGGTTCATGCCTTTGTCTGCTGGCCTTGCTTTGCTCCGTTTTGGAGGCCTTATTTGAGTTTCTCTGGGTAACACCTGCCTATTACGGAAATAGAGTTTTCAAAAATATGCAATTATTGATAAAAATACAGTCATGTTAGAGACATATCGAGTAATTTTTAGATGAACTAGTGACTGTAACACATTTTAGCGACATTGCACCTTTCGCATGTTAGAATATTGAGGGTTCTCCTAAAAATTCTGCCCCGGTTTGGTAGATGGTCCTTCAACTGTTTCCGAGCTTTGTCCAACCTTCTTCGGAAATTTGAGAATCTTTCTCAAAATTCTGCCCTAGTTTCATAACCAATTTCTGACCGTCTGGCATATGTTGGCTTTGGCTAGACTTGCTTCGGAATATTGAGGGTCCTCCTCAAAATTCTGCCCAAGTTTCTGATCATGGGGAAAATGGAAATTTTATTATGATATGACCGAATCCATAGGGCTGCCTACGTATCCCCTCGGGAATCAGGTCAAGCGTAGTTCAATTACATCTGATGAGGAAATGTAAATGGCCTAAACATAGTACCTTTTAATTGCGTCTGAATTGATTGGTTTTGGCCAGACTTCTCCATCCATTTCTGCAGGTATGAGCGCTCCTACTGTTAGCACCCTGTGAACCATGTAAGGACCTTGCTAGTTGGGAGATAATTTCTCTTTGGCTTCATCTTGATGTGGGAAGATCTTCTTCATCACCAGCTGTCCTGGTGTAAATTGTCAAATTGTCTTGGTTTGACCCTTTTGTTGAAAGCTCAAGACATTCTGTTTTGATAAAGCTTTGTTTCATATAAGGGGCAATTGCTCATAGAGGCTCCTTACCCATTCTGCATCACTGAGTTCGGCTTCCTGTATGATCCTTAAAGAAGGAACCTCTACCTCGGCTAGGATGACAACTTCGGTACCATAAACCAGCATGTAAGGAGTTACCCCGGTTGATGTGCGAACTGCAGTGCAGTTTGCATGCTTCGAATATTCTCCTTTCACCAAATACTCTTTGATGTCGTGGAACCAAGGCTTTCCATTTGTTTCTTCTTCAACATGGGCACAATATGCCGGCTGATTATGAACTCTCACTGGGATAGGATCAGTGAAATTCTTATTTGGGTGTGGTATCATGGATGACAAAGTGGCCAGTGCATCGGCAAACTCATTCTGAATACTGTGAACATACCGAAACTTCATCTTTGTGAACCTCTTTCTCAATTCATGTACATGGTATATATATGGTAATATCTTGGGATTATTTGTGGCCCATTCTCCTTACACCTGGTGCACAAGCAAATCTGAATCACCGATTACCAGCAGCTCCTAAATATTCATGTCGATTCCCATGTTGAGTCCTAGTGTGCAGGCTTCATATTCTGCCATGTTGTTAGTGTAGGGAAATTTGAGTTTAGCAGATACCAGATAATGCTGACCTATTTTTGATACCAAAACTACTCCAATGCCCACTCCTTTGAAATTTGCAGCTCAGTTAAAGAACATCCTCCAACTGTCATATGCTTCGGTAATGTCCTCTCCTATGATTGATACCTCTTCATCAAGAAAATACGTTTTCAAGGGTTCGTATTCTCCTCCCACCAGATTTTCAGTAAGATGATCTGTCAATGCTTTCCCTTTAACCGCCTTTTGAGTTACGTAGACGATATCGAACTCACTCAACAGTATCTGCCACTTGGCTAGCTTCCTAGTTGGCATATGTTTCTGAAATATGTACTTCAAAGGGTCCATCCTAGATATGAGGTATGTGGTATAGGCACAGAAGTAATGCCTCAACTTCCGGGCCGTCTAGTCAAAGCACAGCAAGTGCGTTCTAGTAGAGAGTACCGTGCTTCATAAGGCATGAACTTCTTACTCATGTAATATATAGCTTTCTCGTTCCTCCCTACCTCGTCATGTTGTCCTAGAACACATCCAAAGGCTCCATCCAATACAGATAGATAATTTCGCAAAGGCCGTCCTGGTTATAGCGGGACCAAAACTGGTGGCGTAGACAGGTACTCCTTGATTTTGTCGAAAGCTTTCTAACAATCCTCTGTCCATCTTGTCTCGGCATCTTTCCTCAGCATCTTGAAGATAGGTTCACATTTAAGTATGGACTGTGCTATGAAGCGACTGATATAGTTGAGACATCCTAGGAAGCTCATGACGTCCTTTTTGCTCCTAAGAGGCGGTAATTCTTGAATATCCATTACTTTAGATGGATCCAGCTCGATTCCTTAACGATTGAAAATGAATCCTAGTAACTTTCCTGCGGGAACCCCGAATGCACACTTTGAGGGGTTCAGTTTCAAGTTGTACCTCCTTAACTTGTCACAGAACTTTCTCAAGTCGGCTATGTGATCCGCGGACCTCTTAGATTTGATAATGACGTCCTCCACATACTCGTATCATTTTGTAACACTATACCTCCCATAGTGTAACAAAAGCGGTTTTCTCTATGTCTTCTTTATCCATCCAGATCTGGTGATAATCTGCGAAGCAATCCATAAAAGATTGGAGTTCATGCTTGGTGCAATCATCGATCATGATGTGTATGTTTGGTAGTGGAAAGTCATCCTTGGGACTTGCTCTATTTAAATCCTGATAGTCAACACATACTCTGACTTTCCCATATTTCTTTGGAACCGATACAATGTTGGCTAACCAGGTTGTGTACTCAACAACCCTGAGAACTTTGGCTTTGATCTACTTAGTAACTTCCTCCTTGATCTTCAGGCTCATATCTAGTTTGAACTTTTTATGTTTCTGCTTCACTGGTGACATATGGGATTAGTAGGCAACTTATGATCCACTATGGACGTGCTCAAACCTGTCATGTCATCATACGACCATGTGAAAATGTCCTTATACTCCTTTAAGAAATGAATGTACTCCTCTTTCTTTGTCGGTGATAAGTGAATGCTGATGCAAATCTCCTTGGCGGTCTCGGCGTCCCCAAAATTTACTACTTCGGTTTCGTCTAGGTTGGACTTAGTCTTATTCTCAAAGTTTTCAACCTCCCTGACAACTTCCTCAGGTATCTCATCTTCTTCATCTGAATCGCTATTCTCATGTTGTGTTGCCTCATTACATGCATTTAATTAAGACTTAAAATATCCAAACAAGTACGACTCAAAAAATTGAGCATTTATTTTGAAACAAGTGAATCTGAAAAAAAACAAAATTACTGAAAATCTTAAATTATTAGAATGGCTATAGGAATAAAATATGCCAAGCTACGCAGGGGCTCGGCGGGCCCGGGATGGTGTGGCGGTCCAGGCTGTAGCTCATCTTCATAAAAGATTATCTTATGACTTTCAAGCACCTGCCCTACTATATTTGCCATGTCTTTGCAAGTGATATTGTTGGGCACATAAGCTTCACTCAAAACCTTCATCAAAGTATTCTTGTGTGCCTCTAAATTTTGCAACAGTGACAATATGGATATCTAAGCTGGGGTTTTGTTCAAATGATCAATGACAGAATATTCCCTTGCTTGTACTTTCCTCCAAAGGTCATCTGGTCCTGTCTCATTAACAGGCTACTTGGTAGTGGTATCCTTACTTGGTCCTCCCAAGTGTTCAGGTGTATAGATTCTTCCGGTCCTAGTCATTCCTTGTGCATCATTGGATTCCTCCATCTTTGCCTTTCCTTTTCGCCTAGCCTTAGCAACGTAATCCCAAGGTATTGCTTTTGAATTGAAAGTTGGTGTGGTAAATACTATCACCATGAAAGGTGTGGCCACTTCCACTTCAAATGGAACAGGGGTGGCCGCAGGCGGAGCTACCTATACCTCAAATGGAACTGATGCAGTTATCTCAACTTCGATCGGTGGATGTGTCTGTACTACAATGGGAGTAAGTGTGACTGTAGGTTTAAAGTCACCTCCTTCTCGAATAAGCTTGATTGACCCCTCAGGATCCCATTCTTCATCAATTTCTATTACATGTATCCTGCCACCCCTATGATCCAGGAGAGGATTGTTGCGGACATTAGGAGCATCTTGATGTGGGAAGATCTTCTTCAGCACCAGCTGTGCTAGTGAAAATTGTCTTGGCTTGACCCTTTTGTTGAATGCTCTAGACATTCTGTTCTGATAAAGCTCTGAACCATATAAGGGTCAATTGCTTATAGCGGCTCCTTACCCATTCTACATCGCTGAGTTTGGCTTCTTGTAAGATCCTTAAAGGAGGAACCTCTACCCCGGCTGGGATGACAGCTTCGGTACCATAAACCAGCTCGTAGGGAGTTACCCCGGTTGATGTGTGAACTGTAGTGCGGTTTGCATGCTCCGGATATTATCTTTTCGCCAAATACTCTTTGATGTCGTGGAACCAAGGCTTTCCATCTGTTTCTTCTTCAACATGTGCACAATATGCCAGCTGATTATGAATTCTCACTGGGATAGGATTAGTGAAATTCTTATTTGGGTGTTGTATCATGGATGACAAAGTGGCCAGTACATCGGCAAACTCATTCTGAATACCGTGAACATGCTAAACCTCCATCTTTGTGAACCTCTTTCTCAATTCCTATGCATGGTACAAGTATGGTAATATCATGGAATTCTTTGTGGCCCATTCTCCTTGCACCTGGTGCACAAGCAAATCTTAATCACCGATTACCAGCAGCTCCTAAATATTAATGTTGATTCCCATGTTGAGTCCTAGTATGCAGGCTTCATATTCTGCCATGTTGTTGGTGTAGGGAAATCTGAGTTTAGAAAAAATGGGATAATGCTGACCTGTTTTTGATACAAAAACTACTCCAATGCCTACTTCTTTGGAATTTGCATCTCCATTAAAGAACATCCTCCAACTGTCATATGCTTCGGTAATGTCCTCTATTACAAATGACACCTCTTCATCAGGAAAATACGTTTTCAAGGGTTCGTATTCTCCTCCCACCAAATTTTCAGCAAGATGATCTGCCAATGCTTTCCCTTTGACCACCTTTTGAGTTACGTAGACGATATCGAACTCACTCAACAGTATCTGCCACTTGGCTAGCTTCCCAGTTGGCATGGGTTTCTGAAATATGTACTTCAAAGGGTCCATCCTAGATATAAGGTATGTGGTATAGGCACAGAAGTAATGCCTCAACTTCCGGGCCGTCTAGTTAGAGCACAACAAGTGCGTTCTAGTAGAGAGTACCGTGCTTCATAAGGCGTGAACTTCTTACTCAAGTAATATATAGATTGCTCGTTCATCCCTACCTTGTCCTAGAACACATCTGAAGGCTCCATCCAATAGATATAGATAAATTCGCAAAGGTCGTCCTAGTTCTAGCGGGACCAAAACTGGTGGCGTAGACAAGTACTCCTTAATTTTGTCAAAAGCTTTCTAACAATCCTCGGTCCAACTTGTATCGGCATCTTTCCTAGGCATCTTTAAGAAAGGTTCACATATAAGTGTGGACTGTGCTATGAAGCGACTAATATAGTTGAGACGTCCTAGGAAGCTCATCACGTACCTTTTGCTCCTAGGTGGCGGTAGTTCCTGAATATCCTTTACTTTAGATGGATCTAGCTCGATTACCTGACGATTGACAATGAATCCTAGTAACTTTCCTGCGGGAACCCCGAATGCACACTTTGAGGGATTCAACTTCAAGTTGTACCTCCTTAACTTGTCAAAGAACTTTCTCAAGTCCGCTATGTGATCTGCGGCCCTCTTAGATTTGATAATGATGTCATCCACATACACCTCTATTTCATTATGTATCATATCGTGGAAGATGGTTGTCATGGCTCTCAAGTAAGTAGCCCCAGTATTCTTTAGACCAAATGGCATCATTTTTTAACAGTATACCCCTTATAGTATAACAAAAGCGGTTTTCTCTACGTCTTCTTCATCCATCCAGATCTGGTGATAATGTGCGAAGCAATCCACAAAGGATTGGAGTTCATGCTAGGCGCAATCATGGATCAGGATGTGTATGCTTAGTGGTGGAAAGTCGTCCTTGGTACTTGCTCTATTTAAATCTCGATAGTCAACACATACTCTGACTTTCCCATATTTCTTCGGAACTGCCACAATGTTGGATAACTAGGTTGGGTACTCAACAACCCTGAGAACTTTGGCTTTGATCTACTTAGTAACTTCCTCCTTGATCTTCAGGCTCATATCTGGTTTGAACTTTCTAAGTTTCTGCTTCACCGGCAGATATATAGGATTAGTAGGCAACTTGTGATCCACTATAGACGTGCTCAAACCGGTCATGTCATCATAAGACCATGTGAAAATATCCTCATACTCCTTTAAGAAATGAATGTACTTCTCTTTCTTTGTCGGTGATAAGTAAATGCTGATGCGAATCTCCTTGACGGTCTCGGCTTCCCCAAAATTTACTACTTCGGTTTTGTCTAGGTTGGACTTAGGCTTATTCTCAATGTTTTCAACCACCTTAACAACTTCCTCAATTATCTCATCTTCTTCATCCGAATCACTATTCTCATGTTGCGTTGCCTCATTACATATATTTGATTAAGACTTAAAAAATCCAAACGAGTACGGCTCGATGAATCGAGCATTTATTTTGAAATAAGTGAATCTGAAAAAAACAAAATTACTGAAAATCTTAAGTGACTAGAATGGCTATAGGAATAAAATATGCCAAGCTACCTAGGGGCTCGGCGGGCCCAGGATGGTGTGGCGGTCCAGTTTCTGAGAACAGCTCCTTTTTCCACAGTATGAATAGTGAGGCCTTCTTCCTCCTCCTCCTCAATTATTGCACTACAGTCCATGTCTTCATCCTCCAAGAATAGATTCCTCAGCCCAGCTAATGCTTCTTCTTATGTGGTTCCCTATATTGTATCAATTTGGTGAAAAGTCTGACCCAGATGAGGCACTAGTTGCTCAAGAGGATAATACGGTCCATGCTATGGAGGTGACCAATCATTATACTCTTGCCATGTATACTGGTATCTGATCCCAAAGGTAGTACCATGACGCTTCAGCTATATCGGCTTTGTAATACCATGGAGATTCTTCCCAAGTCCTTTGCCGGGTTCATACCTAGACCATGCCAGTGTGATTTCTATTTTGTTACTCCAACATTTGTCTTTCTCGGCTGCATTGACACGTTCGATGTGATGGTAGGTTTCCCCTCCTATCCTTCTTCTATTTCCAATAACCGGGATAGTTTGACTGGTGTAAATGGGGTTACTTCCATCTCCATGAATGATCATTTCCTGATGGTTCCATTCGAATTTCACGGCTTGATATAGTGTGGAAGCCACAGCTCCGGCGGCATGTATCCATGATCGGCCTAACAGAAGATTGTATGAGGCTGATATGTCGAGCACCTGAAAGTCAACGTCGAACCAAGTTGGCCCCAACAGTAGACAAAGATTAATTTCCCCAATTGTGGCCCTTTGAGACCCATCGAAAGCTTTAATGTTCATGCTTCCTGCCTGTATTTCATGGAAACCTCTGCCCAATCTTTTCAGAGTATCCAACAGACAAATGTTAAGGCTTGACCCCCTATCAATCAAGACCCTTGCAATGAATTTGTCTTCAAATTGCACTGTGATATGCAACGCTCGGTTATGATTCAACCCCTCAGGCGGTAGCTCATCTTCGTAAAAGATTATCTTATGACTTTCCAGCACCTGCCATACCATATTTGCCATCTCTTTGCTAGTGATATTGTTGGGCACGTAAGCTTCACTCAGCACCTTCATCAAAGCATTCTCGTGTGCCTCTGAATTTTGCAACAGTGACGGTATGGATATTTGAGCTAGGGTTTTGTTCAAATGATCAATGACAAAATATTCCCTTGCTTGTACTTTCCTCCAAAGGTCATCTGGTCTTGTCTCAACGACAGGCTGCTTGGTAGTGGTATCCTTACTTGGTCCTCCCAATTGTTCAGGTGTATAGATTTTTTCGGTCCTAGTCATTCGTTGTGCAGCATCGGATTCCTCCATCTTTGCCTTTCGTTTTCGCCTAGCTACAACAACGTAATCCCAAGGTATTGCTTTTGAATTGAAAGTTGGTGTGGTAGATATTGTCACCATGAATGGTGTGGCCACTTCCACTTCAAATGGAACAGGGGTGGCCGTGGGCGGAGCTACTTATAACTCAAATGGAACTGATGCAGTTATCTCAACTTCGATTGGTGAATGAGACTGTACTACAATGGGAGTAAGTGTGACGGTAGGTTTAAAGTCATCGCCTTCTCGAATAAGCCTGATTGACCCCTCAGGATCCCATTCTTTATCAATTTCTATTATATGTATCCCGCCACCCTTGTGATACGGGAGAGGATTGTTGCGGACATTACTTGCAGCTTTTTTTGCCTGTATAACCTTGTTGTCAATCAATGTCTGAATTTTAATTTTCAACGTTCGGCACTCATCCATGATGTGCCCTTTCATACCGGAATGGTATGCACAGGTTTTGTTTGGGTTAACCTATTGGGATGGATTCTCTAATGCCACAAAGGGAATTGGGGTGACGTAACTAGTGGCTTTCAACCTTTCATACAGCTTCTCAATGGGTGTAGCAATGGTCATGTATTGTTTGGGTTGCTTGCGATCAAAATTGGGTCGTGGTCTTGGATAATTTTTGCGAGTTGGAGGTGATTGGCCATGTATTCTGGGAGATGAAAGTTGATATGTGGGTGGTGGTGCTTGGTATGTGGGTGGATGTCACGACCCAAAATCCACTAAGGGTCATGATGGCGCTGGACACCATTGTCAGGCAAGCCAACAATAAATAACTAGTAACTTCTCCTTTTTAATATTTCCGAAATCACTTCTTTTATGCGTTCAAAAAATAAGGAATAAATTTCCACTGAATAAATAATGATATCTTTAACAATTTCAAAATACTGACTACTTCCATAGACATCCCAGAACCCGGTGTCACAAGTGCATGAGCATTTATTAGGGAATGAAATAAAATATAGTAACTGTCCGAAATACAAGTGGATAGAAATAAAAATACAGTACAATACTCTGAAGGAGACACTGCTGGCTATGGGCGTCTCGATAAATGCAACTCACCTAAGTCTCCATATCAACCAAGCCGCTATGCCACTAGCCACACATAAACCTGTGCAACAAAAATGCACAGCAAGTGTAGTATGAGTACGAAAACAACGTATACCCAATGAGTATCCCGTCTAATCTCGAAAAAGTACAGACGAGAGGTCGACTTCGACACTTACTAGTGGTCCAATAGTAATATATTATTAATGCGAATAATGATGGATTTATTAAGAACGACAAAAATTTCAAATAAGTCAAAAACAGGTAAAAGTTTCTTTTTATATTAAAACTCTCTGGATTCATAATCTATTAATGTTCAATTATCTCAAGGCTATGAGGGCAAATATCAATATCAATAAATTTCAAGGCAAGCAATACAAGAATGCGCAAATCATGCCTAGGATGTACCGATCCAACAATATTTAAAATGTGCACTGACAGAGGGTCATATGGCGCGAACCATAGATGCATCTATTTCATCTACCGAGGCGTTCGGCTCGTTCCGAAATTAAACACATACAGACAATCAACAAAGAAGTCAACAGGGAACAATTATCCAAAGAAAGCCAATTCTCTTTTAACAATTATATAAAAAAAATGAAGTTTAATCCTTTTAGAAATTCATTTACAAATTCGATAGGATTTAAGCAATTCATCTGTCAACAAGGTTACAAATATCGCAAGTATAGAATGCTTTTGGGTCCTAGACTACCCGGACTTACACATAATAGTAGCAACACACGGACTCTTTTCACCTCGTGCATACATAGCCCCCACAAATAGGAGCACATAACCAATTATATCACCTATGGGGACAATTACCTCTTACAAGGTTAGAAAGGAGACTCACCTCGCTCCGAAGATCCATAACCGGCATTCCACGCTCTTTCGAAGACTCGAACCGATGCAAAATGCTCCAAAACTAGCCAATAATTATGGAAATCCATTAATATATGTTCAATTACTCATTACAATCCAATTTATAGCAATTCCTAACCTCGATCGAAAAGTTGACAAAATTGCCCTCAGGCCCACGTGCCCGAATTCCTAAATATTTTGAAGATAAAGTTTACCCATGAACTCCCAAACTCAAATATATGATTTTCTCTTAATTTCATACCCAAAATCGTGGTCAAAATCCTAGAGTACAAATTTTCTAGGTTTTCCTCAAACCCTCATATTTCTACCAATTTACATGCAGAAAATCATACATAATCAATGTATTTAACTCAAGATAGGTGGGGTTAGCTTACCTTGCCGTTGATGATGAAAACCCCCACTTGAAGCTCTCCAAAACCGGCTCCAATGGAAGAAATGGGGTTGAATTGAACCCAACCCCCGATTTAAAGGAACTCACTACCTCCGGCATTTCCGCACCTGCGATCACTTGACCGCATCTGCGGTTCCGCAGGTGCGACCCACTGCCCACTTCTGCGGTTTCTCACCAGGCTGCCCTTTCCGATTCTGCGCCTCAACCACCACAGGTGTGGTCCCGCTTCTGAGGCTACATGACCGCATTTGCGGTCTCTTCACCTGTCCCTCCTAGCCGCTTCTGCGGCTCCGCACCTGTGGCCAAAACCTCGCAGGTGCGGTTACACTAGATACCAGCTGCTGAAGCCCTTCTTCAAACTCAAAATTTGATCCGTTAACAATCCGGATACCACCCGAGGCCCCCGGGACCCCGATACCAACCAGTCCCAAAACACATTATGGACTTGCTCGAGGCCTCAAATCATATCAAACAACACAAAAAACATGAATCGACCTCCAATCCAAACTTAATGAACTTTAGAATTTCAAACTTCTACATTCGATGACGAAACTTATCAAATCACGTCCGATTGACCTCAAATTTTGCACACAAGTCATATTTGACATTACGGACCTATTCCAATTTCCGGAATTGGATTCCGACCCCAATATCAAAAAGTCCACTTCCAGTCAAACTTCTCAATAACCTTTAAATTTCTATCTTTAGCCAAATGACTCCAAAATGAACCACGGACCTCCGAATACACTTTCGATCGCGCTTCCAACACCATAATCACCATATAGAGCTACTCCCAGACTCGGAATCGCAAACGGACACCGATAACACTGAAATGCACTTCAACTGAAACTTATGAAATTTCTTCCAAAATGCTAACTTCCATAATAAGCACCAAAATGCTCATGAGTTATTCAAAACCCGATCTGGGCATATGTCCAAATCCGAAATCATCATACGGACCTACTGGAATCTTCAGATCCCGATTCCGAGGTCATTTACTCTGAAATCCAAACTTAGTTAATTATTTCAACTAAAAGCTTTCGAAATGATAATTCTCTTTCCAAATCAACTCTGAATTCCCCGGAATTCAATTCTGACCATGCGTACAAGTCATAATACCTGAAGTGAAGTTTCTCATGGACCCAAACTGCTGAATGACGTGCTAGATCTTACAACGACTGGTCAGGTCGTTACATTCTCTCCCACATAAACATACGTTCGTCCTCGAACGTGCTAAGAACTATGTTGGGGTTGTCCGACATCACTATTAACACCTCGAGCACCTACCCGTGCTACCACAACTCAGCTGGGTACCCTAGCCCGATCGATCTGAAGATATCTTTTTCACTTAAGCAAATAAGCCTTAGAGCCCAATTCCATCATCTAGAATTCTCTGTCAGGCCTGTTCCAACATACGCTCACCGTATCAATAACTACATGCAGCACCAAAACATGACTGTATACCTTAGCTGAATTCATACCTTGCACCACTTTACTCATAGGACCACAATAACATTCTCCGATCAAATTAATCGAAATTCCACGAATCTGATGCTCCCATTGCACCTCATGACCTACATAGATCTTGCTCTAACTCTTACAATACTGCCACGACGGAAGAGATGTGTAGAAATTCATAACCGACTGCCGAATCAACAAATCGTTGGGTCTATAATCCTAATAAGAACCATCACCTCATTCTGAACCAAATAATGGTCTTAACTCCTTAATATACTTCATATAATCAGATTGCACTGATCCTAAATCCAATGGTCTCGTCTCACCCAGTACGAACTGCTCAGGCAATAAGCCACGCCTTACATGATCAAAGTCTCATATGATGCCACAATGTGGCAATAGTCTATGAACTCGAACGTGACAAAAGGAAAACGAACTATGCAAGGAACTACTCAACTCACGCACTAATATGGAGTTTCCTTAGAAAATGGGAAACAAGTCATGCAAAAATAGCATATAGAAAACTATACTCAACATCAGACTGTTGCGGCGCGCAACCCAATCCAAATAACATACCTATGGCGGCGCGCAACCCGATCCACATATAGAATTCATATAAGGAGATATACATCGAGCTAAATTGCTCATTACAACAAAATACCGAATATCGGTCACAAGCATGCTAAGTACATAATACCATCCCTAGGGAGACATATAGTGCCATAGGCTACAAAACTCAAGTACAACTGAGGTGCGATATACGATCTGAAGCTCGAGAGCCATCATGTTCATATAACATCATCTCTACGCGGAACCTCAACACATAAGAAACTTAGCAAGCTGTCTCACAACTCATACGACACAATATATCATTACATGAAATAGCTGACGACGAAATAGTACCCCGACTACTTATCCAAAGGAGCGCATTGCTGAAATAAACACATCTGGCCTGATATAGAGCCCATATTCACATTTAGATCCATCCTCATACCTCAAGCTGATTTTGATCACACTGAACTAGGCTAATAACCTTTTGAAGGTCCATAATAACTCCCTTTTTCTCATAACACATGAGAACTACCATCATAACCGGGGCAATCCTCCACGGTCCACAACCCAATAAGTCAAATGCCCTCCAAGCATAAATTCTCAAATTAATTATATCACCACCGTCTTCATACTTGGTTTAAATCCTCAATCAATCAAGTGACTACATGCCACACTTATACAATCTTCTGGTGGGGCACGTTCCCACGACCTTCCGTAACAGACAACAAGTATGCCTATACATACCACCAGCCGCACTAATGCTAAGAAAGCATTCAAGAATCCATAACTAGGATGCAAGGCCTTTTTCACAAAACACCGATCTCAGGTGACGCTGAAGACGATACCCACTTACTTTTAATATCGAAACCCCTTTACTGCTCATCTGAGCTCGTGACATCCTTGTTAATACCGAACTGAAACCTTGATCCCCACTTCAAATTCCATACCACTCACTGCACCCAACATGCCAATATATGATAGAGCACGATTTTCATCATAACTCCGGAACCACTAATAGATTAACACTTCGTCATATAAAACTTTTTACCTAACTCACTTCAGGATAACCATAGCAACACACATGTGAATTCTTATAACCATAGAATATGCAAATCTTCAAGTAATGGTCTAAGCCACCATAGCCCTTCCGGTATCCGCCTACACATCATGCCAATTCAATCATGGTTAACCAATCTACTTCTTCTAACTTAACCTCAATTGCCATAGGAATAATAATAGTTCCATTCAACATATAGCGAACTCAATCCGCACTCATCCCGAGTGACCTTGAATCACGAGACCATGCTGTCTCAAATCCCACGAACTATTTCATACCTCCCTTGTACACGCATTCACATCCTCAACTGGTATGCCCATTCTGATAATCCCACTAAGGATCCGAAGTCTTTTCTCATTTTCCTCCCAAATTCTACATGACAAGTCAAAACATCATAGAACACCCTTGGCCTCTTCTCATAAGCTGCTACAAAAGCTTTATTCTTAACCGTACCTATAGGCTCGAAATCATTAGGCACCACACTTTACCCCTTTGAATCTACTAGGACCGTTGTTGAGAGCCACCCGCTCTGACTTTACCCCAAATATAATCAACTCCATGAATCGTCTAGTACATGAATACCTTCTCGGTGAAGCACCCAGCAGAATCACTTCCCTTGAAACCCGCATCTATACAAGGCATAAATCCTGAATCCTTCCCCAAGTCTGAACATGAGCCAATAAGGCCAACCATAGCACACCTTTAACAATTTCTTTGCTCAAATTACCACTTATGTTCCTTTCCCGTAGCTAAAATAACCCATCAATATGCTAATAACCAGAAACCCCGCAAGTAGTTAACCTTGCAACCCAATCACAGGAGGTGGGACTCTCCCACTTAGCTTGCAGCTACTACTACACAACTCTAGAACCCACCAAGATTCTTTACTTTTTATTGACATAGCCTTGCGAAATCAACCGCCAAATTCTAAATCCTTCCGTTGGCATTCCATGAACACCCTAAATCTCTCGCAACATTCCCATGTTCGATTTCTTACTGGGTAGCCAGTAGGACTCTTCGCAGAAGCTTTGCCAACCACGCGACCACTAATCCACTCATAGAAGATAACCCACCTGAGTCTAAGCTCACTCTCTAGCTGCACAAGTCCCTTCAAACCTCGTGGACATCAATTAGATGTGCGGCAACATCTTTCGAATTCAAAGTTATGTTTTATCCTTCTTCATTTCAAGCAGCTCCTTTCTGTTATAATAAATCTCCTGCTGCATAATAGCCCATACTTCAGATTAAATCCGTACACCCCAATCACCAATCACTAAAATTCCCAAATCACTCCAAACTCTCCTTAAGGTGCGTAGTCATCCTACCACAAAGCACATATACAACTCCACCACTCTCCCACTTTGGCGGAACTCACCCCTTTAATCAACTACTCGACCCTTGCTTCTTATATCTGGCCTTCTAGAAATTTTAACCACCAGCTGACACTCCCCACATGTCCTTCCTCATCATTTGCTGCTCAGTTGTTGCCTTAATAAAATCTATCTTCGTAGCACTTGAACCTACAAATCGCTACTAATTTTAAACCTTTCCGGAGATCATCTTTCTCGAGCCGCCGACATTAGAAACACCGATTCAATCCTGCACCGCCTTACCCCGCAATATCTGACAGTTGTTTCTCCAATATTATTTCACAATATTTGTCCCCAAAGGCAAATTGCAGAAGGCCATAACACCGGCGAACTTAACACATACAATCGAGGATGACGACGCTACATTGCAGATGAAAATTTCACCACACTCGAAAATACCAAGTCTCGTTACTCCATCACCCCAAATCTGGACATTCATAGGCGAATTGTTTTTCCTTCGCTGGAAATGAGATATCAGATCTCTGAATCATGCACTGAGTATACTTCCTTTCAAATCATTCACCGCCCCAACACATAGTCAAGTATCCTACCATCAAGTTAATACTGTGTGATAACCAATCGTGAGCATCACATTAATCTGTGCATAGCCTCAAAGCTCTCAGGAATACTGTTACTGAGTTGAAATGACAAGATATCCTTCCGCAAGGCCACGATAATAGCCCAATCAACTATGCAGGGAGAAACATCCCGCACCACATCGGTAGTACCATTACAATTCTTCAATTCTCGATTTATAACAAGTGGTTCGCGTCGCGTAAGATTGAGCAGGAAGGAAACAAGGGCATAAGCTTCAAGGAATCAAATCGCACGATGAGGAATCAAGAAGGAAGGTGCTCCTAACAGTTCTTTAGCCTTTCAAAGATAAGTACAGACGTCTCTGTACCGATCCGCGAGACTCTATTAGACTTGCTCATGACTCGTGAGACATAAAGGAACCTAGCGCTCTGATACCATGTTGTCACGACCCAAAAACCACTAAGGGTCGTGATGGCGCCGGACACCATTGTCAGGCAAGCCAATAACAAATAACTAGTAACTTCTCGTTTTAAATATTTCTGAAATCACTTCTTTTATACGTTCAAACAATAAGGAATAAATTTCCACTAAATAAATAATGATATGTTTAACAATTTCAAAATACTGACTACTTCCATAGACATCCCAGAACCCGGTGTAACAAGTGCATGAGTATTTTCTAGGGAATGAAATAAAATACAGTAACTGTCCAGAATAAAGGTGGATAGAAATGAAAATACAATATAATACTCTGAAGGAGACTCTACTGGCTACGGACAGCTCGATAAATGCAACTCACCTAAGTCTCTGTATTAACCATGCCACTATGCCACTATGTCACTAGCCACACATAAACCTGTGCAACAAAAATGCACATCAAGTGTAGTATGAGTACGAAAACAACGTGTACCCAATGAGTATCCCGTCTAATCTCGAAGAAGTAGAGACGAGAGGTCGACTTCGACGCTTACTAGTGGTCCAATAGTAATATATTATTAATGCGAATAATCATGGATTTATTAAGAACGACAGAAATTTCAAATAAGTCATGAACAGGTAAAAGTTCCTTTTTATATTAAAAGTCTCTAGATTCATAATCTATTAATTTTCAATTATCTCAAGGCTAGCAGGGAAAATATCAATATCAATAAATTTCAAGGCAAGCAATACAAGCATGCACAAATCATGTCGAGGACGTACGACCCGATCCAACAATATTTAAACTATGCACTGCCAGAGGGTCGAATGGCGTGAAACATAGATGCATCTATTTAATCTACCGAGGCGTTCGGCCCGTTCCGAAATCAAACACATACATACAGTCAACCAAGAAGTCAACATAGAATAATTATCCAAAGAAAGCCAATTCTCTTTTAATAGTTTTATAAAAAATGAAGTTTAATACTTTTAGAAATTCATTTACCAATTCGATAGGATTTAAGCAATTCATCTATCAACAAGGTTACAAATATCCCAAGTATAGCATGATTTTGGGTCCTAGACTACCCGGACTTACACATAATAGTAGTTACGCACGCACTCTCATCACCTCATGCGTACGTAGCCCACACAAATAGGAGCACAAAACCAATTATATCACCTATGGGGACAATTCCTTCTTACAAGGTTAGAAAGGAGACTCACCTCGCTCCGAAGATCTATAACCGACATTCCACCCTCTTCCGAAGACTCGTATCAATGCACAATGCTCCAAAACATGCCAATAATTATGCAAATCCATTAATATATGTTGAATTACTCACTACAATCCAATTTATAAAAATTTCTAACCCCGATCGAAAAGTTGACAAAATTGCCCTTGGACCCACATGTCCGGATTTCGAAATTATTTGAAGATAAAGTTTACCCATGAACTCCCGAACTCAAATATATAATTTTCTTTTAATTTCTTACCCAAAATAATGGGCAAAATCCAAGAATACAAATTTTCTAGGTTTTCCTCAAACCCCCAAATTTCTTCCAATTTATATGCAAAAATTCATACATAATCAATGTATTTAACTCAAGATAGGTGGGGTTAGCTTACCTTTCCATTGATGATGAAAACCCCCACTTGAAGCTCTCCAAAATCGGCTCAAATGGAAGAAATGGGGTTGAAATGAATCCAACCCCCGATTTAAAGGAACTCACTGCCTCCAGCATTTCCACACCTGCGGTCACTTGACTGCATCTGCGGTTTCGCAGATGCGACCCACTACCCGCTTCTGCAGTTTCTACCCATGCTGCCTTTTCTGCTTCTGCGCCTCAACCACTGCAGGTGCGGTCCCGCTTCTGCGGCTACATGACCGCATCTGCGGTCTCTTCACTTCTGGCCCAGAACCGCAACTGCGTCCCTCCTAGCTGCTTTTGTGGCTCCACACCTGTAGCCAAAACCTTGCAGGCGGTTACACTAGATAATAGCTCCTGAAGCCATTCTTCAAACTCCAAATTTGATCCATTATCCATTTGGAGTCCACCCAAGGCCCCTGGGACCCCGTCTAATTACACCAACCAGTCCCAAAACACATTACGGAATTGCTCAAGGCCTCAAATCATATCAAACAACGCTAAAATCATGAATCAACCTCCAATTCAAGCTTAATTGACTTTAGAATTTCAAACTTCTACATTCGATGACGAAACCTATCAAATCACGTACGATTGACCTCAAATTTTGCACACAAGTCATATTTGACATTACAGACCTACTCCAACTTCTGGAATTAGATTTCGACCCCGGTATCAAAAAGTCCACTTTTGGTCAAAATTCTCAAAAACCTTCAAATTTCTATCTTTAGCCAAATGACTTCAAAATGACCCACGGACCTCCTAATTCACTTCCGATCATGCTCCCAACACCAGAATCACCATACAGAGCTACTCCTAGCCTCGGAATCCCAAAAGGACATTGATAACACTAAAATGCACTTCAACCCAAACTTATGAAATTTCTTCCAAAATGCTAACTTCCACAATAGGCGCCAAAATGCTCCCGGTTCATCCAAACCCCGATCCGAGCATACGCGCAAGTCCGAAATCATCATACGAACCTACTGGAACCTTCAGATCCCAATTCCGAGGTCTTTACTCTTAAATCCAATCTTAGTCAATTCTTGTAACCTAAAGCTTCTGAAATGAGAATTCCCTTTCCAAATCAACTATGAATTCCCTGGAATTCAATTTTGTCCATGCGTACAAGTCATAATACCTGAAGTGAAGCTTCTCATGGCCCCAAACTGTTGAACGACGTGCTAAAGCTCAAAATAACAGGTCAGGTCATTACAGTAGAGGTGTTTGATATGTGGGTAGAGGTGTTTGATATGTAAGTGGAGATTTCAGGCCTTGAGCCACCATTACTGCCCCAACATCTCTTTTATTTGATATGCCGCCTGATTGTAATGCCTTGTTTGTGGCATGTAATGCCTAAAATTTTGTCACCATCCCGCTCTTGATTCCTTCCTTGATTCTTTCTCTAAGTTTGGTGATATCAGAGAATTTGTGATTTTCAATAACCATCAACCTTTCATAATATTGTGGATCCTGTGCTCTGACGAAGAACTTGTTCATTTGTTCCTCGTCCAAAGATGGCCTGACTTTGGCTGCTTCCGACCTCTAACGAATAGCGTACTCGCGAAACGTCTCGGTGAGCTTCTTCTTAAGGTTCTGAATGTAGAAAACATTTGTTGCATTTTCTAGGTTGAACCTAAATAGGTCCATGAAATCAGATGCCATACTCATTCAGTTGGACCATTTCTTAGGATCCTGGATGATGTACCGGGACAAAGCATCTCCCGTAAGACTTTTCATAAAGAGCTTTATCCGGATCCTTTCATCCTTTCCGACCTCAACAAGCTTGTCACAATAAGTCCTCAAATGAATTCTGAGGTCACTTGTACCATCAAACATCTCGAACCTGGGAGGTTTGTAACCCTTTAGCAGTTCTACATCTGGCAGTATGCATAAGTCTTCAGAGTTTACACCTTCTATCCTTTGTCGTCTTCAACACCCTGAACTCGACTCGTCAACGTCTTGAGTTCCTCAGCCATGTTTTTAATGAGCATGTCCTTCTCGGCAGATTCTGGTGTATAGGAGGTTAGGTACAGTTTCTATGTATATAGGGTTGTTTTGGTAAGTTCCAGGTGCCCAGGTGTAATGGTGGTTGTTAGTTAAGTTTTAAGGATCAGGAATGGGTTGTGGTGTATTCTGGGGAGTGTGATAAGTTACGGTTGGTGGGTACTGAATTGGTTGATGGTGGTGTTATGGTAGAGGTTGTATTGGTGGGGGATTGAGATTTTGGGTTGGGGTTGCGTATTGATGCAGTGCAGGATGCTTTTGCAGATGTTGGTTTGGTGTGTTTTGGGGAGGTGCTAGGTTGTTTGTGTTTTGATGGTTGATGTCAGGGACACTCAGGGTGAGTGATAAGTTTGCCAAGTTGCAGACCTACTCAAGCTCTCCCTACAACTCCAATATCTTTTGTTCCAACCTTAACACTAGGTCATTTGGTGCCAGAGTACTCCGATCGTCTGAAGTTTTTGCGTTCTTAGCATTCTCCTTTCGAATACCACTTAAGTCGTCCATTTTAGCTTTCCTTTTGCTCTTTGTATTTCTTGGAGGAGGAGGAGGTGGAGGGCCTCTAGATCTTGTGTGATACGCTGATGATGCCAGTATGAGCAAATCAACCTTAGGGGATGGGGATAAATAATAAAGAAAAACAACAAGGTAAACAAGTCAGTAAGGATTCTGAGATGCTTGTAGTATTTAAACACATATTACGAGAATGTAAATTCGCGTACTAATTTGGGAGCCTTGTTGTGCCCGAGGCAGGCCTAGCGACAAGTAGATTTGGAGAAATTCAGTGCCAATACTTGCCTTATTAAATAAGATATTGTTGCTAATGGCACTTGGCCTTATTCCATTTGAAAGGAAAGCAAGTAAATCTAATCTACTTGGTCCCAGAAGGATCCTCTCCAGACTGGATTCTCTTGTTGATCAACTCTCCCAGCTCGCGGAGGTTCAGTAGCATGAATGCCCTTGATAGATGCCCTCCTTCATTTCCCTCAGTATTCTGGAAGTCAGCAACTCTTTTATCATCTTCCCCTCTAATTCCATCAAGCTATACTCCAGATATTCCAGCTTCTCGCTGGATTTGATATCTCATTCTTTCCACTCGTTAATCATCTCCATGCCAGCCTTATAATGTACTATATGCCCAGCTTCAGTTTCTCGAACACTTTTTCGCAGCTTGTTGTACTTCACCTCTACTTCAGCAACCTCATCTATGACCCTGTTTCCTGGCCCATCCCTTAGCTCAAAGACCCAAGCTATGTTGTCCTCCAACCAGGAAGGGTAAAGGTACGAGTAGCCCGCATGATATCGGTCTGGCTCGATAGTATCCTTCTCCACAATAATCTTCAAGGTCAACATATGTTGTTCTTCATTCTTATACGGGATGGTATCCCCTTGGAAATCAGCTCCAAAGTGACTATCTTAGCAACCCGTGGTATGATCTGTCTCCTGCCTGCTTGTCTTATAACTCTGAGAGAAACGTAAGGGTACATGCCTCTTAACCCAATAAACACCTAGTGTGGAAAACTTTTGGATCTGATGATGAACTCATCGGTAGGGAACCACTCAAACATCTATTGAACCTATTTGTCGGTCAAATTTTTTAAAAGTTGTACGCATCCCACAACGTCCTACGGTTTAGCAAAAATGTCTAGAATATAGTTCATTATTTTGGGGTGATGAAAGGATACGTGATCATTCACGGCCTTCAAGGAAATTCTTGACGGTATTGCCCTTTTTGGAGACGTTCCAACAACCAGACTTGTATAGCAAGTTGCAACCATCGAAGACTTTGAACCCCTTCTGACATCGCTCCAAGCCCGATACATGTCTGCAACGATCATAGGGACGATAGTGTATGTTGCCCCCTCGATCCCGTCCATCAAAGTTTTGGTCTCCATGGCCAGCCTACTATGGTAAGATCCTTAAATATCCCCAGCGGAGTCGCCATGTTGTCGCACCCCATTTTTTCCCTTTTTGCGGGGAACTCCGAGTTTCGACATACATGCGGAACAACTCGTTTCCTTTTGGGAATTGGGTATTTGAAGAGACACCACCTAACGGATTAAGGTGCATTAGGGCACCTAGAGCAATTAACTCATGTAACTAGTTTGCATTACAAGAGATTAGGGTAAGGGCTCGAAATAACCTTGAGGGGAAGGTGTTAGGGACCCCTCGCGGTCCACAACGGTGGGTCCCAACCGAACTTAAACTATGTGATTTAGTCCTTTTAATAGTTAAACCCATATTTATAAATATAGTCATGTTTTGACATTCGTATGATTCAGTTAATAGAAGCAAGGGAGAGGTTTGAACAACTTGCACATATATATGTAAAGACAAGGAAATTTATAAAATTTAAACACACAGGAATTGGGAAAGGGAAGTCCTAGGTTGATTAGCCTACATCATCACAGCCATGCAATGGCCGATGATCACTGCTCAATGAGGGTTTACACATGACATTAGCGCGCAATCATCATATCCTTTTACTACCCATTACCCTCCCCTCAGTGGTTATATAAGGGAGTTTAATTTACGACCTCTAAGCGTGCTGCTACCTGCCCCTTCCTTACGTTTCACGACCCCGGTTCGCCCTTCATAAACCATCGTGACGGCACCTAGTCTCTACGACTAGGTAAGCCTAAACTTGTGGAAGATAGCCAAAACTTCCGGAAGTAAAACAATTTAAAAATTGAAATAAGGCAATAACAGTTTTAAATGTGCTGCTCCGCATACACCATATTTATATAGATCTCAAAACCAATATCTAAATCCAATACCCGGAAACCCACGAATCACAAGCTAAGAAAAAGAGATACTACATAGCTCTAACTCCGAAATTTTGTCTAATAAGAACAGAAGTACAGAAGGGCTAAATACTAAAAGCATGAATAGAAAGGGACTTCTCGGTCTGTGGACGCAGCAGATGTACCTACAAGTCTCTAAGCAGTTACCTCTCTCAAGGATGGTAGGCCTGAGTAGCGGTAACTGGATCTGTACATGAAAAACATGCGCAGAAGGGGCATGAGTACACCACATCGATACTCAGTAAGTGTCAAGCCTAACCTCAGTTGTTTAGTGACGAGGAAGGTCAAGGCCCTACTGAGGTCAAGTAAAATATAAAGATCAACAGTATAGAACAGAACAATATAAATAAGTACGACAGTAAAATAACGCAGGATGTATAGGACATCAACAACTATACAGAAAACAAGGTAAACATGGAAATGAATTACGGCTCAGTACCAATAATAACAATCCGGGATCTCCTAGGATACCGTCTTGTAGTCCCATTTGTACATATCCAATGGAGCTCCTAGGATCCAGTCCCGTAGTCCAAGTCATAGTGCGCGGGGATCTACCAGAATCCCATTCCGTAGTCCCAAATGTAAATAAATAGCCAGTACTGGGGAATGTACTGGGTGCACACCCATAGTTCCATATAACTGTGCAGGGGGGTCTACTGGGAATCTAACCCATAGTCCCAAAGTAAATGTGCAGGGGAATCAACCGGGATCTAACCCGTAGTCCCAAAGTAAACAGACAAGGGGGAGCTACCGGAATTCCACATCCGTAGTCCCAAAATAAATACGCAGCAGCAGCAGGAAGATTTATAGAAATGGCAAAATTTCATATTAAGGCAATAAGTGATTCTAGCCTAGCATGCTGCATAGAATTCAAGTAAGGCAGGTTGAATCAAATAAAACAATTAAGTCACTTAGACATGTTTTCCTTAGCTAACAACAGGCTTAATAGTGAAAGTAATAGAAATAGGAAAGGAAACATACTAGTAATTACTTAAAGAAAACCAGATTTCCAACAATTAGCACATGTACGCACTCGTCACCTCACGTAGAAGGCATTTTAATTACCAAACATACCAATTCTAAGGGGAAGGTCCCCCGCACAAGGTTAGGCAAGCCACTTACCTCGAACCAACTCAAAATCGACCAAGACACCACGTCTTTGCCACAAGTACACGACTCCAAATGACCCAAATCTATTCAATTCATTTGCATAATGTAAATAACATTGCATGTAATTGATTCTACAATTAAATTATAAGCTAATACGCGAAATTGTGTAAAATGACCAAAATGCCCCTCGGGCCAATGTCTCGTAATCGGTAAAATTTATATATTTCGGACTCTCATTCACTCACGAGTCTAACCATATAAGAATCTCTCAAATCAGATGTCAAAGACTCAATCAAAACTCAATAATTCGGCCTATGAAGTTTATCCAATATTTTCCTAAATCTTCCACGAATATTCGAAATTTAAAGACTATATTTAAGCTAGGAATCATGGAAATCGATCTAAGTTGGGTGGATATCACTTACCCAAGTTAGCCAGGTGCAAAACTCTTCAAAAATTGCCCCTCTCGAGCTCCCAAATTCGAAAATGTGAAAATAGGCTTAACCCTTGAATTGGGGTTTTAATGAATCTGCCCAGGTATTGTTCATCGCGATCACGAAGAGGAGAAATTGAGGGTCCTTGAAATGGCCTACGCGAACGTGATAGGATGTTTGCAAACACAAAAGAGGAAAAGGGAAGGCTTACGCATTCGCGGAAGAGACCATGCGAACGTGAAGGGATAAAGACCACTGAGACACCGGCTCCTAATTCTACTATGCGAACGCGGAAGGGGGAATGCGAACGCGGAGGAGGAAGGGGAAGACTTCCGCGATCGTGAGCCAAATCATGCGATCACGAAGAACAAATTAGACCCCCTCTCAAAATACACTACGTGAACGTGGAGGGAAGGCCGCGAACGCGATGAAGGAAACCAGATACTAGATTTTTCTGCAATTCCACAAGTTCCAAAATGACCCGTTGAGCATCCGAAACACACTCGAGGCCCCCGGTACCTCAAACAAACCTGCCAACCAATCCTAAAATATCATTCAAACTTGTTCCAACCTCCGAAATGCTCAAAACAACATTAAAACACCTACTTTTCATCGAATTCAAGCTTAAAAATTCCAAAAACTCTAAAAACACACTTTTGATCTTAAAGTCTACCAAACCTCGTCTGAATGACCTGAAAGTTTGCACACACATCCCAAATAACATAACGGAGCTACTGCAGCTCTCGGAATTCCATTCCGACCTTCGGATTAAAATCTCACTATCGAACCAGAAACTTCCAAAATTCAACTTTCGGCATTTCAAGCCTAATTTAGCTGCGGACCTACAAAATACAATCCGAACATGATCCTAACCCCGAAATCACTCAACGGAGCTAACAGAACCATCAGATTTCCATTCTGAGGCCTTCTTCACACTGTTTTGACTACAGTCAACTTTCCAACACTTATGCTCTCATTTAGGGACTAAGTGTCCCAAAACTCTCTGAAACTTAAAACCGAACATCCTGGCAAAACAAAATAGCAGAAATAAACTCGGGGGAAGCAGTTAATAAGGGATCAGGGCTTTAATTCTTAAGACGATCGGCTGGGTCGTCACATCCTCCTACACTTAAACATTCGTTCATCCTCTAATGAGCATAAAACATACCTGAAGTAGTGAAAAGATAAGGGTAACAACTGTGCATATCCTGCTCGGTCTCCAAGGTCTCCTCCTCGATCGGCTGGCCCAGCCATTGAACCTTCATTGATGCAATGTTCTATGACCTCAGCTTTCTAACCTGCCAGTCCAATAACGCCACTGGCTCCTCAACATAGGATAAATCCTTGTCCAACTGGATTGAACTATAATCCAACACGTGCGACGGATCACTGTGATATCTCCGGAGCATCAAAACATGAAATACCGGATGAACTCTGTCCAAGCTGGGAGGTAAGGAAAGCTCATGAACAACCTCCCCAACACGCCTCAATATCTCGAAAGGGCCAATAAACCTCGGAATCAACTTTCCTTTCTTCCCAAATCTCATAACGCCCTTCATAGGCGAAACCCGAAGCAGAACCTGCTCTCCAACATCACGAACCTTCTGGTCTGCGTAACTCTTCTATCTGGACTGGGTTGTACGGAGTCTATCCTGAATCACCTTAACCTTTTCCAACGCATCCTAAACCAAGTCTGTGCCCAATAATATGGCCTCACCCAGCTCAAACCATCCCACCGGAGTTCTACACTGCCTACCATATAAAGCCTCATACGGTGCCATCTTTATGCTGGACTAATAATTGTTGTAAGCAAACTTCGCCAATGGCAAGAACTAATCCCATGACCCTCCAAACTCAATCACACATGCACGGAGCATATCCTCAAGAATCTGAAAAGTGCGCTCAGACTGTCTATCCGTTTGAGGGTGAAATGATGTACTCAACTCCACCCGAGTGCCCAACTCATGCTGAACAGCCCTCCAGAACCGTGATGTAAACTGAGTACCCCTATTTGAGATGATGGACATTGGAATACCATGCAAACGAACAATCTCCTGGATATAAATCTCCGCCAACCGCTCCGAAGAATAATTAGTACACACAGGAATGAAATGAGCAGACTTGGTCAGTGGGAGCCCAACTACAAAGCCCATGGTGATCCGCTCCCACTTCCATTCCGGAATCTCTATCTGCTGAAGCAACCCACCCGGTCTCTGGTGTTCATACTTCACCTACTGATAGTTGAGGCACCGATCTACAAATCCAACTATATCATTCTTTATCTGCCTCCACCAGTAGTGCTGCCTCAAATCCTGATCATCTTCACAACACCCGGATGAATGGAATACCGCGAGCTATGGGCCTCCTCCAGAATTGATTCCCAAAGCCCATCAACATTGGGTATACAAATCCGACTCTCCATCCTCAATACCCCATCATCACCAATAGTCACATCTTTTGCAACACCGTGCTGAACCTTGTCCTTGAGGACAAGCAAATTAGGGTCATCATACTGTCGCTCCCTGACACGATCAAATAAAGATGACCTAGAAACCACACAAACAAGAACCCAACTGGGCTCCGAAAGATCCAATCTCACAAACTGGCTGGCTAAGGCCTGAACATCCATCGCCATAGGCCTCTCCGATGCTGGTAAATAAGCCAAACTCCCCAAACTCTCTGCCCGACGTCTCAAAGCATCAGCTACTACATTGGCCTTGCCCGCAAAATGGTGATATCATAGTCCTTCAACAACTCTAACCACCTCCTCTGGCGCAAAGTTTGATCCTTTTGCTTGAACAGGTGCTGTAAGCTCCGATGGTCAGTATAAATCTCACAAGGCACACCATATAAGTAATGGCGCCAAATCTTCAAGGCGTGAACAATGGCCGCTAACTCAAGGTCGTGAACAAGGTAGTTCTTCTCATGTATCTTCAATTGTCTGGACGCGTAGGCAATAACCCTACTGTCCTGCATCAACACCGCTTTGAGGCCAACCCTCGAGGCATCACAATAGACCGTATAAGACCCCGAACCTGCAGGTAGTATCAAAATTGGAGTTGTAGTGAAAGTTGTCTTGAGCTTCTGAAAGCTCGCCTGACACTCCTCCGTCCACTGAAACGGAGCACCCTTCTAGGTTAACCTGGTCATAGGGGCTGCAATTGATGAAAACCCCTCCACAAAATGACGGTAGTAGCCAGCCAAATCAAGGAAACTACGGATCTCGGAATCTGAGGATGGTCTGGGCAAATTCTGCACGGCCTCTATCTTCTTCGGATCCACCTGAATACCCTCACTCGATACCATGTGGCCTAAGAATTCCACTAAATCTAACCAAAACTCACATTTCAAGAATTTAGCATATAACTTCTTCTCTCTCAAAGTCTGAAGCATAGTCCTCAGGTGCTGCTCATGATCTTTCCGGCTCCGGGAATACACCAGAATATCATCAATAAATACAATGACGAACGAGTCAAGATACGGTCAGAACACACTGTGCATCAAATGCATAAAGGCTGCTAGGGCATTGGTCAACCCAAATGACATAACAAGGAACTCGTAATGACCATACCGAGTCCTGAAAGCAGTCTTCGAGATATTTGGCTCCCGAATCTTCAACTGATGGCAACCTGAGCGTAGGTCAATCTTACAAAACACCCGTGCGCCCTGAAGCTGGCCAAACAGATCAGCAATACGAGGCAAAGAATAAAGGTTCTTAACTGTGACCTTGTTTACTTGGCGATAATCAATACACATACGCATAAAACCATATTTTTTATTCACAAAAAGGATAGGAGCACCCCAAGGTGATACACTAGGCCGAATAAAACCCTTATCAAGCAATTCCTGTAACTAATCCTTCAACTCTGGAGGATCCATACGATACAGAGGAATAGAAATGGGCTGAGTGCCCGGCAACATATCGATGCCAAGATCAATATCTCTATCAAGCGGCATGCCTGGAAGATTAGCTGGAAACACATAGGGAAAATCCCGTACTACTGGAACTGAATCAATTGAAGGGGTATCAATACTGACATCTCTCACATAAGCTAAATACGCGTCACACCCCTTCTCAACCATATATTGAGCTTTAAGAAAAGAAATAACTCATCTGGGAGTGTGATCTAAAGTACACCTCCACTCAACACGTGGTATACCTGGCATAGCCAGCGTCACGGTTTTGGCGTGAAAATCAAGAATAGCATAATGGGGAGACAACCAGTCCATGCCCAAGATAGTATCGAAGTCAACCAAACCGAGTAACAATAAATCGGCTCTGGTCTCAAAACCACTAAGAGAAACCAAACACGACCGATAAATGCGGTCCACAACAAAAGAATCTCCCACAGGAGTAGAAACATAAACAGGGGAACTCAAAGAATCCTGAGATACTCCCAAATGTGGAGCAAAATAAGAAGACACATAAGAGTAAAAAGAGCCTAGATCGAATAGAACTGATGCATCTTTGTGGAAAACCAATATAATACATGTGATGACAGAATCGGAGGCAACAACCTCGGTACGGGTAGGAAGGGCATAGTATCTGGCCTGGACTCCCCCTCTAGGGTGACCTCTACCTCCCCGACCTCTACCTCTAGCTGGATAAGCAGGTGGGGTAACAACTGGAGCAGTAACCATAGCCTGAGAATTCTGTGGGGCACGTTGTGGCTGAGAAGTCTATGGAGGTGCACCCCTCCCAAGTCTGGGGCAATCCCTTACCATATGGCATGTGTCACCACACTCAGAAAAAGCTCTGGAAGGACGTGGTGGCTATGACTGACTTGGGCCAGGTCTGCTAGATTGACCTCTGAAAGCACCCCGCGCTGGAGGCACGCTAGATACCGGTAGTGCATAATAAGGCTCTTGAGGCCTATGAGGAGCTGGACACTCCAAGCTGCTAGAAGAGTTGAATGAATAGGGCGACTCATATAACCCCTACCATGACGACCTGCAGTTGGGGTACAGGCACCAGAATAATGGCCTAACTCTCGAGACCTCTTGGCCTTCCTCTCCTCTCTCTCCCTAGCATGCATACCCTCAATCCCTCTAGCAATGCTCACAACCTGCTGATAAGAAATATCCATCTGCAACTCACCAGCCATGCTAGATCTGATGCTGGGAATAAGGCGCTCAATAAATCGGCGAACCCTCTCGCGAACAGTAAAAACCAAGGCTGGCGTATGCCTAGCCAAACTAGTGTAATGGATAGCATACTCTGAGACAGTCATAGCGCCCTGGTGCAAATGCTCAAACTTTGCTCGCCATGCGTCCCTAAGGCTCTGAGGAACATACTCTCTCAAGAACAAATCTAAAAACTGAGTCCAGGTCAGTGAAGCAGCCTCATCTGGACTGTCTAACTCATAGGTGCGCCACCACTCATAGGCGACTCCTCGAAGCTAGAAGGTAGTGAAAGAAACTCCGCTCGATCTTGAGATACCCATGGTACGGAGAATGCGGTAACACTTATCAAGAAATCCCAGAGCATCCTCCGATGCCAGATCACTATATACAAGGGGCTTGTACTTCTTGAACATTTCAAGCCTCAACTGCTCATCCTCTGAAGCCGCTGCCTTGTCCTCGGGCTGAATTGGCACTGCAGGCGGCACAGGAATAATCTCAAGGACTTTCTCAACATGCACTCATTGCTCAGGAGTACGGGCAGCGGGAGTCTATGCTCCTCCCCCGGCTTGAGATGTAGCTGTAGCAAGGGGAAGCAACCTTGCCTAAGCCAAGGTGGTGTACATGCTCATGAATTGTGCCAAAGTTTCCTGAAGAGCTGGAGTGGTAGTAGTAGTAGGCGTGTCAGGTGCCTGGACTCTGGCTCGATCCGCTGGTGGTACCTTGGTGGCAGCTCGCGCAGGTGCTCTAGCTAAACCACGTGCGCGTCCTCGGCGTCTACCCCGGCCCTTGCCTCTGACAACTGCATTAATGTGCGCGGGTGCCCAATTATCTCGAGTAGCACGTGTCCTCACCATCTGTGAGAGAATACAATACAGAAGTTTAGAATTGTGAAGTCAAAATATAGCACAAAAAGGAAATCAAATGAAGTGGAAATTTTCCTAGCAGTTACGTAGCCTCTCGTAGATAAGTACAAACGTTTTCGTACTGTTCAACGAGACTCTAATAAAACGACTTGTGATCCATGACTCCTATGAACCTAGGGCTCTATTACCAACTTGTCATGACCCCGATTTGCCCTCTATGAACCATCGTGATGACAACTAGTCTCTACGACTAGGTAAGCCTAAACTTGCGGAAGATAACCAAAACTTACGGAAGTAAAACAAATTAAAAACTGAAATAAGGCAATAACAGTGTTAAATGTGCCGCTACACATACACCATATTAATATAGATCTCAAAACCAATATCTAAATCCATGATCCGGAAACTCACGAATCATAAACTAAGAAAAAGAAATACTACATAGCTCTAACTCTGAAATTTTGTCTAATAAGAATAGAAGTACAAAAGGGCTAAATACTAAAAGCATGAATAGAAAGGGACTTCTCGGTCTGCGGACGCGGAAGATGTACCTTGAAGTCTCTAAGCAGTCGCCTCTCTCAAGGATGGTAGGCCTAAGTAGCGGTACCTGGATCTGCACATGAAAAACATACACAGGAGGGCATGAGTACACCACAATGGTACTCAGTAAGTGCCAAGCCTAACCTCAGTTGGGTAGTGACGAGGAAGGTTAGGGACCTACTGAGGTCAAGTAAAATATAAAGATCAACAGTATAGAACAGAACAATATAAATAAGTATGAGAGTAAAATAACACAGGATGTATATGACAACAACAACTATATAGAAAACAATGTAAACACGGAAAAGAATTACGGCTTAGTACCAATAATAACAATCAGGGATCTCCCAGGATACCGTCCTACAGTCCCATATGTTCATATCCAGTGGAGCTCCTGGGATCTCGTCCCGTAGTCCAACTCATAGTGCGCGGGGATCTACCGGAATCCCATTCCGTAGTCCCAAATGTAAATACCCAGTACTGGGGGAATCTACGGGGTGCATTCCCATAGATCCATATAACTATGCAGGGGGATCTACCGGGAATCTAACCCGTAGTCCCAAAGTAAATATGTAGGGGGATCTACTAGGAATCTAACCCGTAGTCCCAAAGTAAACAGACAAGGGGGAGCTACCGGAATCCCACATCCGTAGTCCCAAAATAAATACGCAACAACAGCAAGAAGATATATAGAAATGGCAAAATTTCATATTATGGAAATAAGTGATTCTTGCGTAGCATGCTGCACAGAATTCAAGTAAGGCAGGTTGAATCAAATAAAACAATTAAATCACTTAGACATGCTTTCCTAAACTAACAACAGGCTTAATAGTGCAAGTAATAGAAACAGGAAAGGAAACATACTAGCAATTACTTAAAGAAAACCGGATTTCCAACAATTAGCACAAGTACGCACTCGTCACCTCACGTACAAGGAATTTCAATTGCCAAACATACCAATCCTAAGGGGAAGGTCCCCCACACAAGGTTAGACAAGCCACATACCTCGAACCAGCTCAAAATCGACCCGACACTGCGTCATTGCCATGAGTACTCGACTCCAAATGGCCCAAATCTATTCAATTCATTTGCATAATGTAAATAACACTTCAAGTAACTGTATATTCCGGACACTCATTCACTCACGAGTCTAACCATATAAGAATCTATCAAATCGAATGTCAAAGACTCAATCAAAACTCAATAATTCGGCCAATGAAGTTTATCCATTTTTTTCCAAATTTTCCACCAATATTAGAAATTTAAAGACTAGATTTAAGTTAAGAATCATGGAAATTGATCTAAGTTGGGTAGAGATCACTTACCCAAGTTACCCATGTGAAAACCTCTTCAAAAATTGCCCCTCCCAAGCTCCCAAATTTAAAAATGTGAAAATAGGCTTAAACCCTCAAATTGGGGTTTTAATGAATCTGCCCAGGTATTGTTCATCGCAATCGAGAGAAATTGTGTGCGATCGCGAAGAGGAAAAATTAAGGGTCCTTAAACTGGCCAACGCGAATGCGATAGGATTTACACGAACGCGAAAGAGGAAAGGGTAGACTTACGTGTTCGCGGATGCGGAAGGGGGAATGTGAGCGCGAAGGAAGAAGGGGCAGACTTTCGCGATTGCGAAGAACAAATTAGACCCCCTCTCAAAATACACTATGCGAAAGCAAAGCGAAGGCCGCGAACGCGATGAAGGAAACCAGATACCAGATTCTTTTGAAATTCCACAAGTTCCAAAATGACCCGTTGAGCATCCGAAACACACCCGAGGCCTCCGGGACCTCAACCAAACCTGCCAACCAATACTAAAACATCATTCAAACTTGTTCCAACCTTCGGAATGCTCAAAACAATATCAAAACACCTACTTTTCATTGGATTCAAGCTTAAAAATTCCAAAAACTCTAAAACACACTTTCGATCAAAACGTCTACCAAACCTCGTCCGAATGACCTGAAATTCTGCACACACATCCCAAATAACATAATGGAACTACTGCAACTCTCGGAATTACATTCTGACCCTCGGATTAAAATCTCACTATCTAACCGGAAACTTACAAAATTCAACTTTCGGCATTTCAAGGCTAAATTAGCTATGGACCTCCAAAACACAATCCGAACACACTACTAACCCTGAAATCACCTAACGGAGCTTACAGAACCATCAAATTTCCATTCGGAGGCCGTCTTCACAATGTTCCAACTACGGTCAACTTTCCAACACTTAAGCTCTCATTTAGGTACTAAGTGTCCCAAAACTCTCCGAAACATAAAACCGAACATCCCAACAAATAAAAATAGTAGAAATAAACTCGGGGTAAGCAGTTATTAGGGGATTGGAGCATTAATTCTTAAGACGACCGGTCGGGTCGTCACATTATGGTCCTGGTGGAATTTGGGACCTCTAAATTTGGGCAGCTCTAGATAGCCTAAGGTTTGTAAAAGTAAAAATCTAGGTGACATGCATATAACACATGGGACAACCAAATAAGGACAAGCAGTTAGAAGGCTCATATTTACCTCCGCATGTATATAGGCAATCAAACAGAGGGGCAGAACTTAATAACCTAAGAATAATTGAGAGTGCTTGACAGGATTTGAAAGAGTTTTGGTAAACAGTATACAGAAGGGCCTTAGAAGTGAAGAGATTTTCTAAAACCAATACTAGTTAGGGTGGTAAAACAGTTTGAGAAAAACATGAAAAACATTTTTTGAAATCAGAATGCAAGTCAAAAAACAAACAGCTTCAGAAACATTTTGGGGCAAATAGATTCCACACATGGAGAGAGAGAGAGAGGGTTGGGGACATATAGAATACACCCTAGTGTATAAGAAAACAGATGCACAAATTTCTCAAGAAGTTGTAGAATTGACAAGTTAGTTACAAAGATTACAGCAAAAGACATGTTGAGAACACATAGATATTGGATATGACCAATATACACAACTAGAGTACTTTGAAAGGCTAGACGCATTAACAGGATCTCATTAGTAAAATATAGCAGGTAAGACTCAGATGAACAAACTAGGTAAGCACTTCATGAAACTTTCAAATTTTAGAAATACTAATCACATATAGAACAAGAAGAATTTAGACATGCTGGGTGAGACAGTAAACAAACAATGTAGTTTGGACATGCTAGTAAACAAACAGGATTCATGCAATTATCACAAGGCAGGATTCGGCATGCTAAGCAGTAAATAGATCTTTGTGGGTAAATAAACTAGTTGTAGCCTGTAACAGAACAGACTCCAATATGCTAAGTGAGACAGTAGTTAGGTTGTGTGATCTAGACATACTAGTTACACATTGAACAACATGATAGTAAAATAATAAACAGGATTGGAAGTCACAACTAATGAACTGAAACAACAAAGAAACACATAGTTTTGGAATTTGAATTGAATCAGGACATACGAGTTAAGGAGAGAATATAGAGTATAGAGCGGAGATGGTGAAAATAGCCAGCCTTGGCTTATAGCCGACTAGGTTAGTGAGAATTGCAAGTAACAGAAGAGAATAGAGAGCTTTTGAGAGTGTGAGAGTATTGATGTACTAATGTTCGTCTCTAGAAGTGAGGATTAAAGGAGAGTATATATAGCAGTTAAGAGCATGGAGAATAAGGTAAAGGAAATCAATCATTCAGCAAATTAAGGAAGCCACAGAATCAATTATATACAAATTAGCGTAATATTACTTTAATTAAGGGTAATTACCCAATGGTGAAGGGAGAATATATTTAAGAAAAGAAGAACCGAGTGAAACTTAAGCATATAATGGGTAATTGGGGTAAATGACAGGGGGTTTAATTAAGGAAACAATTAGTAAGAATCAGCAAGTATCGCAAACAATTCAAATAAGGCAAGAAACTAAATAAGGCTTCAAATAAAGGAATAGTCAAGGCTCAACATATAGGTTTTAACAAAACAAATTGGTAAATCAAGAATTCAAAACAACACTGATTTAAGGAGAAAAATATAGGTTTACCATGAATAGGCAAAAATGAATATAGACACATAGAATCAGTAGAGGAGTAGAACCAAGAACTTTAGTAGAGGCACATTAGGATAAAAATCACAAGACATCAAATTAAGCTAAAGAAAAATCACAAGAACCAAAGCATAGAACTAAGTCGGTGCACAAGTAACCCAAACAAACTCAGAATCCAAACAAAATGTCGAAAGAAATTTGGGTTTTAGCATAAACTAGTTAGGGTTAAAGCAAACTTTACGAAATTGGTTAAAAACACATAAGAATAGAAGATTAAAAACTCAAAATTAACAAAACGTTTTGGAGAAAGAAATTTTCAGGAAACCCTAGTTTAGAAAAATGGAAAATCATTTGAAAATCAGAAGGTTCTTGTAAAACTCATGTGAAATAGGTTCGATGCATCTCAGATCTTGCATAGATCTGGGAAGTTCAAAGGATGAAATTAGGGTTTCGAGAAAGACAACACGGAGATAAAGAAGTAAGCTTAGAAATCCATAGGTTTAAGGAAAAATAGAAAGATCTTGCTCAAAATTGAACTGGAACAGCCTTAAACATGCAAGAAAGGGCCATAGGTGTAAATGGACTGACCCTTGTCCCTCAGGGACCTTAGAGATGTCGATACCAGCATAGGAGAGGCCATTATATATCTAATGGTAGTGAGAAACCACCATGAACGACAGTAGATGAGTGGCTATATGGGTGAGTTAGGGTTAGGTTTTGAGAGCATTTGAGAGAGGAGAGGAACAGATGACGGCGGGGGAGGGTGATAAAATGATTAGGGTTTGGGGGGTATAAGATAGTTTAATATAGGTAAGGGAGATCTGGACCGTTGATCAAAATGATCAATGGACAGGATTTAGCAAGAAATGGGTCGAGTAGATAAGGGTTTGGGCTGGGTTGATTTGGGCCAGGTTTAATTTGAATTGGGGTGGGGGGGGTAGTCCGAATTTTAACATAATTAAAGGGATATTTATTAATAAAATAATTTGTAAAAATAGCTAATTAAATGATAAAAATTATTTTTTATTCATGAAGATGATTTAAAATAATTATTTAGCATTATAAAAATATAAAAAGTTATTTTCTGTATAGATAATGTAATTATGCATATGTATGAGCTATTATTGCAAAATATGCAATTGTAATCTAACAAATGCAAATGCAATTGTAAAAATTCAATTAAAATATTTGAACACTTATATGAGGATAAATGATTAAATCATCATAGAGTAATATCAGGGATAATTTTTGAATATTTATTTAATTAAAAATGCAAAAATTGTAAAAAATACTTGTTCATGCATGTACAATATGAATGTTTGTATGCATATTTAAAGCATATGAGGGAAAAATTAAGTATCAACAAAGGGTTAACTAACAATCTTGTTGTATTCTTGGCTTAAAATGACTAATTAATTTGTCTGGATTGTTGATTAACAGGGTTGATATTACTCATAAGAATCTGTCGTGTCCTTACTCGCCTATTCAAGTTAACTTAATGCCTATGTGTCTATGGAATTAAGATTAACAAGAATGCATTAACAATTCATGTATTTCAACCAAGCAAGGCAATTAGGTATATGTCTATCCTAATTGCAAATCCGTTCCCCGATGCGCAGGTTCAAGAACTTGCTTTATTTAATTCTATATGCATTCTAGAGTTCCCACTTTTGAGTTCAACTCTAAATTCGTAGATAGTATCTCACTATTAGCTACTAAGCAAAATAATCAAAAACAGAATTAAATAAACAACCAAATATGATAAAATCAACTTCTTCAAATTAAACTTCAAACATCAACATTCATGATTCACCCATGACCCTAGAACAATAGGGTTCTTAGCCACTTATGTTCATACAATCATCAAAAATAAGGTTTTAAAACATAAAATCAATGAGTACTAGAAAAGGGATGGAAGAATTGATCAAATCCGTGCTCCCGAGTGTTTTTCCCTTTTGTTCTCCTCTCAAAGTCACGTTTTCTTTCTTCAAAATAGGTGTTGGTTGGCTTTTATATTAGTTGGGGGCGTCTAGGGGTCAAAATACCCGAGTCCTAGTCGGAATAGGGAAATATCATGCCTCGAGCGTCCAGGGCAGCGTGTGGTGCTGGTCCTGGCGCTCAAAAATTGAGTTTTCTATACACTTCGCCACAGCCAGCGCCCCACGTTGGCTGTGGCCCTCAAATTTCATTTTTTTTCTTTTTGTCCCAATTTCTCTCCAATTCGTATCATTTTATCTCAAATTGTATCTGAATGATTCCTACACATATAAATACAACAAATGCACACAAATCATCATATTAAACATCTCAAATCAACGAAACATAAGCAAAATGCGAGGCGATATATATCAAAATATACATACTTTAAGCCGATTATCAATACGCCACACTTAGACTCTTGCTCGTCCTCAAGCAATGGAACTATATTAATCCCCCAAAACATACTTATCACTATGAAAGAGCATTTCACAATTAATTTAATCAAACTCACTACTTTTGGACTATGATGGACATCTGCAATTAAGCATGAACACGCGAATTTCACATTCTTCCCATTTTTTAAACTAGACCAAGCATATACAATGCTATCCAACCAACTCAACCAACCTCTCCACAACCATCTTACCTCAATAGACAACTTTTCACCACTAAGCATCCTCACTCACACACTCACCCAACAAAAGAAAGTGTACAACATTACCAATCCGTCAAGAGATCAAGTGCCCTCGCCACAAGAAAAAGAATGAATATCAAAGTCGTCCACACATTCAAATATGTCATTGAACATAAATTAAGGACATCACACAATTGAACAAAATTCACTCACTCTCACAAGAGTTCATGTGCATCCCATAGTTGTACCATAAGCTTGCCCATAGTGTGTATCTCTACTAATCTAAGCTAACCAAATCTAGGATCAATTGGTACTTTAAGGTAGTAATGTAGGCTAAGGGACGGGTAGGATACATTTAGGTATAGTGACTAACTCTCCTAAGCACTTTAATATACTACATTCACAAATAAACACCCTTTTCTTTTCAACTCATTCACTTGTCATACACCATATATAACATAGCCCTCTTTTCAATTAAGCACCTCTATGAATTCACTAGCACGAATGAGAAAGATTAGGAGGTGTGAATCTTTTTACATTATTTGAAATTTTATTTGCTTTTTCTTGCAACATTTTTTTTCTTTTTTTTTTCTTCACACACTCCATGCATTAAAGTTCATAAGCTGGTGAATTTTATTCACGATTTTAGTGCACCTTAAGGGACCTTCCATGATTCCACTCAAAAGTAACTCCCTAATCTCTCCCCTTACTTCTTTTAGAAACTAAGAGCCTTAGGAGGTAAAGGTTCAACAATCTTAAATAAAAAACAAAGTAGGAATGTGGCTTGTAATGTGGGTGCCAAGGAAACGGTCTATATGCTCAAAGGGGCTAGCAATGGGAAAGTTTTATTTGTCAATGACAATCACCTTCATGGTCAAGCAAGAAACTCCTACGTCATCTCCTAGACTAGCATAACTTAATGATTTCGCGTTGATTAACACACGGGGCAAGTTCTGGATACACAGGATAACACAGACTAACAAAAATCCTTATACACACATGGCACATCACTCACTCAAGATGGTTCTGTGCGACTCTCAAGTCAAGAAAGCATAGCAAGTTGTGAATTTTTAAGCAACAATGCACTAGGTGGCATACAAGTTAATCAACTGAGAAAAAGGCGTCACATAGTAGGCTACTTATTTTACTTGGGCCTTTTAAATCATATATATAGGAAGACAGAGTGCATTCCATAACTTAACTTTCCAACACCAAATGTCACGACCCAAACCGATGGGTCGCGACGGGTGCCTGAGTCCTATCTGTCAAACACCCCTAAGCATGTGTCTAGGTTATGAACCTGTATAACGTCTGTTGAGTTACGACAATAATGTACATGAAGGAAATCTGCCCAAAAAGGGCATACATACATATATGTACAACATACATAGGGCGAGCCGACAAGGCTGCTATAGACAACTATACATCTCAAAATTGGAAGCCAGCAAAGCCACATACTATCCAACTAGACATATTGTACACAAACCTCTAACAGAAACGTAACTGTACAAGACGAGACTAAGCCACATCTTACCCATAAACATATATATACAAACGTATCGTACCAAAATCAAAAGCAGCTCTAGATCAAATAGAGCACGCCAACTCTCACTAATCAGGGATCCTAAGAAGGGGGACTGTCAGCTTGCCTACCTGCACCTGCGGGCATGGAACGCAGGCCCCGTGAAATAGGGCGTCAGTACGAAAAATGTACTGAGTATGTAAGGCATGAAAATTAGTACGTAAAAGACATAGATGAAACATGAAATATAGAAACATGTCTTTAAATCTGAATAACATTATATTTCTGTAATGTTTATAATGTCATACACATGCGTATAAATGTCGTTCCATGCATAGGTATGGGTGTACATAATATCATCAAGCCACTGAAGGTATTCCATCATATCATCTCGGCAATTATGAGCAACATCATCAACATATACCAGCTGATCAGGTGGTGATGCGTATATAACGTCGTAACCTTTTCCCATATCCCATATACATATATTTACATATATATGCGTATATAACGCCATCTAGTCATGGGTCAATGCACATGAGTGAAATACATGAAAAATATGTAATAATCTCAATATTCATTCCGGATAAACTTTACAAACTTCGTATTATTCTGAGACCCTTGAACAAAAAATAATAATAATTTTCATGGGGAATCAAGAATATAGACACCTCTAATAATTCTATGAATAGAGTAATTTATGAAATCTATGTATTTGCTCGTTTCTTCAATATAATGTGGACCATGCAAAAGGAAAGAAAGAGGACCTTAACATACCTGTTCCTGGAATTATTTTATTGAAGTGAAGCTTCTGCTTCCGCAAAATGTGTTGGAACGAGAGAATGAAGCTTCTGCTTCGGAATTTGAACGAATTTTGGCTTTGGATTTCATTGAAATTTTTGGACGAAACTGCTTGTACTCTTTTCAACCAAATGAACGAAATAGGCTTCTGTTAATTTGAACAAAATTTAGCTAAAGAAAGCTTCTGAATTCCAATCCTTAAGAAAGGATTATAGCTTTTGAATTCCAATCCTAAAGAAAGGAATCATTCTTGCCCTCTTTTGGAAGGTGTAACGTTTCTAGTGTTTTCATTTAGTAAGACTTAAGTTATTTTAAGTCTTGGTGGCTTTGGCCTCATTAATGAGTCCTTACATTGCCACATGGCATGATGACTAATGAGTCATTTTTGTCATGGTGGCCTTTTGCCAAATTTTATATGGTATATTTTATTCACTTATTAGTTAACTGGGTAATGTCCCGTTATCCGGTAATTAATCAATTACACGCAAAATTTAAAAATTACCACAAATTAGTTAGAATTCTATTTATTTTTAAAATACTTCATATATACTTTATATTATACTACCGTGGTAATATGGTATCTTGCATAGTACTACTTCATTATAATCGGGTATTGTCGCTTGACCCGTATTTTATTCCAAATTGGACACTTTCAACGAAACTCATTTTCTTTAATTCGTGTACCCCTTTATCCTTCATAACACTTATTTGTCGCTTCTTACAAACAGCGTAAATACTTTAATGTCAAGATGATCTCATCCCCGAGTCCACGTCAATTAAACGAAAACGAAATTTTAACGTACAAAAAATGCGAGATGTAACATCCTTCCCCCCTTAGAAACATTCGTCCTTGAATGTTTAACCTTCCGGGATCTATATAACCTTGGCAGTGTCGCCCTTGGTAACAACACTACAACCAATTTTTCCTGTAGAAACTTAAGGTTATGATGTCTCAGTCGGATCGTTCTCTTGAGGAGGAAATAAATAGGAATATCTAGACTTCATGTCTTCCTCGGCCTCCTAAGTCACTTCTTCAACATTGTTGTTTCTTCAAAGTACTTTCACCGAAGCTACGTATTTAGTTCTCAATCTCTAAATCTGTCTGTCTAGTATAATATAGCAATGGGAGTTTCTTCATATGATAGATACTCTGTGACCTAAACATCATCCACTAACACAATTCTAGAGGCTCTTATCATCCGTATAGATATCAATATGAATTCCACACAAGTAGTGCCTCCACATCTTTATTGCATTAATCACTGCGGCTAACTCTAAGTCGTGGGTTGGGTAGTTCTTCTCGTGCTTTCTTAGTTATCTAGAAGCATAAACCACAAACTTACCATGCTGCATCAGCACACAACCCAACCCAATGCCTGAAGCATCACAATTGATAACATAACCATCGGACCCTTCTAGAAGCATTAGAACCGGTGCTGAAATTAATCTGTCCTTTAAGGCCTGGAAAACTCCGATCACAAGCGTCGGTCCATTGAAACCTAGTTCCTTTCTAAGTTAACTTACATGGTTATCCTAATTTTGTACAATCCAGGAAATTCCTCTCTTCGGAGGCCCAAACTTTATCTTTTATCTCTCATAATTGCGCCCTTATCCCATTATTAGGGCAACATTTCATCTATTCTAAACGTTACTAGTCTTAGACTCCTTTGAGTTTATTTGGGCTATACTGAACCTTCTATAACTTAGAGAAACCATCAACTCTCTTATGAACTTATTCCCAAGGACTTATCCATTCTTGTTACCTTTTTACTCATCTTTTATTATCCTTCCTCTTGTCTTCCTAGAACCTTGTCGCTTTATCATACTTTAGCTTGCGACCTACACATATGTATTTACACTTATTCACAACATTTCTTCAACTTGATTGCACTATATATTTCTTATGTTATTCCGGAACATCAAGCAAGACACCATATACCACTTTGGTCAAAGGTGCTTAGAAGAGAAGAAAATTTCATTACAAGTTTCTTGTAATAATCTGCCAAAAGAAGCTACGAACCTTCATCGGTGTTGTGGGTCTAGGCAATGTCTTCACTGCCTCAGTCTCTTGTGTATCCACATGGATGTCTTTACCCGAAATAATATGCCCAAGGAAAGCTACAGAGTTTAACCAGAATTCATATTTAGAAAATTTTGCATACAACTTCCCTTCTTGTAGAATTATGAGCACAATACGTAGATGACCAACATGTTCATCCTCTGAATGAGAATACACCAATATATCATCATTAAATACAATTAAGAACAGATCTAAAAATAGCCTGAACACACGATTCATCAAATCCATGAATAATGCTAGGTCATTGGTCAGACCGAACGACGTAACCCGAAACTCAAAGTGACTGTATCTAGTCTTGAATGATGTCTTCAGAACATCTTCATCCTTAACCCTTACTTGATGGTAACCAGACCTCAAGTCTATCTTTGAAAAAGTCTTGGCACCTTGTAACTGATCAAATAGATCTTCAATTCTTGGGAGCAGGTACTTATTCTTGATCGTCACCCTATTCAGTTTCCTATAATCAATACACATTCGTAAGGAACCATATTTCTTCCTTACAAACAACACAGGTGTTCCCCATGTTAATGTACTAGGTTTGATAAAACCTTTTTCAAACAAGTCTCTTAGTTGTTCCTTTAACTTTTTTAGCTCCGTGGGGGGCCATTCTATAGGGGGAGTAGATATTGGATGATTATCTGGTAGTAGGTCGATGGAAAACTCAATTTCTTACTCTAGCAGATGACCCGAAAGCTCATCGGGGAAAACATCGGGAAACTCATTCACCACAGGGATGGACTGAATGGTTGGTGACTCCACTTCCATATCCTGAACCCAAACTAAGTGATAAATAGAGCCCTTTCTAATCATCTTCCTTGTCTTGAGATAGAAGATAAATTTACCTCTTGGTGATGCCGTATTACCTGCCTATTCTAAAATAGGGTCTCCCGGGAACTGAAATTAAACCATCCTTGACCTACTCTTAATGGTAGCACAACAAAAGGCCAACCAATCCATGCCCATTATAATATCAAGTTCTACCTAACCGAACACCACGTACCATATCCTTGTTTATTATCAAATATATCACAGGCCATTACGGCGACATACATATATAAATTACAGTATTAAAACTTAACTCGCATAACTAATTTAGAAAAGGGTTTATATGAATAGGGGTCGACTGAGTCATAGACATATCATACCCAAAATTATATACACGATACTGTCCGCAAAACTTCTATGTAGGTATAGCAATAATATATGCAAGTCGGGACGGGGCTCCCTACATCCTCATAAAACAACCAAACACATTTAAAACCCTAACTTGGTAATATTCCAAGAAGATATGGAACTCACCAACCAAAAATTGACACTTGGAGGAAGTCTATAGTAGAGGGTCTTTGCCTCGTCCTATATAAAAACCTCGATCGAACACACTTCGAAGCGGAACCTTCATGTCCTTATCAGTTACCTTCCTCCTCTTGGCCCGACTACTATCTTCTTCCTCTGCGTATCCCATAACATACACCGATGAACCTTTATTGACGGACTCCTAAGACAATGGACTATCCGGAACCTCAGAAGAGCTGGTGTCCTCAAATATCTTGACATAGTTTTGAACTTGAGGAAATCCCAGTTGTGCCAATCCATGCACTAATCCTCTCATACCCTGATCAATGGGCTGCGAAACTAAAGCCCTTGGTGAGGTCAGAACTCCTCTCACCCCATCTAATGCTGGAGTGGTCGAAATATCCCGAACGGATGACTCATATGGATCCTCGGATGGATCCTCCTCAATACAACCCATGATCTTCGATGGGTCTTAATTCATAGTATAACTTATCTCTCTTTCTAACACCTTCGTAGTGTTCTAACCCGTGCTAGCAGCTGTAGTCTTCGGAGGCATCGCTAAAAACGTAACACATCATTCGGAACATGAATGCTTATATCGCACGATCTAAGATAAGAAGAGAGGATAACATCCTATATGTCCTGTAGCCTCCTGTCTATTAGTGTGGTGCACGACACAACGATAAACAAGAGTCTACTAGACACGGTCTATAGACAACCCTAGGACAGAACTGCTCTGATACCACTTTTGTCACGACCCAAACCGATGGGTCACGATGGGTGCCTCAGCCCTACCTGTCAAACACCCCTAAGCATGCATCTAGGATATGAACCTGTATAACATCTGCTGAGTTACGAGAATAATGTACATAAAAGAAATCTGCCCAAAAAATGGCATACATAAATATACGTAGGGCGAGCCGACAAGGCAGCTATAGACAACTCTCAAAACTTGAAGCTGGCAAGGCCACATACTATCCAACTAGACATACTGTCCACAGACCTCTAATAGAAACATAACTGTAAAAAGACGGGACTGAGCCACGTCATACCCATATACATATGTATATATACAAACGTATCGTACCAAAATCAAAAGCAGCTCTGGATCAAATAGAGCACGCCAACTCTCACTAATCAGGGATCCTAAGAAGGGTTACCGTCAGCTTGCCTACCTACACCTACGGGCATGGAACGCAGGCCCCATGAAATAGGGCGTCAGTACAAAAAATGTACAGAGTATGTAAGGCATGAAAATTAGTACGTAAAAAACATAGATGAAACATGGAATATAGAAACATGTCTTTAAATCTGAATAACTTTATATTTGTTTAACGTTTATAATTTCATACACGTGCGTATAAATGTCGTTCCATGCATAGGTATGGGTGTACATAATATCATCAAGCCATTGAGGGCATCCCATCATATCATCTTGGCAACTGTGGGCAACATCATCAATATATATCGGCTGATCAGTTGGTGATGCGTATATAACGCCATAACCTTTTTCCATATCCCATATACATATATTTACATATATACGCGTATATAACGCCATCTAGTCATGGGTCAATGAACATTAGTGAAATACATGAAAAATACATAATAATCTCAATATTCCTTACGGATAAACTTTACCAACTGCATATTATTCTTAGACCCATGAACAAAAAATAATAATAATTTTTGTGGGGAATCAAGAATATAGACACTTCTAATAATTCTATGAATAGAGTAATTTATGGAATCTGTTTATTTGCTCATTTCTTGATTATAATTGGACCATGCCAAAAGAAAGAAAGGAGAACCTTAACATACCTATTCCTAGAATTATTTGATCGAAGTGAAGCTTCTGCTTCCGTAAAATGTGTTGGAACGAGAGAATGAAGCTTTTGCTTATGAATTTGAACGAATTTTGGCTTTGGATTTCATTGAAATTTTTGGACGAAACTACTTCTGCTCTTTTGAACCAAACGAACAAAATAGGCTTCTGTTAATTTGAACAAAACTTAGCTAAAGAAAGCTTCTGAATTCCAATCCTTTAGAAAGGATTATAGCTTTTGAATTCCAATCCTTAAGAAAGGAATCATTCTTTCCTTCTTTTGGAAAGAGTAACGTTTCTAGTGTTTTCATTTAGTAAGACTTAAATTATTTTAAGTCTTGGTGGCTTTGGCCACATTAATGAGTCCTTACATTGCCACATGGCATGATCACTAATGAGTCATTTTTGTCATGGTGGCTTTTTGTCAAATTTTAGATGGTTTATTTTATCCAATTATTAGTTAACTGGGTAATGTCCCGTTAACCAGTAATTAATTAATTACCCGCATAATTTAAAAATTACTATAAATTAGTTAAAATTCTATTTATTTTTAAAATACTTCATATATACTTTATATATTATATACTGTGGTCATATGGTACCTTGCATGGTACTAGTTCATAATTATCGTGTATTATCGCTTGACCCGTATTTTATTCCAAATTGGACAATTTAAACGAAACTTAGTTTCTTTAAATCGTGTACCCCATTATCCTTTATAACACTTATTTATCACTTATTACAAGCAGCGTATATATGTTAACATCAAGATGATCTCGTCCCTGAGTCTACGTCGGTTAACTGAAAACGAAATTTTAACGTACGAAAAACGCGAGATATAACACCTAGGAGAAGAAAAAAACTAAACTAGAATAGGTCCCTTAGAGCAATCTCAATTTTCTCCCTCATCCTACTCCTAGGAGAAGAAAAAAACTAAACTAGAATACCTGGATCGAGCTACACCCTGGGAAAAGAGCCAGTGTCGAAAGAAAAATCAAGGGATACTAGCTAACTACCTAAAATAAAGAAAATCTTTTTGGTACTTTTAATCAGACCTTAATGCCTCGAGAAAATTTTCCAAAAGATCCATCGTCAGGAAAAGTCCAAGATTTTTCTGATTTTTTTATATTTTTATAATATAGCTAATTTAAACTATGTTAATCTTAAACAAAGCTACAAGGTGATAAAGAGAAAACATAAACAACATAGTAATACTAAAAAAATTATACAGTTACAGCTCAAAGAGTATTTCCCCACCCAACACTTAAACAATGCATAGTCCCCGATGCATAATAAATTCAAAAATAGAGTAAGGTGGAAAGAAAAAACTCCCTGCTAGTCGGAGTCTGCCTCCTCATGATGCCCACCAGTTATTGAAATGGGCTCATCATCATCTCCTAAGGGCACCAAATCCATTGGCCCCGTAACTCCATCATCATCCACATCCTCATCATCAGATTCCTTGTTAGTGTTTTCATCCTCGGACGGATAAATGGGACAACTTGGTGGGACAACGTGGTGCTATGCCCAACATCTCCTTGGAAGAACTGGAGAGTTCACTTTGCAATCTCATGCTCTCCTTGTTTGATACCCCTAGCCTACTCTTAATAACATTGACGGTTTTGTAAAGATACCTGTAAAATTTTTGTCCCTCTCTTCCCGAGAAGCTTGGGTGAGCTTTGACGTGGACTCTAGAAAGGATGTGATGTCTAGCAATGCCTTGGGTGCCTCCACTACCTCATCATAGCTTGGGTACTCCGATACTCCAAAATATAGCATGTACGGTGTCGGGATGTTTCCATAAAAGAACCTTTTGACCCTCCCTCAAAAACGGGTGTGGACCATCTTCCCAAGCATGAGCTCACCCAAATTTATTGGGATCCCAGTCATCAAAAAGTAGACAAAGCACACTCGAGCTCGGGTGCACTCACTATTATGCTCCATAGGCATTAATCTAGCAAACACAAAGTTCTGCCAAACTTTAGTCGTCTTGTTGAAGTAAAACCTAAGCATGTCAAGGTGAATATTCCCCTTTGTCCACGTCCACTTTGCATTGGATTAAACGCCACAAAGTGTGTGACATATTGCTTGTTAGCGTGGGCTTTTGATAAACTTTCTAAGCCTTCGCGGGTTCGGGTTATCAACTTCAAAAAAGTGGCACAAGGCCTCCCTATTTATGGGAATGTTCTTTCCTCTAACGTATAACTGATACTCTTTCGTGTCCCAGTTTGCATATAATTCTCTGACCATGTTTAGATTTGCAGGGCCCGGACATTCGAGGAACTTATCAATCTTCTTGTCGATCAATGTAGCAAGTGCATCGGGGAAGATTTATTCTAGGTCCTTTACATTTATCCCCATCTAAAACACATATCTCCCGTATGGAACAAAAGTGTTCCATTTCTTGGCGTCATCTACAAAAAACACCAACCAAGCCTGTGATTGCTTCGTAGACCTGCTAGCCACTTACTTTAAATTGGCTTTTCGGGAAGAGCTCTCGCCTTGCTTGCGTTTCTTTGGAGGGGGAGCAATAGTGGAGGACTTCCCCACCCCCTTTTTCTTTAGCGGCACTGTCACGAGCCATAGCAACCTACACATGACAAACACAAAGATGAGAGTGAATCAAGAAATTTCGCCTAAGGTCATTGTTGATACCCAAGTTTTTTCTATATTTTTAATATGTATAAATACTTTCAAAATATCATATATATATATATATATATATATATATATATATATATATATATATATATATATATATATATATGCATATATAAGCATGCACAAGGTTTTTATAATTTTCTATAATTTTAAAGATTTTATATTGATTTATTTCCTTCCCTTTTACTCATAAAATCCCCAATAATTATCCCTCAAATTTTTATTGGGGTGATTTAGTCATTTAAATTATATATTTTATGCAAAAATATTGTTAAATAGTTTTAGTGCATTTTAATATTGCATTTTGTATTTTAAATCTAAATTGCATATAATTGCAATATTAGCCTTATTAACGTATAATTACATTTATATGCATAAAATTGATCTTCTATATTTTTAAAATATTAAAAATCTATTTTAAATCATTTTAGTACACACAATAATTTTCCAAAAACTATTTATTATTTATTATAAATTATATAGGGATAAATTAGATATTTAAAATATAACCATATTACATTTCAATTTTAACCTTAATTTTAACCCAACGCCATCCCAATTCCTAATCAAATTACCCGACCCAAGACACGTCAAATACTGGCCGTTGATCTAAAAAGACCAATGACCCTCGTTCGTTTCTTCCTTTTTAACTCTAAACGCCCCCTAACCCTAACCATTTTTCATAGTCTGCCGCCTCTGTATTCTCTCATTTACTCTCCTCTCTCAGTAACCCAAGCAAACCCTAGCCCTTCAAAATGTCGGCGTCTCTTCTCTGATCTTCTCCGGTGATCTCCCATCAACTCCTAAGCCTCCAATGGCTTCTCTAATGTCATGCTTCCCTTCTCTAAGGTCTTCAAGGGCCTAGGGCCACGCCGACTTGCATCTAGGGTTCGTCACTTGTATGTTCTTTGATATTCCAGTGTGATTTCAAGCAAAATAACTTTGTATTTGTTACAATCCTTGGGATTCTAGACAGGTTCTTTCATCTCTATTTGGGTTTCTTTTGAAACCCTAATTTCTTCCTATATCTCCTAGATATGTACAAATTTAAAATGATTTGAGTTGGTTTCTTTATTATTTTTACACTGTCCTTGGAACTCTTAATGAGAATCATGTGATTTCAAGTGTTTTCACCTTCTTCTTAAAATTAGGGTTTCAGAACTTCTTTTAAAACATTGTTTGAACTGATTTTTTATGTTAAAACTTCTATTTCTTGCATACTTCGACTGATTCTATGATTTTACTACCTTTTCAACTCGCCTATATTGAAAGCCCTAATTTTCTAGATTTCTTCATTTGGTTCTGTGTATTAGCATGACTGCTCGTTTGTTATTTGAGTTTCTGTGACTATCTTGCCTCGAATATGTTCTTATTGAGTTTTTAGCCTAACTTATATCACCTCTATGTTCTTGTATTCCTCTTTATTGTTCAAGGCTCGCTTATTTCTTTCAATGTTGTTTAACCTGCATGTTTGCTATGTTTGGTTACTCTTATCTCACTCTATTTATATGCTAAAACTCTCTCTTTGATTGACTCTGAACTTCCTGTTTCTTGGCTTGATTTGAAAAAATTCCCTTTAGACCTTTGATTCTCCTTTTTAAACTTGGTTTATTTGCTTATTTATGGGAACCCATGTTACTCTCTTTAAATCAGTAATTTCGAGTCATGTATTCACTAATTAACTATATGCTGATTTTCGATTATTTCCATATTCTGCAACTTTATTTTGCTTTCTTACCTTATTTGGTTAACCGAGTATTTTACTGATTTTTCACTAGATGTTTCCTTAATTGAACCCTTATGTACTTACCCCTAAATGTCCATTTTATACATGATGCCCTACTTGATTTTCTTCCTTAAACATGTTCTGCCCATTACCGTTGGTTGATTACCCTTAATTAAAGGAGTAATTGCATTGCTTTGATTCTAATTAGTACTTGGTTCCAAAATTACTATACTACTGTGATTCTTGCCTTATTTTTTACCTAATTTTGAACTACTATATATACATTCTCTCTCATTAACACAAACAGAGGAACACATTGGTTCAAAACTCTCTCTCACACAAAAACTCTCTTCTGCTCTATTTTCTCTGGTTACTTACTATTGTTCTAAGTTACCGGTTGCAAGCCAAGACTGATTACTCTACTCTCTTGCTCCTCACCTTGTGTTTACTACCTTCTTTACTGGTATGTTTTGACTTCAATTCAAGTTTCAAAAATAATATAGTCCTTTTATTACTTTAATTCATCTTGTTTCTAGTATGCTTTTATTTATGGTCTTGCTGTGAAACTTGTAGTTGATATGTTATTATTAGCATGTTATGTATTCCCCTCCCTTAGGATCAGTATGAACATGACCCCCTCTATGTAGTCTGTCTCCATGTGATCTTGCTCTATCTGATTTCTGCTAGGAATCTTCTTGTAAAGTAGTTTGTACTCCTAAACTTGTATGGTTCTAGGATTGATTTTAAATTATGTTGATCCTATACTGAATCCCTTAAGCATTGTTGATTCTGTAACTATGTATAATCAGTATTTCTGAGCATGTCTGTACCAATTCCAAAGACTTCTGTTTGCTATGTGTTTACCATTATGGGCCTTACCTGTCCCCAATTCCTACTTACCCTTGTGTGAAGGTTTTTGGTGCTAAAACTGTCTTGGTTATTTGTTCTGTGTGATGATGAACATGTTTTGGTCTTGAGGTTGGTCTGCTATTTGTTGATTGCCCAACTCTTCTCAAAACTGTCTCATTGAATAACTCCTCTGTTGTTTTACTAGACTATTTCAAGCAAATCTCTTTTTAATACTATTTTCCCCCTAAAACCTTTCAAACTGTGTCAAGCAGACTCACTCTGCTACTAAGTCATTAGGTTCTTCCCCCTCCAGTGTGTGTACTGCCTTGAGATCCTCTTGAGAACCCTCTGAACTCTAGCACACTGAGACTGGCCCTTCCACACTGCACTTACTCAATTTGGTTACAAAGTCTAGGTGTGAGCACTGCCCGGGATCCTTGAGATCCTTAGGGAACTCTGACGCACCTTGACAATGACATTGTCTATGGAATTTGGGCATTTGAGGCTATTGAAGGCTTTGGAAATCTAGGCCTATTTGTAGGCTCCCTATAGAATAACTTCTTATTTTTCTTATCTACTTATGTAATTCATTCATATGGTCTGTAATAATTTATAAACGAATATTGGGGTAACTAGTGAAAAGGGCGGGTAGTTACATGTTTGTGGGGTAATACGGGTAGAAACCATGCCTATAGGACTTTATATTTTGCTTTACCATGTTAGAAATCATGTCTATAGGTCTCAAGAGGTTCTAATAATAGAAATCATGTTTATAGGTCTTAAAATCAACTTCTGCTATAAGGAGTGTTGTCTTAAAACCAATTTCTGCTATAACGAGTGTTTACACATGTAGATACCATCACAAGTAGATACCATGCCTATATAATATGATCCAGTCCAACTTCTGCTATAACGAGTGTTTACACATGTTTCCATTTGCTATCATGCCTGCAAGCTTCTAAAATCAGTTTTAAATAACTAGATATCATGCCTATAAGGAACACCACTAGAAATTCTACCTATAGATTTAAACCAGTTTACTTTAAATAAATCAACCTGGTCCACGATTAGTTCACTTCAAAACTAGTTTTCCCTGAATGAGTTCTTTCAAAAACTACCTTAATCTATCATTAGACAACATGCATATAGGGATTCAAGAGTCTGTTTTTAAAATCTGCCCTATTTTACTATAAAACATAATTATCATTATTTCGCGTGTAGGCAAGCCTATAGGGCATTTTCAAATCCTGTAACTCTAAAACCATTTCTGTTACTTAATGTCGCTCTGATTCTAACAATCTTTAAAAATAGGTAGGCAAACTGACAGGGTCATTACTTTGGAGTTTAGTAAATAAGTTGTCTGTCTTCTGTGTCTAGATATTTACTTAGACATCATGCCTTAGGATATTGTTTTACAAAAGGCCCTTATTTGTGCTTGGGGCGTGCTGCTTATGTGCAAATAATCACAACCAGAATCAATTAACACAAGTGATTCCCTTTAATTAAGGAATCACTGCTTAACGGATACTAACAGGTTTTAATTAAGGAAAGAAATCAGTTTGGGGACAGATTGATTATTGCCATATAAGGGGCAGTAAAAGCATGAAGTGAATAATCAAGTCTAAGTTCAAAATAGGCTTAATTTTTGGGAAAATATTCATCAAGGTAAAACACTACAGTAATTAAAGGAGGGGGAATCAATTATTTCAAACAAACGAGTAAAATTAGGGTTCATAAGAAAACTTTTGCAATCAGTCTCAATATCGAGGGAATCAGGATCAATCAAGAAAGGGTCAAGATTCTGCACCTCAACATATAAATAGCAAGGAATGAACATGCATCGAGAGTCAAACATGTCAACAAAATAAGCAACACAAACATACAGTAGCAGTAAGAGTAAGCTAGGGTTCAGCAGTAAGAAAAGTATTTGAAGCACAGTAGTCAAGTAGTCACTTAGAATCAACAGTTAAGAAGAACATAGTAACAGGTAAGAGAATCAGAAACAAGTAAAGGGCTTACAGTAACAAGTGAGGAAAACCTTTTAAGAAATTAGGGTTCTGACAATAGTTGTCGAGTTTAAGAGATGAAAAGAAATCAGAACCAGATAATTCACACAAAGAAAAGAGAATCAAAGAACTTAATCTAACAAATACGCATTCAAACAAACAAGGACAGTTTCAGAACTCGGACAAGACCAAAAGGGAACTAGGGTTTTTAACATGATGAAATAGATAAAAGAACAACATGAGGAAATCGTTTTAAACATAGCAAAATCACAAACAACATTAAAATCAGAGAGCAGATCTTTTGAAAAACTTAAAGGAAAACCTAATCGTTGAAAATGATGAGTCACTTTGAAAGAAAATCGGAGAATCTTTGAGAAAAACACTTAAGAAGTTCATAGTAAGCCCAGATCTAAGATAGATCTGAAGAAAATTGAAAGATCTCAAAGATTGGGGTTTCAGAAAACCTCGAAAAGGTGAGAAAGACCTTGAAAGTTACCGATCTAACCAGGAAAGTCAAGGATCTGCCTTAAAAGGCCATGAATGGTCGGAGAAAGGTTATGGATGGCCGGAGAAAGGCTATGAACAGAAGTTGAGCAAGGATTGGACCAAATTCCTTCAAGGTCTGGCCATGAACCCACAGAAACAAACACCCAGGAGCCATAGGAGTCCGATACATATCTCAAATGGCCATGAGAGGCCATGGATTAGGCAGGGGTTGAGGTAAATTAGGGTGAAATTAGATGGCGGCGGCTAGGGTTCATGAGTGGTTGCAGAGAGAATTGAGAGGGAAGGGATTCAAGGGTGGCGTTTGGTGAAGAATGAATAAGGTTAAGGGGTCGTTTATGTTTATTTTAGGTAAGAGTAATGATTGTAATTGATCTAAATGATCAACAGCCAGGATTAAAATGGTTAGGTGGGGAATCCGGGTTGGGCTAGTTAAATTGGGTTAGGGGTAGGGTTTAAATTGAAATTGGGACTGGGGGAATTGGGTTTAATTTGGGGTTACTGTTAGGCTAAAATTGAAATGCAATTGGGCTATTATTTAAATAGCCAATTCTCCCTCTTTTTTAAATTATAAAAAATAGTAAATTAATTTCTGAAAATAGATTGAAAGCACTACAATAATTTATAAGATACAATTAACAATTTAAAAATAAAGGACTTGATTTTATGAATATAAAACACAATTAAATCTTAAAAGGGCTAATATTGCAATTATATGCAATTTAGCTTAAAAATACTAAATAAATTTGTAAAAATATGAAAAACTTACCTTATCTATATCTAGCATAAATATAAAAATCAAATAAATGAATTACCAAAAATAATAATTTTGGAAATAATTATTGGGTTCTTATGGATAAAAAAGGGAAATAAATTGATTTAAAAACCTTTAAAAGTTAAGGGAAAAATAATAAAACATTTGGACATACTTATATATGCATATATATATATATATATATATATATATATATATATATATATATATATATGTGTGTGTGTGTGTGTATGTGTGTATGTGTGTGTGTGTGTGTGCTATTTTGAAGTTATTTTGCATATTAAAAATATCTAGGGAAAAATTGGGTATCAACATTGATTTATATGGATTGTTGAATGATAGGGTTGATATTACTCATAAGAATCGGTCGAGTCCTTACTCGCTTATTCAAGTTAACTTAATCTTTATATGTCTACGGAATTAAGATTAACAAGAATGCATTTACAATTCATGCACTTCAACCAAGCAAGTAATTAGGTATATGTCTATCCTAATTGTGAAAAACATTCCCTGATGCCCAGTTTCAAGAACTTGCTCTATTTAATTCTATATGCAATCTAGAGTTCCCACCTTCGAGTTCAACTCTAAATTCGTGGTTCGTATTTCACTATTAGCTACTCAGCAAAATAATTTAAAACAGAATTAAATAAACAACTCAATAAGATAAAATCAACTTCGTCAAATTAAACTTCAAACATCAACATTCATGTTTCACCCATGACCCTAGAACAATAGGGTTCTTAGCCATTCATGTTCATACAATCATCAAAAATAAGGTTTTCAAACATAAAATCAATGAGTACTATAAAAGAGATGGAAGAATTGATCAAATTCATTCTCCCGAGTGTTTTGCCCTTTTGTTCTCCTCTCAAAGTCACGTTATCTTCCTTCAAAATAGGTTTTGGTTGGTTTTAATATGAGTTGGGGGTGACTAGGGGTCAAAATACCTGAGTCCAAGTCGGAATAGGGCAATATCACGTCTCGAGCGTCCAAGACAGCGTGAGGCACTGGCGCTCCAAAATTGAGTCTTTTGTAAACTACGCAATCACCAGTGCTCTACGCTGGCTGTGGCCCTCAAATTTCACATTTTGCCTTTTTGTCCCGATTTCGGTCCAATTCGCACCGTTTCATCAAAAAATGCACCCGAATGATTCCTACACATAGAAATACCACAAATGAGCACAAATCATCATATTAATCATCTCAAATCATCGAAACATGAGCAAAATGCGAGGCGATATATATCAAAATATACATACTTTAAGCTGATTATCTGTCACATCTTACTCATAATGCTTTATTAACTCTCTTCTTATTTCCATGCTTACATCTCTGTCTATCACTTTATTATGAAAACTTCAACAAGACATTCTCTTACTTTTAGCTCCCCTTGCTCCATGCACTAGCTCTTCGAGTAGCCTAACATTCTCTCTCTACTAGGGACGGGAGCCACACTAAGGTAATATTTATCCCTTCCAGGATTCCAGTGCCTATCTTTGTAGTGCTCATATCTAGTTGTACCATTTTAGAGTGAACCATCTAGGTGTATCACAAGGAGATCTATTACCGCATTTGCAATATCCTTCAGAAATCTCAGCTAACGCTAACAATCCATCAAATACTTTGGGTTACCATAACCTCAACCAGTTCCTAATATCCCATCCTTCTCTTATACTATATATGCTGGCTCCCATGGAGCATAACTGAGATGGGTGTGCCTAATTGTACATACCTCTGTTACAATTGAGGGTAACTCAAAATGCTTATATTTCTTTTCTTGGATTGTAAATACAGTTAATGTTTATTAACTGGGTACCTCATACCCTTCTTCACCTTGCTTCTTTTACTTGCTAAAACTTGTGTCTACCTTCTGATACTCTTATTCCTTTTCACCGTAATAATGGATAGACATTCTTACCTTAGTGATCCTTATCAACAAACTTACACATCTTAGACACACATCATCTGCTGAATACCTTGTATTTATCCAACATAAGCATGAATTCCTCTAACTCAACTTTTCCACAACTATATCTCTTACCACCGTATTTCTAAATGTAGGAATCATCATATTATGAATAAGATAGAGTTTAGGAAGTTCATTTCTTACAACTAGCTCTACCACACGATCTAGAGTAAGAAGAAAGAGTGACAATCCTAAATGCCATGTAGACACCTGCTTATAAGTGTGGTGCATAGCACACCCATAAGCAAGACTCTACTAGACACGACTTGTAGACTCCCTAGGACAGAACTACTCTGATACCACTTTTGTCACGACACAAACCGATAGGCCGAGACAGGCACCCGATACCTTACTCAACCGAGCACCAACATAACGTATCTTTTTGTATCATGCTATTATAGGCAAATGAGGCAGAAAGGCTGCCATAGGATAATTAGAATAAAACATGTAACACCATCTTACATATAAGACATATGGGCCTATAAGACCAAAATGATCATTCGTATACTAAACATAGGCCGATAAGGCCATACAATCTATTATGTATATGACATATGGCTACATGCCTCAAAGAGTAGATAAATACCATAAAGGTATCAATAGGGCCCCACCATACTAAACAATACACGTCCAAATCATACTGAACAAATAAGCAACTCCGGAGCAAATGGAGCGCACCAACATATTCCGCTAAGATGATAGCCTACTTAGAGGACTCTCGACTTGTCTATCATGACCTGCGGGCATGAAACTCAGCATCCCCAGGAAAAAGGGATGTTAGTACAAATAATTTACCGAGTAGATAAGGAATGAAAATTAGTAAACAATAGACATGAAAGAAACATGAGTAAAAGACTCAACATGTAAGTCTGGATGACTCTATAAATCATGAAATATAGTGTCATACATATGCATATGAATGTCATATCATGCATAGGTACATGTGTTCATAACATCATTAAGCCTCTAAAGGCATCCCATCATATCATCTCGGCCATTGTGGGCAAGATCATCAACATATACCAGCTGATCAGGTGGCGGTGCGTATATAACACCGTAACCTTTTCCTATATCCCATATATGTATAATGCGCTCGTATTGAGGTATGATTCATTGTTTTGATGTTTTATGTGAAATTTGAGTCCTCAAGCAGATTTGTGTTATGTTTTGGGACTTATTGTATATTTGAACAGGATCCCGAGGGGCTCAAGTGAATTTCGTATAGGTTTGGGTTGTATTGCGCTCGTATTTGATGTTTCAATGTCGTTTCTTCAACATAAAGAGTACAACATTAAGAAAATGAGCTCTAAATTCAGTTTTGATTGAAGAATTAGATACACATCGTAATAACGGGACCATAGTAAAAAGAATCGGCAAATTTGGACATCGTGTGAGGAAGTTATACATATTTTAGTATCTGATAAGAAAGTTGGTGATGGTGCTTTACAGATGAAAAGTGCGGTCCGCAACTGCGACCCTGCAAGTGTAAAAAATGGTGGAAAATGTGGAAATGACAGTTGGCAGCTCGCAAGTTCAGCTTTTTGGGTGCAGAAGTGAAATCCATATTATTAAAAAAAATCAAACAACGTTCATTTGGTATTTTGAACATATCTTGAGTTCTAAAGCTCCATTTGAAGTGATTTTTGCAGCATTCTTCTCCTTTTTTCATGGGGTCAGTATCTAATCTCAATTTTTGAATTTTAACATGATTATACTAGTTCATTTGTGCATTAATCCATGTTTTGATCGGAGAATTGTCGATTTTTTATTCAAAATATTTCTAAAGTGAGTAATTGAGTTTTGAACATTAATTTAGAGTTGGAATTGGATAGATTAGTATGGTTTTACTTGTATTTGAATGGGTTATAGGAATTTGTGAGTTTTGTCTAGTTCTAAGGAGCGAGCTCATGTTGACCTTTTTGTTGACTTTAAGTATTTGATTAGAGATTCTACCTCAATCGTTTGGTTTGTTTCCTTTGTTATTATTTGTTATTTTTGAGTGCTTTTGGTTAGATTCGAGTCGTTTGGAAGTCGATATGCAGGATGGCATTTCTAGAGTATTGTTTGGCTTGCTCAGAATTAATTTGGCTTGTTCAACGTAAATAACATATCTAATTTGGTAGTTTTTAGGCTATTCTATCCTCTCTTTTTTCCTATCATGATTCTTTGATATCACATTTTCTCCATTTGTATGGTTACATGAGTTGTTATTTATGCTAGAAATTATGTCTAGGCTATCTGATCAATTGTTTGAGACATGATAGAGTTATTTTGTCATGTTGAGCTATTTGCTTTCACTGTACCCATATTGTTCAGTTATGATAGTTATATATGCATGTTATATCTCTATCTCTTTACACTTTTGATATGCTATCTCACATGTTATTGGTTTCTTTATGCGTGACACGAGTTTGAGCTGTATTTGTGGCATATTCTGATACTCTGTGTTGTATAATTGGATTATGGGAGATGTGAGATGTGAGCCATTGTGACTTGAGGAGATTGTTTACTAATATGGGCCATAGATCCATGTTGTGAGTTATGTTGGATCAGGTTGCACACCATAACAGATTGATATTTGATTCAGGTTACACGCTGCAATAGATTGTTATTCGGGCTGCACACTGCAACAGGTTATACTGATTATTGATTGGCGCTTGGGCCAGGATCCGCCCCTCCCGAGTCTGATATTACAATGAGTGTAGGAACAGTGATATACACATGCTTTGGTGAGGGACATTTGTGCCAGGCATCCATATTGTGCTGACTGATTGTGTGTATGATGGTGACGGGCATTTGAGCCAGGCACCTTGAGGGTGTTGAGAGTGAGTGTACTTGATAATTTCACTTTGATATCGTTGATTTGACATGTATTTTTGACTTGTAGGCATAGATATGTATTTTGCTCATGCTAGATTGCAATATGGTATTATTGACTTGAAATGTGTACTTGACATGTAGGCATAGAGATGTATTTTTCCCATGCTAACTGATAATTCGATAGTCCTATCTATTGTTAAAGGTTTGGAAAAAATTACAGTTTTCTGATAAACTCATATTTTTGGTGACTCCAGTGAAAGATTTTGTCTTTAACTATTACACTTCTAAAGCATGTCTTATTTTCCATATTTGTGAAGGATATGTACAATATATCTCTTTAGTGGTTTATCTTTTGCTGTCATTATTATATCATGTGTTGTCACTGATTATTAGTATTGGACACTGACCTTCTTTAGAGCTCCTCACTACTTTCAACCCGAGGTTATGTTGGTTACTTATTAAGCACATGGGGTCTATTATACTCATACTATACTTCTGCACCTTCAGTGAAGATATTAGAGTTGATGCTATTGTACATGTTAGAAGCTATCATTGAGGATATCCCTGCTTTTCGGACATAGCTACAATTTGTCCTTGGTAGTTTTAGATTTGAAAACTGTTTATGTATACTTCAAACGGATGTTGTATTTATTTTTATACCAGCTTTGTAAATCTAAGTCCTAGTGGCTCATGACTTGTTCTATAAAACCTTGGATTACTGTATAGAAATTAAGTTATTTCATTTATTAAACTCTCATTATTTTCACTAGTGTTGGTTTGACTATTGCTTGGCTTACCTAGAGGGTTGGGTTAGGTACAATCATGACTAGGTATATATTTGGGGCGGGTATACTTTTGGGGCATGACAACGGTGATTTTATATGGAGTTTTAATTGCTTTGGGATGACTCTTGGTACGTTCGAAGACGAACATATATTTAAGTGGGGGTAGAATGTAATAACCCAACCGATTGTTTTGAGTATTTATATTTTGTTCGGTGGTTTGAAGTTTTGAGTAGCTTTATATGATTTTTATGACTTGCGTGTATGTTTGTTCTTTTTTCGAGTGATTCGGGATTGATTTGGAAGAATGATGCTCAAGTTGGAAACTTTATGTTTGAAGAGTTGATCATGTTTGACTTTTATGTATTTGACCTCGGACCGGAGTATTGATGGTTTCGTTAGATTCGGATGGTGATTTTTGATATGGCCATATGCTCATATTTGCATTTTGATGTTTCTAGAAACTTTTGGCCCTAATTAGCGAAATTTGGCAATTTGATTGTTTGAAAGGTTCATAGGTTTGACCGGTAGTTAAATTTGATGTTATTGGATTCAGATTTGTTCCAGGAGTTGGAATATGTTTGTTATGTAAATTGTAACTTGTGTGCAAAATTTGAGGTGATTACAAGTTGTTTAGAAGTGTTTGACGTAAGTTTGGAATTTGAAAAGGTGAAATAGTTCATTAAGCTTGATTTGAGGTGTGATTCATAGTTTTGATATTGTTATGTTGGATTCAAGGAATTGAGTAGGTCCATATTATGTTTTGGGACTTATTGAATGTTTGGATGGGGCCCCAAGGGGCTCATGTGTGTTTCAGATAGGGTTGGGTTGTGTTGTGCTTGTATTTGATGTTTTGACATCGTTTCTTCAAGAATAAAAGGTACCATATTAACCAAATGAGCTATAAACGATGTTTTGATTGAAGAATTATATCCATATCATAATTACGGAACCATAGCAAAAAGAATCATCGAATTTTGACATCGTATAAGGGAGTTATGCCCATTTTAGTATCGAAGAAGATAACTAGTGCTGGTGCTTCGCAGATGCGAAATGTGGTCCACACCCACGACCCCGTAGCTGCCAAAAATGGTCCGCAGGTGCGAAAATGACAGCTTGCAGACCGCATGTGCGGCTTTTTGGGCGCAGAGCAGAATTTCTGTGTGTTTAAAAATCAGGTTGCATTCATTTGGTATTTTGAGCATAACTTCGGTTTTAGAGCCCTGTTTGAGGTTATATTCATGACGTTCTTCTGGTTTTTTCATGGGGCTCAGTATCTCACCTTATTGTTTTATTTACCATGATTAAACTAGTCCATTTGTGAACTAATGCATGTTTTGATTGGAGAATTAAGGATTTTTGTCAAAAACTTTTCTACAGTGAGTAATTAGATTTTGAACATCGATTCAGAGTCGGAATTTGATGAAACATGTATGGTTAGACTTGTACTCTAATTCATCATCAGAGTTTTTGAGTTTTGTCAAGTTCTGTTGTGCAAGCCCAGATTGACCTTTTAGTTGGCTTTGATTATATAATTAAAGATTCAGCCTTTATCGTGAGGGTTTGATTCCTATGGCACTATTTGATATTTTTGAGTTGATTTTGGCTAGTTTCACGCCGTTCGGAGGTCTATTTGTGCGAGATGAAATGTTTAGAGTATTATTTTGGCTTGCTTGAGGTAAGTACCTATCATGCCTCGACCTCGGGGAGCACGACCGGCGCTCAACCGAGATAATTCGGCTGAGCAAGCTTGTACAATACCTTATACACAAACTCAATCATGAATAATGAAAAGATTCATTTCATTAATTAGATAATGGGGAGGATCATGTGAAAACACCGATTGAATATCATTAGATACATCATTTATAGAGTTCAAAATATATGCACTTTCATAGTTTGAAGTGGAACGTGTTGTACAAATACAACATTACTGGTTTCATTCCCAACACCAACATACCACCCACACTATGTCCAGAGAGCCTCTAATAGAAACAAACTAGTACAATGATAGTGCCGAAAACAAGGCCCAAGTTATACCCTAAAACATAATATACAAGGAATGAAAGGTACACGACTGCGAAATAGTGTTGGGCTCACCAAGTCAGTTGAGAAGAGGGTGTACTACTATCTATGATCAAAGCCACCTACAGTAGAATTACCTGCATTCCTTAAAGATGCAGTTCCCCCAGCAAAAGGGACGTTAGTACATGTGGAATAGTACTAGTATGAATGACTAATAACCCTCTCAATATAACAAGTGTTAACACGAGGATGAACAATCATACAATCAATGGGAGCCTCAACAATACCAAAACATCAGGTTAGGAGCAAGACAAGTTTCAAGTAAATTTCCATATCTTAGTTTGGGAGATCTTTAGCACCGATGTACCACCGTGATTTTAGCATGGAGTACAATCACGGCCTGATCAGCTAGATCGTCTCACTCAAAGACATCAACCACAATCACAAGCATTATCTCAATCTCAATCATTGATACAATCATAATCTCAAGCACAATCACCACAATGACGTGTTGATCGACATCACCCTTTTCTAGAAATTGTCTCATCCCAATGAAGACGAATATTCTCATCATATCAATCTCATAAAAAATAAGGGAAATAATCCCAATTCACTCCTACACCGGCACGTGTAGTTTCGAGGTTAGGTTATTTCAACCAACCCTTCCTCGTTGAATAACGATACTCACAAGTTGTTTATTATTTAACATACTTTCAATGAATTTCAATATCATTTACACGACTCTTAATTTCATTAGCAGTAGTAGCCCAAAATGTAATATAATTCTTGGCACGTTGGCTATAGTTCATATTTTATGCTCACCTCTTTTCACTTTCAACATTATCACGGATCAACAAGAACAAAATATTTCTAGTCAAGACTTTAAGTCCACATGTGAGCAAATAAGAGTCTTAAGCACATTGAGATTTCTTCCACAGTTTGGCATAATAGCTTTTGTTTGAAACACGACTTGAAGTTATAGAATTTAGATATGCAACCCATACTTCGAACACCTTTTCAAATAATAACATTACATAACAAGAACATATGGAATACATATTGAACATGTATCTTTTGACCCAAGACTTATTCGGAATAATCAATTTATAATGAATGACTCGGTACTTACAAGGACATTATGGGGTTCGATTCTAAAAAAGGAGTTTAGCCAACATACCACGCCTTGAGCTTTCCTTAAATTACTATATTATGGTGGATTCCTTCATCCTATAACCCAACGTCTACCATATTAAGCTCAACAATCTTCCCACTATTGTTGGTGGTACATGCATGCATAATGAAAAACTCCCACGCCTAAGAATTGCTTTTTTCAATACCTATTTCCAAATAAATGCCGAAATCCAGAGTTAGGGAGTAGAATCTTACCTTTAGGATGAGGACCTAGTACTTTTTTCTTGTGAATTCTTTAACTTTAAGCAAGGATTGATGAACAATAACCTTAGAAATTCCCCTCTCACTCTATGGAACTTTCTCTCTTTAGAAATATTAGATTTTAGCTTTAAAAGTGTTACACCCCATATTTTCGTGTGTGAAAGTATGCCATAAGTAAATTGATGAAAGCTCGAAAATAAGATGTTACATCCCGCATTTTCGTACGTTAAAATTGTTACATCTTGCATTTTTTTTTGTACGTTAAAGTTTCGTCTTCAGTAAATTAACATAAACTCGTGGATGATATTATCTGGAGGTTAGCATATTTACGCTATTTATAACAAATGATAAATAAGTGTTATGAAGGATAAAGGGTTACACAAATTAAAGAAAACGAGTTTCGTTGAAAAGTGGCCAATTTGGAATAAAATACGGGTCGAGCGATAATACCCGATAATTATGAGCTGGTACCCTGCAAGGTACCATATGACCACGGTAGTATAATATATAAGGTATATATGTAGTATTTTAAAAATAAATAAAATTTTAAGTAATCTATGATAATTTTTAAATTATGCGGGTAATTGATTAATTACCGGGTAACAGAACATTACCCAGTTAACTAATAAGCTGACAAAATTTAACTAATTATGCCCAAAAGACATGTGGCACAAGGCCAATAATTAGGAAAATTGCTCATTAAATAAAGGTATAGGTGTCTACCTAATATAACCAAGTCATTAATTGTCATTAAAGTCTTAAGAATCTGATCCAATTAGACAAACTAGGCTTCAATTCATTTCTTTAAGTTTAAAATCAAGAACTTGAAAGCAGAAGAGATTTTTGTCCAAAATTCTTTCCAAGAGTTCAATTAAAATTTCAAAAGTTCAACAAATAAGATTTAGTTCCATTTTTGTCTTTAATACACAAAACGTTAGAAGCAGATTCGTTCAGGAATAGGTATATTAATACTAAGCTCTTCATTCATTTTGCATGATTTCGTCATTACACAAGTTTGATAACTAAGCATAAAAAAAATTCATACCCTGGAATTTACGTATATTTTGCTAGTCTCGCGAATTACGTATATTTTTCTAGTTTTGTAAGTTACAATATTCTCCTTATCGGGACTTCATATTTAATTGCGTATTTTCTTCTTCCAGTGAGAGAGCAGAGAGTTTATATATATAGTATCAAAGTATTTTCATTACCATCGAGCTTTAATCGATGGGACGGCCCATATTGGGCAAGCTCTGATCAGATGGTAAGTTATATGCCGATCCTACTGTGGACGAGCGCCTATGAGCGAGCCCAGTTGGTCAAGATACATAGCCTAGTATGGCCGAGCGCCTATGAGCGAGCCTAGTTGGTCAAGATACATAGCCTAGTATGGTCGAGCGCCTATGAGCAAGCCTACTATGGCAGAGCAGTTATATATATACCGACCCTTATTGGGCCGGACAACTATTTTACTTACTATATAGAGAGAGTTGAGTCAGTATCAGTAGGTAAACATATCTTCAGATTATCTTTGACTTCCAGCTACTTGCAGTTATTATATTATCAGTTCAGTTTCAACTTCAGTATATTGCCTTACATACTCGGTAAATTATTTCGTACTGACGTCCCTTTTTGGGCGCTATATTTCATGCGTGCAGGTTTTGACAGACAGACGGGTAGACTTCCTCAGTAGGTGTTGTCCGAGTTCAGCTTTATCAGTAAGCTCTCCTTCTTTTAGAGTTGTCGAGTCTAGTAGTGTGGTGTATATCTTGTGTATATATGTAGATATGTTATGGGTAGGTCGGGGCCCTATTCCGATTACAGTACATCTATCAGTAGAGGCTTGTAGACATACCTGTCGGTTAGTGCAGTATATTGGGATTGTAGGCCCTGTACGTATATTTTTTTGCCTTGTAAGTTGTAGTAATTATGATGGCCTTGCCGACCCATCTTTATGTTGACATTAGTCAGCGTTAGTCTCCATTTAGTTTTATATTTTGTATCGCACATTATCTTGTAATGTGGCCCATAGCCAAAGTATGACATTACATGTTTAGAGTCCTTTAGTTGCAAGTGGTACATAAGGATAGATGAGGCATTAGGTGCAGGTCTCGCCCCCAGGCTCGGGGCATGACAAAGTGGTATCAGAGTAGTTCGATCCTTCGGAGTCTACAAGCCGTGTCAAGTAGGGTATTGTTTATAAATGTGTGGTGCACCACATTATATAAGCAGGGGACTAAATGGCATTTAGGAATTGGTTACCCTTCTTTCAAGTCAAAATCGTGCTGTAGTAGCACTGAGTTATAGGAAATTTAAGTTAAACTTACGTGTTGTCATTTGCATGCACAAATAACGGTAACTAGGAAGACTACGGCTAGACAGAGGAGATAAATAGTTGTAGGTGAGGGGACTAGTAGGCTACCCCTAATAGATGGTTCCCAATTGGAGTCGCAGGGAGAGACTCCTACCCAGCGATTACTGGCTCCTCCGCCACCTGAGGAGATTTCTAGGGAGACCGCACATCCAGTTCCCCCTCCCTTTCCATCAGATCAGGACTTGAGGAGTGCGGTGCATTTGTGGCACAGTTGGTAGCTGCCCAACAACAAGCTACGGCATCTGCTAGTGCAATACCTTATGAGGGATCTGGGAGTTCAAGGGTCCGAGAGTTTATAGCTTTGAATCCCCTAGAGTTCATGGGGACAGATCAAAGGGAGAACCTGCAATATTTCATAGATCAGCTTCATAGGATCTTTCAGGTTATGCATGCCATGGAGAAAGAGGCAGTTGAGTTAGCAGCTTTTCGACTCTGAGATACAGCTATCATTGGTATGAGGGATGGGAAAGGTCCAGGCGACATGATGCACCTCCTGCTATTTGGGAGAATTTTTCAAATGCCTTTCTTGACCAGTACTTACCATGAGAGATCTGACGGGCCCGACTTGATCAGATTCTAGCCCTCAAGTAGGGAAATATGAGTGTTTGAGAATACAGTATCCATTTTGACTCATTGGCCAGATATGCACCATCCATAGTTGCTACTATGCGGGATAAATTCCACAGGTTTATAGCAGGATTGGCCCTAGAGTTGACTATGGCTTGTGCCACTGCTGCATTGCAGGATAGTATGGATATCTTCCGGATTCAGGCATTTATCCAGAATATAGAGAGGGGTAGGCGTCAGTAGCAGAGTACAGAGAGGACTGAGTCAGGGCAGCGTAAGAGGATGAGATTTGCCAGGTCTCAGGAGCGGTCTCGGGGTAGTTACAGGCCCCAGTACTTTGAACGGCCACCTAGACCTCCGCCACCTCAGCTACAGGGTTACAAGTATGACTGTTATACTCAGTCAGGACTAGGTGAGAGCTCCCATGTGTCAAGTTTGCAGCAACAACGAGGTTCTGGGCAGACATGGCCAGTTTTGCCGCGGTGTGCCATCTGCAATAGAGGACATTTGGGCCAATGCTGAGCCGATTCCGATGCTTACTATACATGTGGATGTCCGGGGCATATGATGCGAGATTGCCCAAATAGATATTTTGGGGGGACGACACAACAAGTAAATTCAGCAACAGGATCAGCTATGTATGTGCATCCTTCAGAGTGCGAGTCTTAGTCTTCGGCTGGTAGAGGGTGAGGCAGAGGTAGAGGGTCCAGTTCAGGTGATAGCCAGAATCGTATATATGCGATAGCAGGTCGACAGGACCAAGAGTCCTCACCAAACATTGTGACAGGTATGCTGACCATTTGTTCTCATGATGTTTACGACTTGATAGACCCAGGATCTACTTTATCATGTATTACCACATTTGTTGCGCGGAAATTTGGTATAGTGCCTGAAATACTAAGTGATCATTTTGCTGTATCTGCACCGATCGGAGAATAAATTATCTCTAGACGCATTTACTGAGGTTGTATGATATCAGTTTGTGGTCGTCGGACCTCAGCCAACCTAGTTGAGCTAGAGATGTTGGATTTTGATGCTATCATGGGCATGGACTAGTTGGCAGCTTGTTATGAAACAGTTGATTGTCGAGCAAAGATAGCTAAATTTCATTTTTCGGGTGAGCCAATCCTTAAATTGATAGGTAATACAGCGACACCAAAAGGTAGGTTTATTTCCTAACTGAAGGTGATGAAAATGATCGCAAAAGGGTGCATTTATCATATTGTGCGAGTTAAAAGTGAAGATACTGAGATACCTACACTTCAGTCTATTCCAGTAGTAAACAAGTATGCAGATGTATTTTCAGATGAACTTCCAGGTATTCGTCCAAAGCGAGAGATTGATTTTGGCATTGACTTACTTCCGGGAACGCAAACATTATCCATCCCTCCGTATAGAATGGCACCTGCCGAATTGAAAGAGTTAAAGGAGCAGTTAAAATATTTGCTGGAGAAAGGTTTCATCAAGCCTAGTACTTCACCTTGGGGTGCACCGGTACTGTTTGGTGCGGAAGAAAGATGGCCCGCTAAGGATGTGCATCAATTATAGGCAACTGAACAAGGTAACTATTAAGCATAAGTATCCCCTTCCAAGGATAGACGACTTATTTGATCAGTTGCAGGGAGCTAGATGCTTTTCAAAAATAGATTTGAGGTAGGGGTACCAGCGGGTCAGAGTTCGGGAGAAAGGTATTCCCACGACAGCCTTTAGGACTTAATATGGCCACTTTGAGTTCCTTGTTATGTCCTTCGGGTTGACGAATGCACCTACCATATTTATGGACTTGATGAATAGCCTATTTCGGCCATATTTGGATCTATTCGTGATCGTCTTTATTGATGATATTCTACTTTATTCAGAGGATGAGCATGTGGATAACCTGCGAGTAGTACTCCAAACCCTCCGTGATAATAAATTATATGCTAAGTTTTCTAAGTGTGAGTTCTGGTTAAAGTCCGTAGCATTTTTGGGGAATATCATATCCGACAGAGGTTTAAGGGTAGACACTCAGAAGATTGAGGTTGTGAAATCCTGGCCTAGACCTACCACTCCGACAGAGATTCGTAGCTTTCTAAGCTTAGCAGGATATTACCGGAGGTTCGTAGAGGGTTTTTCTTTACTTTCAGCACCATTAACAATGCTGACACAGAAAGAGACTAAGTTTCAGTAGACAGAGGCCGGTGAGAAGAGTTTCCAAGAGCTTAAGAATAGGTTGACCTCAGCGCTAGTTCTAGCACTTCTAGAAGGTCCAGATGGTTATGCCATGCAATATGATGCCTCAGGTGTCAGGTTAGGATGCATGTTGATGCGACATGGGAAAGTAATTGCATATGCTTCACGATAGTTAAAGAAGCATGAGCGGGATTATTCTACTCACGACCTCGAATTAGCTGCGGTTGTCCATGCACATAAGATATGGCGACATTATTTATATGATGTTCAAGTTGATGTGTTTACAGATCATAAATGCCTGCAATATGTCTTCAAGTAAAAAGAGTTGAATTTGCGATAGAGGCAATGGCTTGAGTTATTAAAAGACTACAATGTTAACATTCTCTACCATCCAGGGAAAGCTAATGTCGTTGCAGATGCCTTAAGTTGCCGATCTATGGGTATCTTAGCATATGTAGAGGCCGGAAAAATACAATTAACTAGAGAGATTCATCAATTGGCTTGTTTGGGGGTTCGATTAGTTGACTCTAGTAATGGAGGAGATTTACTCCAAATACTGCAAAATGATCTCTCATAGATGAAGTAAACGAGAGGTAGTACGAGGACCCAGATTTAGTCGATTAAACAGAGCGGGTTCCATAACAGTAGAAGCCGTTGTTAGAACTCAAAGGAGATGGGGTTCTCAGATACAGGGGTCGTTTATGTGTTCCAGATATAGAAGGGCTACAAGATAGGATTAGTAAGAGGCACATTATTCATGGTACTCCATTCACCCAAGGTCGACGAAGATGTATCATAACATTAAGGATGTGTATTGGTGCAACGATATGAAGAAGAACATTGCTGAGTACGTCGCTCAATGCCCTAGTTGCCAGCAGGTGAAAATAGAGCACCAGAAGCTCGGAGGGCTAATGCAGACTATAGAGATCCCGACATGAAAATGGGAGGCGATAAACATGGACATTATCATGGGCTTACCTCGTTCCTATCGTAAGTTTGATTCTATATGGGTGATAGTGGACAGGCTCATGAAATCAGCTCATTTCTTACTGGTCAGATCTACATATACAACAAAGGATTATGCAAAATTATATATTAAGGATATAGTGCGACTACACAGAGTACCCGTATCTATTATATATGACTATGGGGACTAGTTTACAACATATTTTTGGAGGTCATTTCAGAAAGGTCTAAGAACTCAGGTGAATCTCAGCACAACTTTTCATCCACAAACGGATGGAGAAGCAGAGCGCACGACTTAGACGTTGGAGGATATGTTATGAGCATGTGTGCTGGATTTTAAAAGAAGTTGGGATGAACATCTACCTCTTATCGAGTTTTCATATAATAACAGTTACCACTCCAGTATCCAGATGGCTACGTACGAGGCTTTGTATGGGTGCAGGTGCATAACACCCATAGGGTGATTTGATGTTGGAGAATTTGGGTTACATGGGCCAGACCTGGTTCAGCAGGCCATAGGAAAAGTAAAGCTTATCCGGGAGCGACTGTTGACAGCTCAGAGTCGTCAGAAGTCATATTCTGACATGAGGCAACGAGATTTAGTGTTCGGGGTTAATGACTGGGTATTCTTAAAAGTGTCTCCTATGAAAGGTGTGATGAGTTTTGGCAAGAAAGGCAATCTTAGTCCACGGTATATTGGGCCTTATAGGATCATTCGAAGAGTGGGCCAAGTAGCTTATGAGTTAGAATTGCCCTCGGAATTGGAGTCTGTTCATCCGATTTTTCACGTATCTATGTTACGAAAGTGCATTGGCGATCCTGCCCAAGTGGTGCCCATAGATGATGTACAGATTACAGAGGACTTGTCATACGAGGAAATTCCGGTTGCCATTCTAGACTGACAAATCCACAAGCTACAAAATAAGGAGATAGTATCCGTGTAGGTTTTATGGAGATGTAAGAAGGTGGAAGAGATGACGTGGGAAGCAAAGGAAGAAATAAATTCTAAATACCCCCATCTATTTCAAACTAAAGATATGACTCGAGGATATAAACTCTCAAGCCAGTAGGTCATCAGGTAAATTCTCATTTTTAACACTCAGAATTTATAATGGACAGTTGTGTGGAGCCAAGTGTTGTTATTTATATACAGTGGCGTGTGGCATGTATAGTAAGTTTTCTGGCTGTGTACAAGTTGGTTTCAGTCAGATGTACAGAAGAGACTCCGGCAAAAATGTTCCCAATGTGTCAAAGAATAGACATTCGAGGACGAATGTTTCTAAGGAGGAAGGATGTTATATCTCGCATTTTTTTTTTGTACGTTAAAGTTTCATCTTCAGTAAATTGACGTAAACTTGGGGATGACATTATCTGGAGGTTAGCATATTTACGCTATTTATAACAAGCGATAAATAAGTGTTATGAATAATAAAGGGGTACACGGATTAAAGAAAACGAGTTTCGTTGAAAAGTTGCCAAATTGGAATAAAATAAGCGATAATACCTGATAATTATGAACTGGTAACATGCAAGATACCATATGACCACGGTAGTATGATATATAAAGTATATATGATGTATTTTAAAAATAAATAAAATTTTAAGTAATTTGTGATAATTTTTAAATTATGCGGGTAATTGATTAAGTACCAGGTAATAGAACATTACCTAGTTAACTAATAAGTGGACAAAACTTAACTAATTATCCCCAAAAGAAATGTGGCACAAGGCCACTAATTAGGAAGATGACTCATTAAATAATGGTATAGGTGTCTACCTAATACAACCAAGTCATGAATTGACATTAAAGTCTTAAGAATCTGATCCAATTAGACAAACTAGGCTTCAATTCATTTCTTTAAGTTTGAAATCAAGAACTTGGTAACAGAAGAGATTTTTGTACAAAAGTTTTGCCAAGAATTCATTTGAAATTTCAAAGTTCAACAATTAAGATTTAATTCCATTTCTGTCTTTAATATACAAAATATTAGAAGCAGATTCGTTCAGGAATAGGTATGTTAAGGCTAAGCTCTTCCTTCATTTTGCATGATCTCGTCATTACACAAGTTTGATAATGAGTAAAAAGAAAAAATCATATCCCGGAATTTACGTATATTTTGCTAGGCTCGCAAAATTACGTATATTTTCGTAGTTTTGTAAGTTACAATATTCTCCTTATCGGGACTTCATATTTAAATGCGTATTTTCTTCTTCCAGTCAAGAGAGCAAAGAGTTTATATATACAGTATTAGAGTATTTTCGTTACCATCGAGCTATAATCGATGGGTAGTCTCCTATTGGGCAACCTTTGAACAGATAGTAAGTTATATGCCGATCCTACTGTGGCCGAGTCCTATGAGCGAGCCCAGTTGGTCGAGATACAAAGCCTAGTATAGCCGAGCGCCTATGAGCTAGCCTACTACGGCAGAGCGGTTACATATATATATATATATATACTGAGCCTTATAAGGCCAGACAACTATTTCACTTACTATATTGAGAGATTTAAGTCAGTATCAGCAGGTAAACATATCTTTACATTATCTTTGACTTCCAGCTACTTGCAGTTATTATATTATCAGTTCAGCTTCAGTATATTGCCTTACATACTCGGTACATTATTTCGTACTGACCTCCCTTTCTGTGGCACTACATTTCATGCGTGCAGGTTCAGAAAGACAGACGGGTAGAGCTCTTCAGTAGGTGTTGTTTGAGTTAAGTTTTATCGGTAAGCTCCCCTTCTTTCGACTTGCCGAGTCTAGCAGTGTGGTGTATATCTTGTGTATATATGTAGATAGGTTATGGGTAGGTCAGGGCCCTGTTCCAATCACAATACATCTATCAGTAGAGGCTTGTAGACATATCCTGTCGGTTAGTGCAGTATATTGGGCTTGTAGGCCCTGTACGTATATTTTGTTGGCTTGATAATTGTAGTAATTATGACGGCCTTGCCGGCCCATCTTTATGTTGACATTAGTCAGCGTTAGTCTCCATTTAGTTTTATATTTTGGATCGTACATTATCTTGTAATGTGGCCCATAGCAAAAGTATGACATTACATATTTAGAGTTTCTTAGTCGCAAGTGGTACGCAATGATAGATGAGGCACTAGGTGCCGGTCTCGCCCCCAGGCTCGGGGCGTGACAAAAATTATATCATACGTTAATCGACGTAAGTTCGGGAATTAGATCACTTTGGGATTATAAGTATTGCGCTATTTCAAACAAGTGATAAGTAAATTTGTGAAGCTGAGAGGGTAAGCAAATTGAAGAAAATGAGTTTTGTTGAAGTTTGGCAATTTGGGGATAAAATACGGTTCAAGATATAATACCCTGTATTTATAGACTAGTGCCATACAAGGTACCACATGACCATGATAGTAAAGTGTATAAGGTGTGTTAAAAGTGAGTAGTATTTTAAGTAATTTAAGATAACTCTTAATTATATGGGTAAATGTGTTTACCTTGAAAATAGTAATTACAAATAGATTTGATCTTGTGGATCTAAAAATACGTGATTTATTTTTATGCTAGTTGTTAGGTAGTAGATGCTAAGTGTGAGCTGGGAAAGTAAAGTAAGAGTAAGGGGCAATATGATTATTCAAACCGGACATCCGCGAATCGGGGCCTCGAGCTGGCCTATTCTAGCCTCGAGGTCAAGCTAGAGTGCTTGACTGGGGCTGACCAATGAAGGTCTAACAGTTACAAGGGCCTCAATAATGGCTCTTTATGATCAATGATGAGTAGTAAATGAATAACAATCAATGAAACACAATAAATGTAATCAATAAATCAAAGGAAAGACAATGGAAAGTATTTAAGTTAGAAAGCAGAGAATGTTCTTGTTCTTGTATTTAATATCATGTGTGCAAGAAATAACAAGGGCCCCCTTTAAAAGGAGGGGGAATCCCAATATAGTACTTTTGCATTTATTACAAAGATTTACAGCTGGTACATCTATTAATGTCATGATACAGACTTGCACTATTCTTGTAAACCCGGTCAATCCTAATCACGCGCCTTGGGAATTCCTTGCTTATCCATGATAGCCGCCGATCTGCATTGCCTCGAAGTCGAGTATAGAGAACCCTCGGGCTCGGACCTCGAGCTGTGCCTTGGGCCTTCTGATGATGGGCTACAGAATGTCATCATGATCATAAAATCGGACTCTTCGATTTTTGCCGTATACATATAATCCCTGCGTTTCTTAGAATAGAATGATATGAAACGACTTTGAAATCGATTTCCTCGAGCCTCTCATGATGACGGGTGGTTTATTTTCTTTTAAAGGTAATTTCTTTTGTATGTATTAACTCCGTCACTACAGGCATTGGAGAATTTCCTGAGATGCGACCGTGCCCCCTCGGAGAGGAGGAAGTAACGTCGGCTTCGGGGCCGAGGAATAATAACAAATGGAAGGAATCCCTGAAAGGCGATGGTGGTCATAGCGAGGCAAGACCTGCCTAGAGGCTCAAAGAATATGCATCATCTAAACTTGTATCCCCCGAGGCTTTTAGCCTCGGAAAAATGGTACCTCCTTTGCTGCCATTTTCTTTTCCCGTCAAAGGTACTTCGAGGGATAAAGATTTTCTACCACCGTCTTCTTCTCCCTTCGAAGGTACTTTGAGGGATACATATTTTCTGCCGATGTCTTCTTCTCCCGTCGAAGGTACTTTGAGGTATGTTAAAAGCCAGGGGCCGCCTAAATTAAGAGGGGTCTCGAGCGATCATTTCCATATCGAGAGCGATTTGACTGGGGCCGATGAGACTAGGCCATTAGACATACGTTCAACCTTTGAGGAAGCTCAGCGGCTCTTTTCTGTGGTGAGTTTTTGTTGATTTCATTTGTTTTTCGATTCTGCATTTTCATTTTCTCACTGAGCTTCTTTTTCATAGGCATTTGACAAGCTCAAGTCCGAGTTGCTCCACTATGAAGCAAGGTTACGGAAAGCCTTGGACAGGGAGAAATCCCTCAGGTTCCTTTGCGAGAATAGGGCAAAAGAGTTGATACACCTTCGGTACGAGATGAATCGAAGCCTGATCTATGAAGGCCGCCTTGAGAGACAACTAACCTTGTTTCGAGGGGATGCATGTTTTTTCTATCCTCGGAGACTAATGTTTTGAAACGTCAGTTGCAGAGAAAGACAGAGGACCTGGAACTCCTTTGGGGCAAAGTTGTTCAGGCCAAGTATGAGTGTAATGAACAAAGGGCCCAGATAGATGCCCAAGTTGCGGCCAAGAAGAATGCTTTGGCCAAGGCTTCTACCATCGAGGTGCAGCCCCGGAATGATCGTGAAAATAACATGGTGCAGACGAGCATGATTGCAAGGCTCAAGTCTGATCTTTTGATGATAAAGGCTGAGGTCGTGGATGCCCGGTCTGAAGCTGAAGAGATTGGGGCCATGGTTGATAAGAAACTGGCCATCTATTTAAAAGATGTTGCCGATGCTCGAGCTAAGTTGAGAGGGGCTTCCGACCGGGATAGTAGAAGCAATGAATTTTCTTGGTGCAAATCTTGAAGGGAAACCCTTGAGGAGATCCACGCTAGGGGCTTCGATCTCTTGGAAGATATAGAGCAGGCCAAGGCGGATGAATACGATGCCAAGATAATGAGGAAGGGGCTGATGGGGCCGCAATCCCTAAGAGGAAAGTAGACTAGGCTTTTTCTTTCTGATTCAGTGTATAATGCTCTTAGAGAACATTTATAGATGAAGCCGTGTATTATTTCACATACACATATACAAAGAAGTCTTTCGTTTTTCCCCTTTCATAGATTTCTCTTTGCTTGTGTATGTATTTCTTTGTCTTGAATTTTGACATTTTTCTATAATTAGCCAGATGAGTTGGCCTTTGAGGTAAAACCCTTAGGTTTACAAATTGTCCCTTGAGGCTTGTTAGGCTGGCTCGTAGGCTCTTACACATTTGCCCTTAGGCATTTTTTAGTTAACCGTTTCGGGCTTAGTTTTCAAGTCAGGTTTCGACTCGAGTTTATCGACCCTTATGTTTTTGAATTTTAAGCTAACTCTTAGGCTCTTACGCATTGGGTAGGTACAACCTCTAATATTGGCTGGCGCTAATGCTCTTACGCGGTGGGTCGATACGACCTCTAATATAGGCTGGCGCTTAGGCTCTTACACGGTGGGTCGGTACGACGTCTAATATGGCTTTTTTCCCTAGGTTAAAGACTTTTTGAAATTTTTGTGTTTGTCTGACTCTTAGACGGTTTGATAAGAACCTCGATTGTGAGCCGTTATGTGACGATAAGTGAGCACCTCGGTAGGTTTCACTCTATGGTTGAATTGTCTCGAAGCCTTTTTATTGTTCGGAGCTGATATGATCAAAGTTTTTTTGCTTATGCCGAGGGCAGCCCGATTAACCGTTTATTTTTGAAGTATTTTCTAAGTAATTGAAGGCCTGTGATTTTATGGCGATGGTCGGGCATCCCCGAATTGTGTTAGTTTGGCCGAAGCCTTATAATAGTAGTCATTGTGTTTGGCCGTAGCCTTTTAGTTTCCGAGTGAGGTATCCTCGGTCTTTATTCTGAGGGTATTCATTTTTAGGGGTCTTATAGGTTTGAATATATAGCTTTGGCTTTAAGATCGAGATTATGCCTTTTGTACGGTTTTATAAATTTGAACATGCCTTACTTGAGGTCTTACAAATAGGTTACTTAGTAAAAGTATAATTCATGTCTTGCTTGAGGTATTATAGGTTTGGTATTGTCTTATGGAGGTCTTTCGAGCTCAAGGTTTCCCACTTGGGGTCTTACGGCCTCGAGTTTTTCATAGCTTGATGAGGTGACAGTTCCTGAGACATCGAGAATTTTTGGTTCTGGAGCCATTCTTTGATGTTGCCTCATTGAGGGCATATGAGCTCAAAGTTTCCGGCCCGGAGGTCTTATGGCTTCGCGTTTTTCGCGTTAGTTCCTGAGAATTCAGGAAATTTCTATCCATGGAGCCGTTTCTTGTGAAAATAGCAAACTAGTTTGAAGCGCAAAGTGTTTTGATGGTAAAAATCAAAAAATATTCCTTGATTCCTTGGTACAAGTATACATAGTTTTCTCCGTCGAGGGTTCGATTATTCTATGCAGACACAGTTCTTTCGACCATTTGGCCCGATACATCATTTTTCTACTGGGACCGTCTTTGGCTCGTCTTGATTTTTCCGGGGAGATGATCTCTCAGGGGATTCCCCCTAGTATTCGGGGTTGGTCGAAGAGAAGCCTTGAAAACTTGTTAAGTTCTCCTTAGGTAGCATATAGAGGTTGACTCGTTAAAATCTGATCGAAGGAAAAAAATACAACGCATGCTTTAAAATCTATGGTTTTCAAGCTGGAAGGTGCTTTGATTTTTCTAACCGGACACCTGCACGCAGGATAGTGTAAGATGTAAATAAAAAGGGATATGGTTATACCTTAGTAGTGATGGCGGTTCGAGCCTCGATGTGCTTCAACTGCTTGCTCCAGGGACGCGGTACGGTCCTTTGTTCATTCAACTTGTGATTACTACTTCGTTGTTTGCTTATCTTTTGGCTCCTTCTATGTTAAAGGTGTTGATGTCGCTACTACGTCGTGCACCGTGAACATTTCTCTTGCTGAATATTGCTCCCCGTATACCGTTTTATTCCGTCCTTCATTAGAAACTTCATCATTTGATGAATGGTTGATGTTACTACCCTCATGCGGTGTATCCATGGAATTCCGAGCAAGGCATTGTATCTCATGTCCCATTCGATGACATGAAACTTAACATTTTGGGTTGTTCCGACGATGTTGACTGGGAGGGTGATTTCCCCTTTCATTGTCTCGCTCTCCATGTTGAATCCGTTGAGGACTTGAGAGGCGGGCACGATCTGGTCGAGTAGTCTGAGCTGCTCCACCACCCTCAACCTGATAATATTGATCGAGCTACCTTGATCCACAAGTACACGTTTAATTTGAAATGTATTCACAAGGAAAGAAATTACCAATGCATCATTATGAGGATGAGATAGGGCCTCGATATCCTTTTCATTGAGTGTGAAAGCATCCTCGGGCATGTAACCTCGAGTTCTCTTTTCCTTGGTGATGGATATTTTTGTTCTATTGATAATGGGTTCATGTGGGATGTCGATCCCTCCAACGATCATGTGGATAACATGTTGTGGCTCTTCTATTTCACTTTTCCTGTTCACCTCTCTTTCCCAGAATTGATTTTTGGCTCGGTCATTGAGGAACTCTCGGAGGTGCCCTTTGTTAAGTAGCCGGGCTACTTCTTCTCGGAGGTGCCCTTTTGTGGTAGTTCCCAAAAAGGGGAATAAACTAAGAATGTGCGTAGATTATAAAGATCTAAACAGGGCATGCCAGAAGGACTAGTTACCATTGCCCAACATTCACCGTTTGATCGACGCCACGGCCGGCCATGAAACCCTCACTTTTCTCGATGCCTATTCGGGGTATAATAAAATTTAGATAAACCACAATGATAGAGAAAAGACTTTGTTCATCACAAAGTACGGTACATAATGTTACAATGTAATGCCCTTCAGGCTAAAAAATGCAAGGGCCACATATCAACGCCCAATTAATAAGATGTTCGAGCATCAAATAGGCAAGTCCATGGAAGTTTATATTGATGATATGCTAGTTAAGTCTCTGTGCGCATGGGACCATTTGACTCATTTGCAGGAAACATTCGACATCCTCAGAAGTTTCAACATTAAACTCAATCCCGAGAAGTGTGCCTTCAGGGTAGGATCGGGAAAATTCTTAAGTTTTATGGTATCGAACAGAGGAATCGAGATCCACCCCAATAAAATCAAAGCCATAGAAGAAATTACGGTGGTAAATAACGTAAAGGTCGTACAACGGTTGACCGGGTGGATAGGAACCTTGGGCTGGTTTATATCAAGGTCATCGGACAGAAGTCACCATTTCTTCTCCTTGCTCAAAAAGAAATACAACTTCTAATGGACTCCAGAATGCCAATGCGCCTTGGAGGAATTGAAGAGATATCTAACAAGCCCGCCTTTGCTCCACACCCCAAAAGAGGATGAGACATTGTATTCATACCCTGCCGTATCCGAGAAAGCAGTAAGTGGTGTGCTGGTTCGAGAAGAACAAGGTATGCAATTCCCAGTTTATTATGTAAGTCGGACCTTAGTTGATGCTGAAACCAGGGAGCTGCACCTGGAAAAACTAGCTCTTTCATTAATAAGTACATATCGAAAAGTGAAACCTTAATTCCAATGCTATCATATTTGCATTTTAACAACATATCCCCTTCAAAGCATATTGCATAAACCCGAATTGTCGGGCCGACTGGCCAAATGAGCCATGGAACTCGGGGGATATAATATTAAGTATCAGCCCCGAACGGCTATCAAGTCTCAGATTATGGCAAACATCTTAGACGACTTCACTCCCTCCCTCGTACCCGAGGTCGAGAAATAACTTTTGCTAAAAACGAGAACATCCTCTGTGATATGGACCCTATTCACTGACAGCGCCTCAAACGTAAGAGGGTCTGGGCTCGACATAGTCCTAAAGCCACCTACGGGAAGCGTGATTAGAAAATCTATAAAAACCATAAGGTTAACTAACAATGAAGCCGAGTATGAGTTTATGATTGCAGTTATGGAATTGGACAAAGGCCTAGGAGCTGAGGTCATGGAACAAAAATGTGATTCCCTCCTGGTGGTAAATCGGGTAAATGGGAGCTTCGAGATTCGGGAAGACAACATGCAAAGATACTTAGACAAAATTCAAATCACATTGCACCGCTTCAAAGAATGGACCCTGGTCCACATACCCCGAGAGAAGAATAGCGAAGCAGATGCACTCGCAAACCTGGAATCGTATGTCGAGGAAGATGACATACTCCCCAGATCTCTTGTTCAACTGTCCAAATAAGTGATCGAGGAAGGCCACACCGAGATCAAATCCACTAGCCTAACATGGGACTGGCGAAATAAATATATCGAATATTTGTAGAGCGGGAAGCTACCCGCAGACCCAAAAGAGTCGAGGGTCCTGCGATAGCAGCCCAATTTTCACTCGACGGAAGCAGAACTATTTAGAGAATAACTTTTGATGGCCCTGTAGCAGTATGTCTAGGGAAGGTAAATATAGACTATGTGCTCTAAGAGATCGACGAGGGCACCTGGGGAAATCATTTCGGTGCCGATTCCTTAATTCAAAAAATAATCAGGGCAGGCTACTATTGGGATAACATAGAGAAGGAAAACAAAGAGATTGTTCGCAAATGCGACAAATGCCAAAGATTCTCCCCAATGATTCACCAACCTGGTGAACAACTACATTTAGTTTTGTCACCATGGCCATTCATGAAATGGGGGATGGACATCGTCGGACCTCTACCAACGGCGCCAGGTAAAGCTAGATTTATTTTATTTATGACTGACTACTTCTCAAAATGGATTGATGCACAGGACTTAGAAAAAATAAGGGAAAAAGAAGTCATCAATTTCATCTGGGACCATATCATATGTCGATTCAGAATTCCTTACGAGATAACGTGTGATAACGGGAAGCAATTCATCGGAAGCAAAAGGATCCTGTCAATTCCCTACCACTCGTGTGCAAATGGATAAGCCGAGTCCACAAACAAAACCATCATTCATAACTTAAAGAAGAAACTGGAAAGCGCAAAGGGAGAAATATTATCCGATGTACTCTGGGCATATCGAACAACTCCAAAATAAAGAACAGGGGAAATGCTTTTCTCCCTGGTATATGGCGCAGAGGCTTTGATATCGGCCGAGATCGGAGAACCCACCGCTAGATTCTGACACACCCCGAGAGCTCGAACAATGAGGTCATGACTATTGCTCTCGAACTATTACATGAAAAGCGTGAAGCCTCACTGGTCCGAATAACTGCACAAAAATAGAGGATCGAAAGATACTATAACAGGAGAACAAAACTCCGACATTTTGGAATCGGGGACTTAGTCCTAAGGAAATTTACCTTGAATACTCGAAATCCTAATGAAGGAAAGATAGGTAAGAACTGGGAAGAGTCGTACCGCGTCCTCGGGGTAGTCGGCAAAGGATCCTACAAACTCGACACCATGGAAGGCGAATATCTTCCAAGCAATTGGAATGTATCAATGCTCAAACACTATTACTGCTAAAAGCTCAAAGGCCCTAGGTTTCGAAAGTATACGCTGCTCTCCTTTTCATTCGACCGGGTTTTTATCCTAGGAAGGATTTTACCGGCAAGGTTTTTAACGAGGTAGCATCCATATGCTACCTAAGGAATACTCAACAAGTATTCAAGGCTCCTCTTTAATCAACCTCGAATACTGGGGGAATCCTCCCGGAAGGTCACCTACTCGGAGAAGCCAAGATGTGCTAAATGGGGTCTCGACAGGAAAACGATATACATGGCCAAACGGTCGAACGAACGGTGTCCATATAGAATAGCCGAGCCATTGACACAAAAAACATGTACACTTGAACCATGTAATCAGAAATTACTTTCCCCTCCATCAAAGAATTTCGCATATCAAAGGAGTTCGATAATTTTTACAAAAACTGCTCCAGAGCCAAAAACATCCCGAACACTCGGGGATTGACGTTAAAGACTCGAAGTCACAAGACATCCGGGTCGGAAGCTTTGAACTTGTAAGCCCTCAATGAGGCAACATCAAGATTACAGAAACGGCTCAAGAAGCCAATAACGCCCCGAACACTCGGGGACTGGCGACAAACACTGAAGTTGTATATCCTCCGGGTGAAAAGCTTCGACTTCGTAAGCCCTCAAAGAGGCAATATCATGTTTACAAAAATGGGTCTAGGGTCCAAAATGTCCCGAACACTCGGGGACTGGCATCAAAAACTCGAAGCCATATGACCTCCATGTCGGAAGCTCGAAACTCATAAGCCCTCAATTAGGCAATACCAATTTCACAAAAATGGCTCCAGAATCGAAAGATATCCCGAACATTCGGGGACTGGCGTCAAGAAACCATTAATGTCTCGGGGACTATCGCCAATCACCACCTCATCGACTTATCAAAAACCCAAAGCAACAAGACCCCATATGGGCAACCTTGGTCTCGTCAAACCTACATAAGGCAACAACAATATCTATACGACTTCAAACAAGGCATGAACTATACTTGTAATAAGTAACGATAATTGTAAGACCTCAATCAAGGCATAAACCATACTTGTACCAAGTAACCAAAACTGTAAGACCTCAAAGACATGTAAAAATTATATGACCTTATGAAAAGGCATTATCCCGACCTTAAAGCTAAGTCTATATATTCGAACTTGTAAGACCCCTAAAAAGGCATACCCTTGATATAGACACCAAAACTACTTCACTCGGGACTGAAAGGCTCCAGCCAAACATAATGACTACGGTCACAAGGTTGTACCAGCCAAACAAATACGACTCGAGGATGCCCGACCGTCGTTATAAAATCACAGGCCTTCAATTACTTCGAAAGTACTTCAAAAAGAACCGGTTAAACATGCTACCCTCGATATAGGCAAAAGAGCTTTGATCATGTCACCACCAAACCTGAGGCTTCAAAACACTCAGCCACCAAGACAAATCTGTCGAGGTGCTCATTCATCGCTGCATAACGGCTTACAATCGAGGTCTTTATCGAACTGTCAAAGAGTAAGGCAAACACAATTTCAAAAAGTCCTTAATGAAGGAAAAATAAAACCTATGTTAGAGGTCGTACCTACCCAATGCATAAGAGACACTATCGATAACCCATATAAAAGGTCATACCGACCCAAAACATAAGAGCCTAAGACGCCAGCTTACATTAAAAGGTCGAACCGACCCAACGTGTAAGAGCCTAACGGCCAACTTTAAATTCAAAAGCATAAGGGTCATTGAGCTCAAGTCAAAACCTAATTCGGATACCGAACACGAAGTAGTTAACTGAATATTCCTAAGAGCAAAAGCATAAGAGCCTAAGACTCTAGGTTACATTAAAAGAACGAACAGACCCGACGTATAAGAGCCTGAGAGCCAGCTCAAAAATCCAAAATATAAGGGTCAACGAGCTTGAGTCGAAGCCCAACTCGAAGACTAAGCCCAAAATAGTTAACTAAATAAGGACTAATGGCAAAAAGTGCAAAAGCATAAGCATCCGCTTATATCAAAGGACGTACCGACCCGATGAGTGAGAACCTAAATAATCTGCGCCTCAGAGCCAACACGGCAGACATACAGGTCGATTCTCGACCATTGAGAAACGCTCGATAGAAGCAGGAACAAAACAAACTAAATTTGAGACCTACAACTTCTGATCAATAGCTAAACAAATGCCACACGTCGTTCAAAGGGAAAACAAAGAAAGGTAAAGAGTTGACAAACATACAAAAAGATTCATAAAAGTACAATTACAAAGCGTACATCTAGAGCCCTTGCGAAGGAAGAAAGCAAATGAAAACCATAATATATCAACGGAGCTACGCCTTCAACGGCCTCCTCAGAAGATACGCTTTTAAAAGCTTCGGCCATAACCTCCGGATGTCTAACGGCATCCTCCCCTTAAGGGACTTCGCCTCCCTCTTCAACGCCCCCTGCATATATATCCTCGAGCGTCTATTTTCGAGATTCTAATCGGGCATGCTCCATTGCTCGAGTCAGGCGCAGATCAGCCTCTACGGACACCTTCCGAGCCTGATCATTTGCAGTGGCAGCATCCTCCTTATGCAAGGTCACGACCTCATCCTAGACCTCGGATAGCGTAGCAACCAACTAAGTCGGGCATTGATTCGAAGTATTGGCCTGTGATTTTGTTAGAGACAGTCGGGCGTCCTCGAGTCGCGTTAATTTAACTGTTGTAGCCATATTGACCTTAGTCAAATGTGTTTGGCTGGAGCCATTTTTTATCCCGAGTGATAGTTTAGGCATCTACATCAAGGGTATGACCTTTCAAGAGTCTTACAAATAGGACATATAGCCTAAAATTCGGGATTGAGTTTTATGCCTGTAGTAAGGTCTTACAAAATTTTCATGCCTGCTGAGGTCTTACAGTTTTTTCATGCCTGTTGAGGTCTTACAGTTTTTCATGCCTGTTGAGGTCTTATAGTTTTTCATGCCTGTTGAGGTCTTAAAAATTTTTCATGTCTGTTGAGCTCTTATAGTTTTTCAAGCCGTTGAGGTCTTACAGTTTGTCATGCCATTGAGGTCTTACAGTTTGTTATGTAAAATAGATTTGGTTAGACCGAGTCTGCCCGCTCAGGGTCTTACGGACTCGGGTTTTCCAGTGAATGGCGATCGATGGCAGTCTTCGAGTCATCGACTTTGCTTAGGCCCGAAGACCATTACTCGTGAGTTCAGAATTTCCTCGTTGGGGCATCATGAGCTTGGAGATCCGACCCTGAGGTCGTGTGGGTGCCAAATTGTTAACGCTAAGTCTCCGAGTATTTTGGGATGTACTCGGTGGAAGGATCCCTGCCGTAAGCATGCTGAACTTTCTTTTGGAGTACGAGATGCTTTTAGTGGAAGATATTCTTCGATTGCTTGTCGTGGATACATGTCGTTATGTTGCCATAAGCCCCTCTTATGCAGACACGGTTCATTCGACTGTTGTCCCAGTACATCATTTCCTATTGGAACCTCGTTTGTCATTTCCCGTTACGGGGCTGATTGCAAAGAAAGTCCGGTAGGCTTGTTGAATCCTTCTCAGGAGGCACATCGCTCCACTAAGAACCTTGCTGGTGTGACCCTCTTCGGGGAGGAAGTCTGGTCTAGGGGAAAGAGTGTGACGGGTGCTGTTAAGGCCTTGGGATCTTCAGGTATAGTTAATACTTCCGAACACCCTGGCTGGGTGTCTGCATACAGGTTAGTGTAAAATAACAAAGGAGGGAGTTAGTTTTACCTTACCGGTCTTTCTCCTTATTGTTGCGATCACCATTTGGAATTTGCCAAAGATTCGAGAGGCTAGCGTGATTTGACCCAGCGTTCCGATCCGCCCTATCATCCTCGGCTAGACAGCATTGATCGAGCCACCTAAATTCATGGGCACATGTTTTATTTGAAATGGATCGAGTGAGGAAGAAGGTTACCAGTGCGTCAGTGTGAGGCCAAGACAAGGTCTTGGTGTCTTTTTTGTTAAATGTGATGGCGTCCTCGGGAGTATATCCCCGGATTCGATTTTACCTGGTGATAGATATTTTTGTTCTTCTCATTACGCCCCCTATAATCTTGTGGATGACATGTTGCGGCTCGTTTGCCACGTTCTTCTTGGTTACCTCCCTTTGCCGGAACTGATTTTTGGCTCGATTGCTAAGGATTTCCCAGAGATGTCCTTTGTTAAGCAGCTGAGCTACCTCTTCTCGTAGCGTATGACAATCCTCGGTCTTGTGGTCGTGCGTGTTATGAAACCCGCATACTAAGTTGTAATTCCTTTGCGAATGATCTGGCTGTATAGGTTTGGGCCACTTGGCGTCTTTGATTTTACTGATGGCGAACATGATGTCTGACACATCAACATTGAAGTTGTATTCTGACAAGTGGGGTGTACCCATTGGTACTATGTTTCGATCCAAATTGGTCCTGTTGATAAGCCATCAAGGGTCCTATCCTCGATCCACTCTCTGATCATTGCAAGGGAAGTTTCACCTCGGGTGTTCCTCCTATCTTCGAGGTATGGCTGATAACATTCTTTGTTTGGTTTTGGTTCCTTTGCCAGGAGCCTTCTTGGGTGTACTAAGCCCAAAGGGGCTCCCCACTAGTCATCCTTGGCCCTGATCTTCGACTGGTACCAGTTGTGGACGTCCGACCAGGTCACGACTGGATGCTCGATCAGGTTCTGTTTCAACTATTTTGAAGTCGTCAAGCTTTGTTTATTAAGTCCTTGGGTAAAGTCCTGCACTGCCCAGTCATCATAGAATGGCGGTAGCTCCATTCGTTCCATCTAAAAGCGAGACATGAATTCCCACAACATCTCGTTCTCTCTTTGCTTGATTTTGAAAACGTCGGACTTCTTCGTCGCTACCTTGATGGCACCGGCATGTGCCTTTATGAAGGAGTCTGCTATCTTGGCGAATGAATCTATGAAATTAGGAGCCATGTTGTGATACCACATCATGCCCCCCCTCGAGAGTGTTTCCCCAAATTTTTTCAGCAATACGAACTCGATCTCGTCATTCTTTATATTGTTGCCTTTTACTGCACAGGTGTAGGAAGTAAAGTGTTCATTAGGGTCAGTTGTCCCGTTATACTTAGGTAGTTCCGACATTTTGAACTTCTTTGGAATGGCTTCGGGGCCGCTTTCTCATGGAATGGCCTTTGTATGAACTTTTTCGAATCCATGCTCTTGAGGACCAGGGGCGCACCCGGGATCTGGTTGACCCTAGGGTCGTAGGTCTCGACCCCCTAATTAAACCCCCCAATTAAACCCCCCAATTAAACCCAATTGCAATTCTAAATTACACGACCGCTGACCCGTTTATCCAACCCGCCTATTTCCCTTTTTGATCCAGGCCGTTGATCAAAATGATCAACGACCACGATTCTACCTTTCCTTTTTTAATTCACAAACACCCCAACATTAAAAACATTTTCATTCACCCACAACCTCTGGAACCCCTCTCCTCTCTCAAACTCTCTCAAACCTTCCCTAACCCTAGCCGCCTCTCATAATCTTCCACCTCGAAACCCACTAGAAACCATGGCTTCCCAAGATGTGAGGGCCCTATACTCATCTCCCCTTGCTCTTACACGCGTGATACCTAAATATTCGAGGCCAGGCCTAGAAAGGTTTGCACCCAGACCTCTGCTGATTAAAGGTTCCATAGTCATCGCTGGCCTTGCTCCGGTGTACCATGGTGTTTTGAGCTTGGTTCTAACCTCTCCGACTTAGATCAATGACCTTTTTCAAAGCCTTTCTCATTTCTATGGTTCCTTTGAAACCCTAACCCTTCGAGGTTTTCTCCGATCTCTTTAGATCCATTGTGTATCTGTGCTCTCTTTGATTTTTCAAACGATCTCCCAAACGTTTCTTTCGAAAATTACTTTTCAAAGTCTTTCTTTTACGATTTAGGGTTTTTTGAAAATGCTTAAGTGTTTCTCTGACTTTCTTTTCCTTTTCTTTTGTGTGTATTTGCCTCTACTGTGTTCTATGTTTTCTATACTATGTTCTTGTATGCTTTTCTACTATGTCCTGCTTTTTTCTTCTACTATGTTCTAGTATGTTTCACCTGTTGTATTATTCTACTGTGTTCTTAAGTGTTATTACTATTTTTCTTCTATTGAACTTTGTTTATGTTTCTTTTAAAAGGATCTTCGTAAGCATGCTTTCTTCTACTGTTCTTATTAGTCTTTTCTCATCATGTTTCGAATTAGTTTCTTTACTCTATTTGCCTTGAACCCCTCTATTGTATTTACATGCTATTCATGAGGTCTGTGCTGGAAGAAGCATGTTAGAAGTTTCAGTTCTTTTCTGGAACCTCTAAACATGTTTCGATTCGACTACTTGCCTCCTCACCTCTGTACTTGATTCAAGGTGGAAACCCTAGAATTTGGGGGTTCTGCCGAGTTTTGATTGAACTAGGGTTTTATTTTAGAACCCTTAACTCTTTTAGACTGACTTTGAGTTTCTGAACTAAGTTTGGACATCTTTGTTTTCATACAATACTGAACTTTTTGCTAAACTCTTCTTCACTGGATTTTTCTAAATATTTACACGACAGTCTTCTTTCATGCTCACATGCTCCTTATATATGATGAATTTTCCTACAAATTGTTTTCAAATTTTCAACTAGTGCAAACTTCCTTCTGAATATTTCTTGATTGATTTATTTCCATCTTTTACTGATTTCCTCTGTTACTCGACTTAAGTAAAACCCTTCTTCATCTTTTCTGACTTGGTTCATTCATACCAAATCTCAGAACTTGTGATTACTGGCTGTTAATTGACTCCCTTACCTTATTTGCACAAACCGTGTACTGTCAAAACCCTATCCTTAAATAACCTTTATGTATTTGCCCTCAATTGCATGCTTTACACAAAGTGTTTATTTAATTCCTTTCCTTAAATGGTTTTACTCGTTTTGAATCTGAATCCCTTAATTTAGGGAATCCTTGTGTAATTGATTGATAATCAGTTTTCAAACTATTTTCTTACATTAGTTCTGCCTACTTTCTACACTATAAAAGGCACAATCCTTTTCACAAAACACACACTTCAGACTTCACAATTTCACAATCTCTTCTGAACTCACACTTATAGTATTTTGTCTTCCTGTTTGCACTTTGGCTTTTACAAGACTACTGCTTTTTCTACTTATTTTTTCGAAACTGGTATGTCTTGATTTAAGTTTCAGCATCACCCCAATGTGTTTACTTACAGCCTTTGTATCCATGTCTACTTTATTATTCTCTGTAGAGTTCGACATTTAGCTTTGTATGCTTATGTTCTATTGCTTGTTTTTGATGTGAAACTTTGCTCCCTACCCCATTACCCCTATGTGTTTGTAAATGGTGGCTTAGGGAATGGAAATATGAGTTGTTGTCCATGAACTGAGCTTTGAACCAATGGGGTCTTAACCTTTACATTGGCTGGAGGGTGTGCCAGCACATCCCATTGTCGGGTATGCCCATCAGCCTACTCTTCTTATGCTCTCGTAATCCCCCATTCCCTATATCCTTATGTGTACTATTTCCCTTCCCCTTTTCCCCTTCCAACATTCTGCACCTGCACTCCCTTCTAGTCTCTAAGTTCTGCCACCCCCCCCTCTTGTGAGCCTTGCCTTGGGACCTTGAGTTACCTCTGAACTTGGACACCCGAGGGCTAGCCCTTCCACACTGCACCTTGGCTTAATATGGCGATACATTTGGATGTAAGCACTTCCCGGAGTTCTTATGAAACTCTTAGGGAACTCTCACACACCCAAGTGGTAGAAAGGCTTTGAAACATGATCTTTGGAGTTGGTTTACTTCATACTTCAGACAGGAAGTTTGAATCAGGCTCTCCTTGGTTGTAATTTTCAACTTCTGATGTATTTTCTTTACTTTATTTTTTCTTGACTATAATACCTTTGTAATAAACTATTGGAGATGGCTAATGAAAAAAGGGGGAATAAATATGTATGTAAAAGGGGTAGATATCCTGCTCATAGGGAATTTCTGATCTCTACATATAACATAGATATCCTGCCTATAGGAATTCTGCACTTTCATATATAGATACTATGCCTATAAGGTATTTTGCACCCATATAAATATCCTGCCTATAGTTTTCTGAAATTTTGCATTCATATGGATATCCTGCCTATAGTTAAATTTCTGCATCTCTCATATAGATACCATGCTCGTAGTTAACCGGAAATCCGAATCCTTCATACGCGTCTGTCACTAGGCAAACCTGTTTATAGAGCTTAAGTAACTAACTGCATCTAGATATCATGTTCATAGGCCTAAATGAAGTATAACATTTAGATGCCATGCCTATTGGATTTCTGCACTCTTGCTATGTATGTAAAAGTGTCCAAAATCGACAACACATAGAAAGAATGCCTATAAGAGCTTTAATCGAATCTGAACCGCTTCATTTGCTTATAAGTTTAAAACCAGTCACAAATGACTTGTGCTCTTTTGCTAAAACTCGCCTTTCTTTAATAATAAACAATTTTGTTACTTAAACCAGTATGTATTCATGTTTACTTCATTTTTTCTGGAATCAGTAGATATCATGCCTATAGGGTCTTCGTCTAATACCTAGGCAAGCCATATGGTGGAAATTTATAAATTGAATCAGATTTTATATGCTACAACCAGCAGGCAGGCCTGATTCAAGCTTCTTATCTGAACTATGTAATAAATCAGTCTGCCTTGACCCTTTAAGTTTTAATCAGAACTTAAACAATACATGCAAGTCATGCTACATTATGTGCTTTCTTTGGTTTAAAGGAGGTCTGTTTGAGCCCTTTTATTTGTTTATATGTTTTCCCCAAACTTGCTATATGTGTTTTGTTTGTCGCCTTAGTATTTTACCTTTTGAAACCACAAGTAAGCCCAATACCTCCTCTTTGTAGGATTAGTAGTACTAAATGCCTCTGGGATTGAGAGGATTGGGGAGGGTAATAGCATGCAATAAGTGAACGAGACCATTCCGCGCTTTAACACCTTAACAGGGTGGGAAATGGTAGATATGGATATGATGACCACGCAGTAACATCACGTGTATCCCCTCACTGAGGAGTAATTACCGGATGTTGTGTGGGGTGATCCATATTATTAATAAACCTAGGACCCCCCTTAGATGGTTTTCTTTGTTTCTTTTAAATCTTTTTAAACCATTTCTTTTAAGAAAATCAACTCTTTTAGTCCCTTTTTCTTACTTTTGTTTATTACGTGAAAATTCACTCTTATTTGAAGCCTTTATTTTTCTATGTGTTATTTCCACTAAAGTCATAATAATAGCTTGGCCGGGAACCACACTAGTGAATCTTGAGGGGTGCCTAACACCTTACCCTTGAGATAATTTCAAGCCCTTTGCAATCTTTGGTTGTTCAAATCAAACCTTCCCTAGTGTCTTAATGCACTCAAATCATTAGGTGGCGACTCTTCACTTCAAACCCAATTCCCGAAAGGAAACGAGTTGTCTTCCCAAATGTCATAAACCCGATTTCGCGAGAAAAGGGGGGAGCGACAGCATGCTATTATTTATTTGCTCAGGCTATTATTGTGACTTTACACTTCTCTATATGTCTTTATTTACTTAATGCCTTTAAGCATTTAATTCCCTCTTCTACTGCAAAAACTAACTTGTCCCTTATTTCTTTCCCTTCTTTCGTTCACTGCTTTCCTTTACTGCATTCCTTTATTACTATTTTACGTTATTGTAATTATTACTTTATAAACATACAAATACGTGACAACTTGTTTTAATTGCATATGCATGTTTCCAACATCATATTCCACTCGTGCCAAGCAAATACCATAGCAACGCTTATAATGAGAGGTTGCGCTTTTCTGATATTATCACCCTTTAAATCCGACAAAGGCGTATTTGCGATAAAACTAGTCGATCAATGGTGTAGTCGACGGTTCCTTGCCTTTCCCTCTTGAGTTGTTCGCTCAAGGGTACCAGTCTAAAACCCCCATAGAAACCTTACTCTATTTAATTGTGCATGCATCATGGTCAAACCTAGTCGGGTCAGTTATGTTGTCCGCATAATGACTCTTTAAAATAGCCTTATCCAAAGTCTACTGGGTTTCCCTAAAACGCAAATGGAAATCACCACGTTATGTGCATTTATTTGGAGAACTAAATGATTTATGCAAATTATTATTATTTAATAGTCGAGTCTGGTGGGGGTAAGGGCCTAACCCTTTTGTCTTGCAGAAACATGAGGTACGAAGTCCCCAGATTCGGCATGGTCACAAACATCCACCAAAGGTTGCTAAGCTCGTGGGAGGATCTTCATTCCAGTGATCAAACTCTTGTCCGGAAATACCTAGGAAATCTACCTTCCCGCCTGGAGGTCCAACCCAACAATAAAATCATAGAAGCTGCTACTCTGTTCTGGGATTGTGATAGGTATGTGTTTCGTTATGGAGAGATTGAGATGACACCCCTACTAGAGGAAATAGGAGGATTGGCTGGTATATCATGGGAGACCCCGGGTTTGTTAATGCCGAAAAATTGCAAGGGTAGAGGTTTTCTCAAAATGATGGGCCTAATGAAGAATCCAGACTTGACATATTTGAAGGAGTCCTACATTCCCTTTGATTATTTGTACGAGAGGTACGGTCACAGCAAATCCTACCGTATTATCCGGATGAGTTTTCCCTTACATCGTTGGGGCATATTCACCGAAGGGTCTTTGTCTTCATGTTCTGCTTCTTGGGGATGATAGTGTTTCCAATGAAGAAAGCAAGGATACACACCAGGCTAGCCATGGTCACCAAAACTTTGATGGAGGGAATTGGTGGACAACCATTTAGCATAGTGCCCATGATCATCGCAGAGATATACCGAGCCTTGGAAAAGTGTCAACAAGGAGCCCAACACTTCAAGGGCTGCAACTTGCAACTCTAGCTCTGGCTCATGGAGCATCTTCAAAGGGGTGAATATCGGCAAGAGATTCAGCGTAGAGACTAGGATGATCATATAGCCTTCCATTAACCAAGGCTAATGAACTACATGCCCAACATGTTTGCTCGGCCAGAAGATGCAAAGGGGTGGGTGGAACTGTTTGAAAATCTAACTGAGGATCAAATACAATGGATGTTCGAGTGGTTCCCTACTGAAGAGTTCATCGCCCGATCCAGGGACGCACCATTTCTGATACTGATCGGTTTGAGAGTAACCTACCCTTATGTCCCTCTCCGAGTTATGAGACAGGCTGGTAGGAAGCAGATTATACCAAGGGTCGACAAGATGAGTCACTTCCGGGCTGACTTCTAAGATGATGACAGTCCTTATAAGTGCCGAGCTCAGCATATGTGGCATTGCAAGATCATCATGGGAAGAGATACTATCGAATTAGACAGATACCATGTGGGTTGCACCCCATACTATTTAGGTTGGCTGGAGGATAATCACAATGGTCTGGGCCAACTCGGGTTTGTTCGAGGTCACAGAATCATCGATGAAAGGGCTGAAGCACAGGTCAAATACAACCAACTGCGCAAGAGGAATCGGGAATGTGAAAGCGAGCACCATGACATTCAAGAAGCCCACCAAAAACTGATTGAAGAGTGGAAAAACATGGCTGTTAGGATACCTGGAACGATGTTTAGTGGAGCTGGAAAGGAAGTTTCTCAAGAGGATCGAGGACTGCCAGAATACTGAAGGAAACTAGGGTGGACACCTGGACAGAGCCTACCTACTGCTGGGACTTCGCGAGCTAGTGAAGCCGTTCGATGGAGTAAAAGATACCGAGTCTGGGGAAGGTACTTCTGGGACCAAATAGATAGTAGTTTTCTTTTACTTTATGAAATGTTTAAAGGCATTAAGTAAATAAAGACATTAAGCAAATAGATAGTAGTGACATTTTATTCCTTTTTATTTAGTGTCGTTTTGGGATTCGTCTACTTTTTATCAATAAAATGAGACATTTAGCATTCTAAGTTCTCCAAATCAATTTGTCTCTAGGCCTACCTCGGGCATAACGAGGCTCCCAAATTAGGACGCGATTTACATTCTTGCACTATGTGTTTAAATATCGCAACACTTTCTTATAATCCCCACTGACTTGTTACCTTTTTTTTTTTGCTTTTTGTTTATTTACTCCCCTCCCCAAAGGTTAGTTCGTGCACTCTGACATCATCATTATATTCCACAAGATCAAAGGGCCTTCTACCCACTTCTCCTTCTAGTCCTATCAGAAGCATGAACAAAGGAAAGATGGAAGATTTGAATAACACCAGAAAGGAAAACTCAACAGAACGGGTAGAGGTCACTCATGGTGCTCAGGTCTCCAAAGAAAGTGTGTCCCAACTCGAGCAAAAACTATTGAAATTTCAAGAGGAACTTGATCGGGTTCGGAATCTGGGAAACTTGTCATTTTTCCTCACCTCTCCATGTATCAATTTTCCAAATTCTCTGAACCCCACGCCTCCACAAAACCATCCCGCTCCTCACTACCATTGCAACATATGCCACACATCCAGCAATACTCCACTGCTCATCCCAGAACCTCTGAATTCCACAAATGACCATTTCCACCATAACACCCACATCTCTGTGGAAACCATGCCACACTCCACCCAACCTGTCTCAAGCACACCCGAGTTTGATGATAAAAACTCACTCATTAGGAACCTGGTTGCAGAACTCAAGAAATTGACTAGTCGAATTCATGGTGTCGAATGAAGTAAGGGGATTGAAGGATTGAACTACGAAGATCTTTGCATACAACCGGATATCGAACTGCCCGAGGGGTACAAACCTCCTAAATTCGAAATGTTTGATGGTACAAGGGATCCGAGAGTCCACTTAAGATTATACTGCGACAAGCTAGTCGGAGTAGGGAAAGACGAAATGATTCGCATGAAGCTTTTCATGAGGAGTCTGAAAGGGAGACGCTCTGTCTTTGTACATTAGCCAAGAACCGAAGAAATGGTCGAACTGGGTGAGTTTGGCATCCGACTTTATTGAAAGGTTCAGGTTCAACACAGAAAATGCACCAGATGTGTTCTACATTCAGAACTTAAAGAAGAAGCCCACGGAAACATTCTGCGAGTATGCCACTAGTTGGAGATCAAAAGCTGCTAAGGTCAGACCTGCTTTAGAAGAAGAACAAATGAACAAGTTTTTCGTCCGGGCTCAAGACCCGCAGTACTATGAAAGGCTTTTGTTGATTGAGAGCCAGAAATTTTCTGACATTATCAAGATGGGTGAAAGGATTGAAAGGGCATCAAAAGTGGTATGGTTACGATCTTCGAAGCCTTGCAAGCTACCAATAAGGCTTTACAGTCTGGTGGTACGTCCAAGAAAAGGGACGTAGGTGTCGTAATGGTTGCATAAAGAGACAAATCCCCTATCAAATACCAAGCCTATCTGATACCTCCACTTACATATCAGCCTACCCCGAACCACCAAGCACCCTCACCCTCTTACCAAACTCTACCACCTACTTACCAATCACCCCCACCTCCCACATATCAACCTACTTCACCCAGATATTCCCAATCTGCACATGTTTACCAAGCCTACAATGCTCATCCATCCCACTATCAATCACCTCCCACACGTCAAAACGTTCCTAGACCTCAACCAAATTTCGATCGCAGACCCCCCAAACAGTATACCGCTATTGCTGAACCGATCGGCTAGCTATATGAAAGGCTCAAAGCTGCTGGTTATGTCACCCCTATCTCTGCTATAAACCCTGAACACCCTTCTCAGTGGGTCAATCCAAATAAATCCTGTGCATACCATTCCGGCATGAAGAGACATACCATTGATTGAAATAGAGCCCAAAGGATTGATCGGTTTAATCACAGAAGGTGACGAACCAAAGAAGCCAATAGTTACCCTCAATCCGATTGTAGTCCAGACTCAGCCTTCTGGGGATGCCGAGGTAAACATGTTTGTACCACTTGAGTTTGAAGCACCACCTCCTACAAAGACGCCAACACTGATTGAGGTCGAGTTTGGCTCTCTATCAAACGCACCCGCACTGTTTGAAGTTGCGGTTTTACCCTCCAAAATAAATGCCCCGTTAGGAGTAAAAGTGCCCATCCCAGTAACAATGTCGGTCGTAACACCATTCCATACAAATGCCATACCTTGGGATTACAGAGCTGAGGCAAGAAGGAAAGGGAAAGCTTAATTCGGGGAAATAGTTGCGGCACAGGGTATGGCAAGAACCGGCAGGGTTTATACTCTGGAGAATTTAGCTGAGTCGAGTAAGCAGGACTTTTGTCGGCCAACCATCACTGAAACTGGACACGATGATATCTGGAGAAAGATACAAGCCAAGGAATACTCAGTCATTGATCAGCTAAACAAAACACCAGCACAGATTTCTATCCTAGCTTTGCTGCAAAGTTCCGACGTACATAAGAATGCCTTGTTGAAGGTGCTGAGTGAGGCATATGTACCAAGTAACATCACCAGAGGAGAAATGGCAAACAGGTAGGGCGGGTATTGGAAAGTCACAAGATCACTTTTCATGAAGATGAGCTACCACCAAAAGGGTTGAGTCACAACAAAGCGTTGCACATCACCGTGTAATGCGAAGATTATTTTATCACTAGGGTCCTGATTGATGGAGGGTGCACCCTCAATATTTATCTATTGGTAACACTCATAACATTGGGAAAGGGTCTGCATGAGATCAAGGATGGGGCCATCAACGTCAAAGATTTCGACGGTTCCCAAAGATCCACCATTGGGAAAATCATCTTGTGTTAGGATGGTCGTGGATTGATGCCGCTGGGGCCGTAGCATCGACACTGCATCAGGTAGTGAAATTTTAGCGGAACCACCAAGAGGTGATCATTCATGACGATGGTAGAAATCCCATATACAGTCGCCAAACCATCCCAGCGATTGGAGGAAGGAGAAAGATAGGCGGGGAAACCTATCACCACATCGAGCGAGTCAACGCCGTTGACAAAGACAAATGGTGGGACACGAAAATTGAAAGCATATTGAACTGGAACGGATATGAGCCTGGCAAGAACCTCCAAGGAATCGCCAAGCCAATCAAACTTAAGAAACATGGAATCACTTTTGGTCTGGGATACGAGTATACTTGGGAGGAATTCAACAATTGGTCGCCACCATGGCGTGGCCCATACTACCCGCTAGAGCACCCAATACCACATTTGGAGCAAACTTTCCAGCCGGCCGATGTTGTCTATAGGTCGGAAGAAGAGGAAGCACTGCAGCAGTGAGGAATTTGTTCCTAGAAGAAGATACATGGATTGTTGTGTCATTTTCGAGGAAGAGGAGGAAGAAGGCCCTTCCATACAGGCAGTGAGCAGAGGAGCATGCCTCAACTATTGGACCATCAGAACCACCAAAGCCCGGAGAGCCTCGAGGTAGCAAGGCTGAACAAAGCATCATGCACTATCTTTTATTTTTACTAGTTGATTATTCCTTTTGCATTTTGAATTTTCGCAATAAGATATTCCAATGTTCAAAACAGTTATGAAATTTATCAAAGCATTTCGGATTCCTTACAAATCTTACTATTATTATTTTCTCTCAATAATTTACTTATACAACATTACTATTACCTATCTTTATGAACCAATGGTTGTGACATGCAACGAGACAACGCAACAAACGGACATAGATTCAGAGGAAGATGACATACCGGAAGAGATTGTTAAAGAGGTTGAAAATTTTGAGAGCAGACCTAAGTCCAACCTAGACGAGACCGAGATTGTTAACCTGGGAGATGCCGAAAATATTAAAGATAAGGTCAAAATCAAGGAAGAAGTTTAAACCCGACATGAGTCTGAAAATCAAGGAAGAAGTCATTAAGCAGGTCAAAGATGAGGTCCTCAGGGTAGTAGAATATCCGACATGGTTAGCCAATATTGTGCCGATGCCGAAGAAGTATGGGAAGGTTAGAGTCTGTGCCGACTACCGGGATCTCAATCGGTCCAGTCTAAAGGACGACTTCTGCTTGCCGAACATAGACATCCTGATCGACAATTGCACCAAGCATGAGTTGCAATCATTTGTAGATTGCTTTGCTGGATATCATCAGATTTGGATGGACAAAAAAAAGTTGTTCAGAAAATGGCTTTCATTTCACCGTGGGGTATGTACTGCTACAAGATGATACCATTTGGGTTAAAGAATGCAGGGGCCACCTACATGAAGGCCATGACTACTATCTTTCATGATATGATACACAAGAAGATTGAGGTGTATGTAGATGATGTCATCATAAAGTCCAAGAAATCCACTGACCACATGGAAGATTTGAGGAAGTTCTTCAATAGACTAAGAAGATACAACCTGAAACTGAATCCTGCAAAATGTGCATTTGGGGTTCCTGCCGAAAAACTACTTAGGTTCATTGTGAGTCTCCGAAGGATAGAACTGGATCCATCTAATGTCAAAGCTATTCAAGAACTGCCATCGCCAAAGAACAAAAAGGATGTAATGAGCTTCCTGGAAAGACTCAACTACATCGGCCGATTCATAGCACAATCTACGGTCATCTGTGAGCCGATCTTTAAGATGTTGAAGAAGGACGCCGCTACCACATGGACTAATTATTGCCAAAAAGATTTCGATAGAATCAAGGAATACCTATCAACACCACCAGTCTTAGTTTCGCCTGAGCCGAGTAGACCTCTATTACTCTACCTTGCAGTATTGCATGGAGTGTTTGGTTGTGTTTTACGGGAGCATGATGAAACAGGGAGAAAAGAGCAGGCCATCTATTACCTCAGTAAGAATTTCACCCTGTACAAGGCTCGGTATTCTCTATTAGAGCGCACCTGTTGTGCTTTGACTTGGGTAGCTCAAAAGTTGAGGCACTACTTCTGTGCCTATACTACATATCTCATATCAAGAATGGATCCCTTGAAGTACATCTTTCAGAAGCCCGTGCCCACTGGCAAGCTGGCCAAGTGGCAAATCCTATCGAGTGAATTTGACATTGTCTACGTAACTCAGAAAGCAATCAAAGGACAGGCACTAGCAGATCACCTTGCTAAAAATCCCGTGGATGGAGAATACGAACCCCTGAAAACATATTTTCCTAATGAAGAGGTATCATTCATAGGAGGAGACATTGCAGAACCCTATGACAGTTAGAGAATATTTTTTGATAGAGTAGCAAATTTCAAAGGAGTTAGCATAGGAGCAGTCCTAGTATCAGAAACCGGTCAGCATTATCTGATATCTGCCAAACTCAGGTTCCCGTGCACCAACAACATGGCCGAGTACGAAGCCTGCATCTTGTGGCTCAAGATGGCCATTAACATGAACATCCAAGAGTTGCTACTAATTGGCTATTCAGACTTGCTTATACATCAGGTCCGAGAAGAATGGGAGACCAAGAACGTCAAGATACTTTCTTATCTACAACATGTATAGGAGTTGAGAAAGAGGTTCACAAAGACAGAATTCGAGCATGTACCCAGGGTCCAGAATGAATTTGCCGATGCACTGGCTACCCTATCATCCATGATATAACATCCAGACAAGAATTTCATTGATCCCATTCCGGTAAAGATCCATGATCAGCACGCTTATTGTGCTCATGTCGAAGAAGAAGCAGACAGAAAGCATTAGTTTCATGATATCAAGGAATACTTGGCAAAAGGAGAATACCAAGAACTAGCAAATGCTACTCAGAAGCGCACGCTTCGGAGGTTATCCAACAATTTCTTTCACATCGGAGGGATCCTGTATAGGAGTACTACTTATTTGGGATTACTAAGGTGTGTCGACGTGAAGGAAGCATCTAGGCTATTAGAGGAAATTCATGCAGGGACCTGCGGTCCACATATGAATGGCTTTGTATTAGCAAAAAAAATACTCTAAGCTGGTTACTTTTGGATAACTATGGAAATAGACTGCATCCAGTATGTCTGAAAGTGCCACCGCTGCTAGATACATGCAGACATGACGAAGGTGCCTCCAAATGAGCTTAATGCAACAAGTTCGTTGTGGCCGTTCGCCGCCTAGGGAATGGATTTTATCAGACCAATCGAACCCGCCGCATCAAACAGGCATAGGTTTATCCTAGTAGCAATTGATTATTTCACCAAATGGGTTGAAGCAGCATTTTACAAGGCAACGACTAAGAATGTCGTGGCAGATTTCGTCCGCAACCATATCGTTTGTCGGTTCGAAAGTCCAGAGTCAATCATTACTAATAATGGCTCCAACCTCAACAATGATTTGATGAAATCCATGTGTGAAACCTTCACGATCAAACACAAGAATTCTACAGCCTAAAGACCTTAGATAAGTGGAGTCGTAGAGGCCGCCAACAAGAATATCAACAAGATACTAAGGAAAATGATAGAGAGGCATAAGCAGTGCACGAGAAGCTATTGTTTGCTTTATTGGGATACTGCACCACAGTCCGCACATCGACAGGAGCAACCCCCCATATGCTGGTCTACGGTACAGAGGCAGTCATTCAAGCTAAGGTAGAAATTCCTTCCTTAAGGATCATATAGGAAGCAGAGCTCGACGACGCAAAATGGGTGAAGAGTCGTTACGAGCAACTAGCTCTTATAGACGGAAAAAGAATGAATGCAGTTTGCCATAGTCAGCTCTATCAAAACAGAATGTCCAGAGCCTTTAACAAAAGAGTCAAGCCGAGACAATTCACACTGGGGCAGCTTGTGTTAAAGAAAATTTTTCCGCATCAAGATGAAGCCAAAGGAAAATTCTTTCCCAACTGGCAGGGTCTGTACATAGTTCACCGGGTTCTGACAAGAGGAGCCCTCACACTTGTAGAAATGGACGGAGAAGTTTGGCCAAAGCCGATCAATTCAGACGCAGTCAAGCGATAATATGGGTAATCTTTATGCTCTCCTTATATGATGTAATTTGAACTACGTCTGACCTGATTCCCGTTTAAGAGGGAATACATAGGCAGCCTTATGGGTTCGTTCACAATTCAATAAAATTTCCATTTCCCCCGCTATTGGAAACTAGGGCATAATTTTGAGGAGGACCCTCAAAATCCGAAGTCGATTCCAGCCATTTATCATTAACATCCGTCAGAAGCAACAACCCAGTAAACTAGGGCAGAATTTTGAGTAGGACCCTCAAAATTCAGGAGCAAGAGAAGTTGCAATGTCTTGAACCACGTCACAATCGTCGGTTCATCTAAAAAAACTATTCTTAATTATGTACTTATGCTATGCTTTTACTAAACCATGCATGTTTATTACTAAAATTGCCTTGTTTAGCAACGCTACCCAATGATATATACGGAATCACTGGAACAAAGCCGAGCAGGTCAAGCAAAGCCAGCGGGATATGAACTAAGCTTTCCCCCTTTACAAACTCACGATTTTTCTTTGGATGCAGGCACTTGAGTTGTAAAATCATCAAATATACTATACGCTCAATCACAAAGTTCAGGAATATAACTCTCTGAACCGTTGCACTTACTCGCAACTGCTATCCGCACAACAGTATCCCCAGCAGGCACAATATCCCCAGCAATCGTGATACCGCAATCTGCTATCAGCTAAGAAAACTCTTTTGCCATTTACCATTTGCCATTCTTATTTCCTACATAAGGCTACCATTCTGCCTTCCGAGACTAAGCTCTATCTCCATCTGCATTCTCTGCATTGCATAAGGCTACCATTCTGCCTTCTGAGGTTAAGCTCTACCTCTGTGTGCATTCTCTACATTTGCATAAGTCTACCATTCTACCTTCCGAGGTTAAGCTCTAGCTCCATCTGCATTCTCTGCATTGCATAAGGCTACCATTCTACCTTTTGAGACTATGCTCTATCTCTATCTGCATTCTCTGCATTGCATAAGGCTACTATACTACCTTCCGAGGTTAAGCTCTACCTCCATCTGCATTCTCTGCATTGCATAAGGCTACCATTCTGCTTTCCGAGGTTAAGCTCTACCTCCATCTTGCATGGCTGAAAGATCGCCACTTCATTTACATCTTGCATCAGCTGAAAGATTGCCACTTCATTTACATCTTGCATGGCTGAAAGATTGCCACTTCATTTACATCTTGCATGGCTGAAAGATCGCCACTTCATTTACATGTTGCATCGGCTTAAAGATCGTCACTTTATTTACATATTGCATCGGCTGAAAGATCGCCACTGCATTAATACCTTGCATCGGCTGAAAGATCGCCACTGCATTAATACGTTGCATCGGCTGAAAGATCTCCACTTTATTTACATCTTGCATGGCTGAAAGATCGCCACCTTATTTACATTTGCATTGGTTGAAAGATCTCCACCTTATTTACATTTGAACTGGCTAAAAGATCGCCACCTACTGCATCTCATAGGCTGAAAGATCGCCAAATCATCTAAAGGCGTCATTGTTTGGAGGCACCATTTTCATATCCCGAGAATGTCATGCCATGGCCTAAGGACCCATTTTATCTTTTGCATATCATTGTTCAAAGGCGTCATAGTTCAGAGGCATCATTCTCATGGCCCGAGAGCACCATTTCATGGCCTGCGAATCCTTATCATACGCTTCATGTCACAGGACGTCATGGTCTGAGGACGTTATCCTACCCGTCCAAAGACAACATTTCATGGTCCGACGGGAACTTACATCATGTTTAAATTTCCGCACAACATATTGTTCATTTGTAGGTAAACCGGCGAGCAACGACCGTCTCAGTTGGAGCAATCCTGCTCCAGTTCCCGCACTATTAGACTTTAACCATCTATCCTAACCCAAATATCGCGTCTGCCTTGGAAAATCTCCATCGGCATATTCCATTGACGGATCCTGAACTGCATATGGCCTGATTCCTGTAAGACTAGGGATATGTAGCCAGCTCAGGAGCCAGAGCTTTGTCAAATTCTTCAAACCATTCCGTTCATTCAAAATTGGCCATCATATCTTTACCCGATAACTCTTTCATTCTTCCCAGGTAAAGAGGGGCAGCTGTTGATACCCAATTTTCCATGTATATTTTTTATAAATGAAAAATACTTTCAAAATAGCATATGTATAAATATATAAGTGTGTCCAAATATTTTAGTATTTTTCCTAATTTTTTTACAGATTTTTAAATCAATTTATTGTACTATTTTAGCAGTACAAAAACCGATAAATATTCCTTAAATTATAATTTTGGTGATTAACTTATTTTATTCTCATATTTTTACCAAAATATATTTAAGGTAATTTTTACACATTCTTACAAATTTATTTAGTATTTTTAATGCTAAATTGCATATAATTACAATTTCAGCCTATTGTAAGATTTAATTGCGTTTATAATTAAAAAAATGATTACAGTATTTTTATTTAATATTTATACATTATTAATTAGTTTGGCACCTTTAATTTATTTCCAGAAATCATTTACTATTTTTTATAAAATGAAAAGGGGAAAAGTGGCTATTTAAATACTTGCCCTATTTCATTTCAATTGTAGCCCAAATCAACCACCCAATTAAACCCAATTGCAATTCTAAATTACCCGACCGCTGACCCGTTTATCCAACCCGCCCGGCTCCCTTTTGATCCAGGCCGTTGATCAAAATGATCAACCGCCACGTTCTACCTTTCCTTTTTTAATTCACAAACACCCCAACCCTAAAATCATTTTCATTAACCCACCGCCTCTGGAACCCCTCTCCTCTCTCAAACTCTCTCGAACCTTCCCTAACCCTAGCCGCCTCTCATAATCTTCCAACTCGAAACCTACCGGAAACCATGGCTTCCCAAGCTGTGAGGGCCCTATACTCACCTCCCCTTGCTCTTACACACCTGATACCTGAAGATTCGAGGCCATGCCTCAAAGGTTTGCACCCAGACCTCTACCGATTCAAGGTTCCAGAGTCATCGCCGGCCTTGCTCCGGCATACCATGGTGTTTTGAGCCTGGTTCTGACCTCTCCGGCTTAAATCGGTGACCTTTTTCAAAGCCTTTCTAATTTCTAGGGTTCTTCTGAACCCCTAACCCTTTGAGTTTTTCTCTGATCTCTTTAGATCTTTTGTGTATCTGTGCTCTCTTTGAGTTTTCAAACGATCTCCCTAATTTTTCTTTCGAAAATTACTTTTCAAAGTCTTTCTTTTACGATTTAGGGTTTTCTGAAAATGCTTAAGTGTTTCTCTGACTTTTTTTTCGTTTTCTTTTGTGTGTATTTGGCTCTACTGTGTTGTATGTTTTCCTTCTACCATGTATGTTCTTCTACTGTGCTTTCTATATTCCGTTCTTGTATATTCCCCTACTATACTTTCTACACTATATTCTTGTATGATTTTCTACTATGTAATGCTATTTTCTTCTACTATGTTCTGGTATGTTTCGCCTACTGTATTCTTCTACCGTGTTCTTAAGAGTTCTTACTATTTTTCTTCTATTGAACCCTATTTAAGTTTCTTTTAAAAGGATCGTCTTAAGCATGCTTTCTTCTACTATTCTTATCAGTCTTTTCTCATGTTGTTTCCAATTAGTTTCTTTACTCTGTTTGCCTTGAACCCCACTACTGTATTTACATGTTATTCATGAGTTCTGTTGTTGGAAGAAGCATGTTAGAAGTTTCAGTTCTTTTCTGAAACCTCTAAACATGTTTCGATTCGACTACTTGCCTCCTCACCTCTGTACTTGATTGAAGGTGGAAACCCTAGAATTTAAGGGTTCTACCGAGTTTTGATTGAACTAGGGTTTTATTTTAGAACCCTTAACTCTTTGAGACTGACTTTGAGTCTCTGAACTGAGTTTGGACATCTTTGTTTTCATATAATGCTAAACTTTTTGCTAAACTCTTCTACACTGGATTTTTCTACTGATTTACACGACAGTCTTCTTTCATGCTCACATGCTCCTTATATATGATGAATTTTCCTCTAAATGGTTTTCAAATTTGCAACTAGTGCAAACTTCCTTCTGAATATAGCTTGATTGATTTCTTTCCATCTTTTACTGATTTCATCTGTTACTCGACTTAAGTAAAACACTTCTTCATCTTTTCTGACTTGGTTCATTCATACCAAATCTCAGACCTTGTGATTTACTGGTTGTTAATTGACTCTCTTACCTTATTTGCACAAACTGTCAAATCCCTGTCCTTAAATAACCTTTAGGTATTTGCCCTCAATTGCATGCTTTACACAAAGTTTTTATTCAATTCCTTTTCTTAAATGGTTTTACTCATTTTGAATCTGAATCCATTAATTAAGGAAAGCCTTGTATGATTGATTGACAATCAGTTTTCAAACTATTTTCTTACCTTATTTTTGTCTGCTTTCTACACTATAAAAGGCACGATCCTTTTCACAAAACACACATTTCAGACTTCACAATTTCACAATCTCTTCTGAACTCAAACTTATAGTATTCTGTCTTCCTCTTTGCACTTTGGCTTTTACAAGACTACTGCTTTTTTTACTTATTTCTTCGATACCGGTATTTCCTGATTTAAGTTTCAGCATCACCCCAATGTGTTTACTTATGGTCTTTGTATTCATGTCTACTCTATTGTTTTCTGTAGAGTTCGACATTTAACTTAGTATGCTTATGTTCTACTGCCTGATTTTATTGTGAATCTTTGCTCCCTACCCCATTACCCCTATGTGATTGTAAATAGTGGCTTAGGGCATGGCAATATGAGTTGTTGTCCATGAACTGAGCTTTGAACCAATGGGGTCTTAACCTCAAAACAGGCTGGGGGGTGTGCCAACACATCCCATTGTTGGGTACGCCCATCAGCTTGCTCTTTTTGTGCTCTCACAATCGCCCATTCCCTATATCCTTATGTGTACTATTTCCCTTCCATTTTTCCCCTTTCAGAATTCTGCACTTGCACTCCCTCCTAGTCTCTAAGTTCTTCCCCCTCCCCCCCCTCTTGTGAGCTGGCCCTTCCACACTGTACCTTGGCTTAATATGGCAATACATTTGGATGTAAGCACTGCCCGGAGTTCTTATAAAACCCTTAGGGAACTCTGACATATCCAAGTGGTAGAAAGGCTTTGAAACATGATCTTTGGAGTTGGTTTACTTCATACTCTAGACAGGAAGTTTGAATCAGGCTCTCCTTGGTTGTAATTTTCAACTTCTGATGTATTTTCTTTACTTTATTTTTTCTGGACTGTAATAACTTTGTAATAAACTATTGGGGATGGCTAATGAAAAAAGGGGGGAATAACTATTTATGTAAAAGGGGTAGATATCCTGCTCATAGGGAATTTATGATCTCTGCATATCACATAGATATCCTACCTATAGGAATTCTGCACTTTCATATGTAGATACTATGCCTATAAGGAATTCTGCACCCATATAGATATCATGCCTATTTTTTTCTGAACTTCAGCATTCATATGGATATCCTGCCTATAGTTAAATTTCTACATCTCTCATATAGATACCATGCTCGTATTTAAAAGGAAATCCGAACCCTGCACACGCATCTGTCACTAGGCAAACCTGTTTATAGGGATTAAATAATTAACTGCATCTAGATATCATGTTCATAGGCTTAAACTAAGTACACCATTTAGATGTCATGCCTATAGGATTTCTGCACTGTTGCTATGTTTGTAAAAGTGTCCAAAATCGACAGCACATAGAAAGCATGCCTATAGGAGCTTTAATCGAATCTGAACCGCTTCATTTGCTTATAAGTTTAAAACCAGTCAGAAATGACTTGTGCTCTTTTTCTAAAACTCGCCTTTCTTTAATAACAAATGATTTTTTTTTCATAAACAAGTATGTATTCATGTTTACTTCATTGTTTCTGAAATCAGTAGATATCATGCCTATAGGGTCTTCATCTAACACCTAGGCAAGCCATAGGGTGAAAATTTATAAACTGAATCAGATTTTATATGCTACAACCAGTAGGCAGGCCTGATTCGAGCTTCTTATCAGAACTATGTAATAAATCAGTCTGCCTCGACCCTTTAAATTTTAATCGGACCTTAAATAGTACATGCAAGTCATGATGCATTATATGCTTTCTTTGGTTTAAATGAGGTCTATTTGAGCTTTTTTATTTGTTTATATGCTTTCCCCAAACTTGCTATATGTATTTTGTTTGTCGCCTTAGTATTTTACCTTTTGAAACCACAAATAAGCCTAATACCTCCTCCTTTTAGGATTAGTAGTCCTAAATGCCTCCGGGACTGATAGGATTGGGGAGGGTAATAACATGCAATAAGTGAACGAGATCATTCTGCGCTCTAATACCTTAACAGGGTCGGAAAGGGTAGATATGGATATGATGACCACGCAATAACATCACGTATAGCCCCTCACTGTGGAGTGAATACCAGATGTTGTGTGGGGTGATCCATATTATTAATAAACCTAGGACCCCCCTTCCTTTGTTTTCTATGTTTCTTTTAAATCTTTTTAAGCAATTTCTTTTAAGAAAACCAACACTCTTAGTTCCTTTTTCTTACTTTTGTTTATTACGTGAAAATCCCCTCTTATTTGAAGCCTTTATTTTCCTATGTGTTATTTGCACTAAAGTCATAATAATAGCTTGGCCGGGAACCACACTAGTTGATCTTGAGGGGTGCCTAACACCTTCCCCTTGAGATAATTTCAATCCCTTACCCAATCTCTGGTTGTTCAAATCAAACCTTTCCTAGTGTCCTAATGCACTCAAATCATTAGGTGGCGACTCTTCACTTCAAACCCAATTCCTGAAAGGGAACGGGTTGTCCTCCCAAATGTCATAAACCCGATTTCGCGAGAAAAAGGGGGCGCGACAAGCACCCCCGTTCGTGAAGGGTGTTCATTCAAAGAACTTCGTACAAAAGCCATTCCCATCAAATGCCGCTCCAAAGCCCATCTTGAAAAAATTCAGAATGCCCAATCTTCCAAAGTATAGTGGATCCTCGGACCCCAACGTGCACGTTACTGCCTACACTTGTGTGGTGAAGGGAAACGACCTAAGGGGCGACAAGATCGAATCTGTCCTTCTAAAAAGGTTCGGGGAAACACTCTCGAAATGGGCCATGACGTGGTATCACAACCTAGCTCTGAATTCAATAGACTCATTTGCCATGTTGGAAGATTCTTTCATAAAGGCACATGCTGGTGCCATCAAGGTGGCTACAAGGAAATCTAACGTCTTCAAAATCAAACAAATAGAAAATGAGATACTGTGGGAGTTCGTATCTCTCTTTCAAATGGATCGAATGGAATTACCACCAGTCTCCTATGATTAGGCAGTACAGGCCTTCCACCAAGTCTTGAACGAACGAAGCTTAGTGGCTTCGAAGCAGCTAAAGCATAATTTGGTTGAATACTTTGCCCTGACTTGGTTGGATGTCTACAAGTGATGTCAGTCGAAGATTAGGGTCGAGGACGACCAACTGGGGGCACCGTCGGGCTTTATATATCCATGCAGACTCCTGGCAAAGGAGCCAAAGCCAAACAAGGAAAGGTACAAACCATACATCGAAGATAGGATCTTCGGAGAAACGCCCCAAGATATTACATACCCCGAAATGATCGAAGGATGGATCGAGGTCAGAATCCTCGGGGACTCGTAAGTAAAGCCATATTCGATAGACATACAGCACTAATGGAGGCACCACGCTTGTTTGAATACAACTTCAACATTGATGGTTCAGACATCGTATCTGCCATCAGTAAAATCAGAGACACCAGGTGGCCAAGACCTGTGCTATTAGATCCCTCGTAGAGGAACCCTAACTTAGTGTGAAAATTCCACAACACACACGGTCATAGGACCGAAGATTGCAGACAACTCGGAGAAGAAATAGCTCGGCTACTCAGCAAAGGGCACCTATGAGAGTTTCTTAGTGACCGAGCCAAAAACAAATTCTGGGAAAGAGAGGCAAACAGGAAAAATGAAGTAGATGAGCCGCATCATGTCATCCATATGATCGTTGGAGGGATCGACAACCCGGAGGAACCCATTGTCAAAAGAATAAAAATACCCATCACTAGGGAGAAGCGAACTCGGGGTTACATAACCGAGGACGCTCTCACATTCAGCGACGAGGATACCGAGACCCTGTCTCATCCTCATAACGACGCACTGGTAATCTCTTTTCTTGTGAATAAATTTCAAATTAAACGTGTACTTGTGAATCCAGGTAGCTCGACCAACATTATCAGGTCGAGGGTGGTGGAGCAGCTCGGACTGCTTGACAAAATCATGCTCGCCTCTCGAGTCCTCAACGGATTCAACATGGCAAGCAAAGCAATGAAAGGGGAAATCACCCTCCTAGTCAACGTGGCCGGCACAACCCAAAATGTCAAATTCCTTGTCATCGAACAAGACATGAGGTATAACGCCTTGCTCGGAAGGCCATGGATACACTGTATGAGAGCAGGGCAATCAACCTTTCATCAAATGATGAAGTTTTCGGTGAAGGACGGAACAAAAACCGTAAATGGATAACAACATGCAGGGAAGGAAATATTTGCGGTGCACGATGTGGCACCGCGTCAACACCTCCAACATCAAAGGAGCCGAAGGATAAGCAAATAGTGAAGTAGCAATCACAAGACACATTCTCTACTACACCCGAATAAAACAAGCAAAGGACCGTGCCGTGTCCTCAAAGAAAACATTCGAAGCATATCGAGGCTCAAAGCGCCATCACTACTAAGGTATAACAACCTCCCTTTTTATTTACATTTTACACTAAATTTCGTGCAGATGTCCGATCAGAACAGTCGGAGCGCTATCCAACTCGATGACCTTAAGGTTTCAAAGCATATGTTGCACTCTTTTCTTTCGATCAGGTTTTATACCAATAAGGGTTTTAGCGACAAGGTTTTTAACGAGGCAACATCTATATTCTACCTAAGGAAGATTTCACTAGTGTTCAAGGCTTCTCTTCTATAAACCTGAAACACCGGGGGGCATCCCCTAGGAATATCACCTTCTCGAAGAAGTCAAAATGAGCCAAAAAGGGTCTCGGTAGAAAAATGATGTATCGAGCCAAACGGTCGAATGAACCGTGTCTGCATAGAATAATTGAGCCCTTGATGGTAAAAACATGTATACTTGTGCTAAGTAATAAAAGAATATTTCCTCCTCCATCAAACCGCTTTACACTTCAAAGAAGTCTGACACTTTTACAAGAAATGGCTCCAATGCCAAATATTTCCCTAACACTCGGGGACTGTCATCAAAAACTCGAAGCCATATGACCTCTGGGTCAGAAACTTCGAACTCATAAGCCCTCAATGAGGCAACACCAAGTTTAAAAAAGAATGGCTCCAGAGCCAAAAAACTTTTGACATATCGGGGACTATCGTCGAGTATCATCTCGTTGAGCTATCAGAAACTCAAAGCCGTAAGACCCCAAGCGGGAATCTCGAGTCCAAAAGCCCTCCATGCGGCAATACTAGAAAATGTAAGACCTCCATGAGGCATTATAAACAATATAAGACCTCTATAAGGCAACACCAAAACTGTAGGACCTCAAGCAAGGCATGGACCATACTTGTACCATGTAACTTATCTGTAAGACCTCAAGCAAGGCATGAACCATTCTTGTACCAAGTAACTTATCTATATGACCTCAATTAAGGAATGTTAAAATTTGTAAGACCTTACAAAAGGCATAATCCCGACCTTAAAGTTAAAGCTATATATCTGAACTTATAAGATCCCTAAAAAGGCATACCCTCTATATAGACGCTGAAACTACTTCACTCGTGGATTGAAAGGCTGCGGCCAAACTCTCACGACTCAGGGATGCCCGACCATCCCTATAAAATCACAGGACTTCAATTACTTCAAAAAAACATCGAAAAGAACTGGTTAATCAGGCTACCCTTGGCATAATTAAAAGAGCTTCAATCATATTAGCTCCAAACAATAGGCTTCGAAACAATTTTATCCATCAAGCGAAACCTCCCAAGGTGCTCATTCATTCATCACTACATAAATAACTCACAATCGAGGTTCTTATCAAGCCGTCAAAGAGTTGGCCGAACACAAAATTTCAAAAAGTCTTTAGCGAGGGAAAAATAAAGCCTATATTAAGAGGTCGCACCGACCCAATGCGTAAGACCCACTATCGCCAGCCTATATTAAGAGGTCGTACTGACCCAACGCATAAGAGTCACTGTCACCAGCCTATATTAAGAGGTCGTACCAACCCAATGCATAGGAGCCACTATCGCCAGCCTATATTAAGAGGTCGTATGGACCCAATGCGTAAGAGCTACTATTGCCAGCCTATATTAAGAGGTCGTACCGACACAACGCGTAAGATCCCAAGAGCTAGCTTAAAACCCAAAAACATAAGGGTCAACGAGATCGAGTCGAAATCTGACTCGAAGACTGAGCCCGAAATAATCAACTCAAAGTGCCTAAGGGCAAACACGTAATAGTCTACGAGCCAACCTAATAAGCATCAGGGCCGATTCGCAAACCCAATGGTTTTTACCTCGAAATCCAGTTCACCTGGTCAATCATCGACGAATGTATAAATTGAAAACAAAGAAAGACATACACAAGCAGAGGGAAATACATGAAAGATAAAAAACTAAAAAGTTTTCTTTTATACACATACGTGAAAAAATGCAAAGAGCTCCATTTACAAAGCTTTCTAAGAGGACTGTACAAAGAATCAAAAAGAAAAAAAGCCTAGCCTACTTTCCCCTCGGAGACTGCGGCCCCATCGACCTCTTCCTCATTATCTTCGGCATCAGACAAGAGGAACTTAGCATCGTATTCATCCGCCTTGGCCTACGCTATCTCTTCCAAGGGATCGGAGCCCCTAGTGTAAATCTCTTCGAGGGTTTCCATCCGAGATTTGCACCTAGCATATTTATTACTTCTTCTCTCTCGATCAGAAGCACCTCTCAACTTTGCTCGAATGTCAGCACCGTCTTTTAAATAAATGGCAACTTTCTTGTCAGCCTTAGCCCGAATCTCTTCGACCTCAGCTTCGGCGTCCATGACCTTGGCCTTCTTCTCCAAATGATCAAACTTGAGTCTTGCTATCCTGCTCGTATGAACCAAGCTTTTTTAACGGGCATTCAAGAGTTGTACCTCGGGGGCAAAAATATTGGCCAAAGTATTCTTCTTGGCCGCAATAAAGGCATCTATCTAAGCCTTTAGCTCGTTACACTCATGTTTGTCCAGCCAACCTCGCCCCAAAGGTGTTCCAAATCCTCTACCTTGATCTGCAACTGAGGTATCAAAATATTAATCCTTGAGGATATAAGAAGGAGCATGCATTCTCTTGGAGAAAAAGTTACCTATTTCTCAAGGTGTCTTTCGTAGTTCAGGCTTTGATTCGGCTATTAAAGAAGGTGCCTCAATTCTTTTCCCCTTTCATCACAAAAAATCCTGAGGGAGTTATCCCTATCCAAGGCTTTTCTTAACCGAGCTTCACAGCGGAGAAGCTCGGACTTGAGTTTGTCAAAGGCTTATGAAAAAAAAGCTCAATAAGAAAACGATAATGTAAAATCATAAGATCACCGAAGTCAACCAAAGCTCACCACAGAACAAAGCCGTTGATCCTCCTCAAAGGTTGAGTGTGCACCTACTGGCATGGCCTCATCGGTCCCAGTTGAACCAATCTTGGTGGGAACATGGTCACTCGAGACCCTGCTTGATTTAGGCGTCCCCGGGTCTCGAACATCCCTCTAAGTACCTTCGACAAGGGGGCGAGGACGACGGCCTAACACATGTATCCCTCGAAGTACCTTCGGCGGGAAATAAAGACGGCGACAAGAGAGGAACCACTTTTCCAAGGCTAGAAGCCTCAGATGCCGCAGGATCAGCGGATACATCTTCTTTGAGCCTTTAAGCAAGGCTTGCCTCTCTATGAGCATCCTTTTCCTTCGAGGACTCCTTCCGTTTGTTATCAGTCCTTGACCCCAAAGCCGACGATTCTTCCTCCTCCCTGAGGGGGCACGACCTCATCTCAGAAAAATCTCCAATGCCTGCGGTGACGGAGTCAGAACACATAAAAGAAAGTACCTTTCAAAGAAAGCAAGCCACACACCACGTACGGTGATGTTTTGCCTCCCATCTACCCTTGGCTAGATCTCGCCACTTACGCTCATTGTAAGCAAAGCAAGCTGCCAGTTTCCGAGACGAATCCGCCAGGTCGGGAACCTCGTGTGGCTTCCACGAGATTGCTGCAAAAAAGAAAAGAAAAAGAAAGCATCTTTATAGAGTCTGCCTTCACCATGGGCAGAAATAATAAGAACACAAGTGTACCATTTACGTGTGAAATTCCATTTATTAGGAAATAGAAGGAACTATACGGGGATGATATCGACAGTCCGCACTCGGACGAAACGACTCATCCACCCTCGGTCCCCATCTTCTTCATTGCTGGAAACAAAGGGCCGAGTGGATCAATTTCACAGATTAATTAGGCCTCGATGATGCAAGGGCCGGTACAGTCTAAGAAGATGACTGAGGGTGAACTCAAGCCGACTTTATCTGCAAAATACCTTATCATCAGCACTATCCTCCAAAATGAGGGGTGAACCTGTGCCAAGGTAACCCGACATTTCCTACAAATTTCGAGCACAACTCTTTCGAGGGGGCCCAACTTAAAGGGGTACGTATATACGTTCAAAAATCCCTCGACATGAGTCATGATACTCTCTTCCGGGGAAGGTACCTGCAGCACCACTTTTTCTCCCCATCCGCAGTCTTTTCTAAATGCCTCGAGGTGTTCCTCCCTTGTTGAGGAAATAAACATCGATGCATGATCCCTATGTCCTTGAACATTGGGAGGTCTCTCTAATGCAAAGTCCCACCTCGTTACAAAGCACCTCGAGGTTAGCTCACCTGATACCGACGGTGTACCACCGACCGAGCGCGAAGCAGAGGCGAAACTCTCCTCTCCTTGGTGAACGGGTTTGGACATAGCAGCCATTGCTATGATAAAATAAGAAAAAGGAAGATAAAGGCTTGGGAAAAAGCTTTTGAAGCGCTAAGAGAACTAGCACAAAAAAGAGCTCTATAAAAAGGATAGTTACTATAAGTAGCAGAGTCCTCAAAAAACAAATAAGCAAATGCATATATATAGAGCAAGCAACGACTGTTCGCCTATCCTGAACGCCAATTAATTCTGACCATGTCAGCGCCATTTTTGGGGAAGTGTACCGGTGGGACCACCCCGGTCGCTTCACAACCGTGGCACATAAATGATATTGCCACACAGCCCTCGGGAGCCGTTGAGACCCTGAGGATTTCTATTATTACAAGCATCGATTTTAAAAAGTTATCGACCTAATCTCAAGATGGTGCCCGATCTCAACGGTCCCGACTACTCCAAGTATGGACTCCGAAGAGCCAACATCGAAGTTCAACAAACTAACTTTACGTAAGCGTTTAAAATAAATTCGATGACTTGAAACAGAAAAATTTTCTTATATTGCCAAAAATATATTTACAAGGGGTGTCTTTACAATACCTTTTCCCCAAGAAATTCATACACAAAAAAGAAAGGACGATAATGTAGGTCTATTTTTCACCGTCACTACTCTCCGGATCTTCTCCCGAACCCTCATCCGAAGTGGCTAAGAATGCCGATTCTTCCTCCAAGTCTCGGGCTTCTGCAATCTCAGCTGAGAGATCGGCGCCTTTAGCGCTTGCTTCCATGAGAGGTTTCCTCCTTGACTTTGCATGACCGTAAGCGATGGCCCAAGTCAGCTTCTGCTCGTCCTTCTCTGATATCTCTTGGGCTCGTTCATTTGAAGTAGTGGCATCCTTCATGGATGGAGATGCATTTTCTTCGGCCTCAGACTTGGCCGCAGATAGTACAGCAGCCTCCTCCTGAGCACTTCAGAGAAGACCCTGGATCGATGTTAACTCTATCCGCAAGAGGTCTCACTCCGAGACCACGGTCTCATTTTGCTCCTCTAGCTCGAGGATCCTCACATCCTTGGCAGCAGCCACTTCTCGAAGTCGCCCCACCAGGGCATCTTTTTACCCAATCTTGTTACATCCCTTACTTTAATATTAGGATAAGTCGTGATAATCCATATGAGCTTGAAGGGATTAAGACCATTTATGAGGTTATAAAGTATTTGTGACTATGTTATTATAAGACCCTGTAAATTTGCCAACCTTGATACCGTTAGATATTATGTTAGTGTGGTATTTTCTTTTAAGTGGAGTATTTTAGTAAAAGTTTTATAAATATAATTTTAGATATTTACACTTATTACTATTTTCGGATAAGATAAATTATACATATAATATAAGAAAGTTTATGAGATTTTCTTTATTGTAAAGATAAAAAAAAAATTCTCACAAGAAAAGAAGGTTATCTTTTTTTACCATTTTAAGAAATAAGTGTAGGAAAATTTTTACTCTTTATATGAGATTAGGAAAAATATAAGTTGAGAAAAAGTATATGTATTTTTACATGGATATTTTAATGAAATAATAGTGTATGTATTTATTTTATATGATACCATATGACCACGATAGTAAGATGTACAAGATGTATTATGAATAAGTAGAATTTTAAGTAATTTGAAATAATTCTTTATTATGCGGGTAATTAGTTAATTACCGGGTAACGGGACATTACCTAATTACTTAATAAATAGACAAATTAAAATTTCCCACCCCACCCCCACGTGGCACCATGTGCAATTCAACCAAATGACTCATTAGTTATTTACCATATGTGTCACATTGAGGAATTTTGGTGGCATTTTAGCATCAAAGATGGTAATAGAGATGTCTGGGCATTTTGGGTGGGAAACGGCTTAAGTGGGGGTGTAGCTACTCCACTTCACTAGCCTCTACATTTCCAAAGATATAATCCAAGAGTTTTAACTGCTTATGTTGGAATGCTTTATGATGAATTGATAAATGCTTGAATTTCGAGCTTGTTTAGATGAATCTATGTTGAATCTACTATCTATTCTCGTTTTGATAGATGCCTTTGTTATGTAAAGGGAAAGTATTCTTGCAAAAAGTATAGGTTGCTGATAGATAGTATGCATACTTTAAAGTCCTATATAACCTTTTTATGCTGCTTCTCATTCTCTAGAATCATGTGATACTTTAATCTGATGAAGTAACTGTAATTCAACGACGTAGAAAATAAAATTGACATTCTTATGATTCATGACTTCCCTTTGACCATAATATAATTCATACATCTATTGCACGATCACGAAGTGAAACACAATTGAGGATGCTAAATGCAACTTTGCAACACGAGCTATCATCTATGAAGATCTTGTCTTGTGGTGGAATTAAAAGTCACGTTAATGGTTCATGCGGATCAATATTATCATAAATGCTATCTTCACTACTCAGAATCGTAAATGCCTATGATCACTTTTTGCGTTCTTTATTCACCGTTAGCTGTTTCTTTTTGCAAGAAAGTCAATTGTGTTATTTGAGGAAATGTAAACATATTTGTCTCTCTGTTCGGGGGATCAGTAATCAGTAGGAGTATCTGTTATTTCTATTGTTATCCCTGTGTTACTGTCTCAGAATTTCGTTGTCACTTTTTTGAGCTATTTTGCAACCCGATTTGAGTGTTCGGTATGAACTACTTTTTACAAAATTCTAAATTGTCTACACCTCAATCTATTCTGAACTCTGCACAATTAGAGATCTTGTCTAACGACGACCTTTATTGTTTGTAATAGACCATATTTTTTATTGGCGTAGACAAATGATAGAGCTATAGAAAGTTCTATTTATGCATGATACATGTGATGTGTATCAAGATCAGTTGATAAGATTTTTTTTTTTTTTTTATTAAAAAAAGAAGAGAAAAATCAAAATCAGTTGATAAGATGATGATAAAAACTCAACAAATATCTTAAGGATTTTTCCCTACTTCGATCGAGGGTTACATGTTCTTCGCAAAAGACGTGCATTAGAGGGATTGTCAAGAGAACCGGCTCAGGTATATTAAGACTATCCCTTTTTTCTTTTTGACATGATCTATACGACACGAACGAGACGAGCAAATGCACAGCTTCCATGAAATAACTCTATTCATAGAAATGCTAGAGATACTTATATTCTTGATTCCCCATGTGTCATATTATTGTATCATTTGTTCATGGGTCTCGGAAAAATACGTAAGTTGAAAAAAATTTATTTCATGATATTATTCAAAGACATAATGGTCTTATGACATTCCGAAAGATTTTATTAACATACTTCTCATGCATTGCATTAGTTTACATGTCCATTTACCCATGGCTCAGACGGCGTTATATACGCGTATATATGTATATATATGTATATGGGATATGAAAAAAGATTATAGCGTTATATACGCACCACCACCTGATCAGCTGGTATACGATGATGATGTTGCCCACAGTGGCTGAAATATGACTTAGATGGCGTTATATACACGTATATATGTATATGGGATATGAGAAAAGGTTACGACGTTATATACGCACCACCAATTGATCAGCTGGTATATGATGATGATGTTGCCCACAGTGTCTGAAATATGACTCAGATGGCGTTATATACGCGTACATTCGTATATATATGTATATGGGATATGGAAAAAGGTTACGGTGTTATATATGCACCACCACCTGATCACCTGGTATACATTGATGATTTGCCCATAGTGGTCGAGATGATATGATGCCCTCAGAGGCTTGAAGATGCTTATACATGACATTTATATGCATATACATGATACTATAAATATTTCATGATTTACGGAGTTATCCAGACTTGCAGGTTGAGTCATTTATCCCATGTTTCTTCCATGTCCTTAATTAATTATGACATATTGTTATGCCTTAGTTCCGCCTTACATACTCGGTACATTATTCGTACTGACGCCCTTTTGTTGGGGACGCTGCATTCATGCCTGCAGGTATAGACAATCAGCTTTACGAACCCTCATAATAGACGAGATTGGCATTCATCGAAGGATTGATAAGACTCCACCTCATTCAGAGTGCATCCGAGTCTATGAGTCATCATGTTAGAGTTTTATTACATACTTATAGGTAGGCTGGCACCCTGTCCAATTTGATGTCAAATAATCTTAGAGGCTTTATAGATAGCGGTTCATTTTGTACAGTATGTTAGAGGCCTTGACATCCCATATGTGGCCATGTTTATGAATGATGAATCATTAATATGACATTCGCCCACTTACAATTGTACATTACGGTTGTGGCCATGTTGGCCCATGATAGTTCCAAAAGGAAAGAATGAGTTACAGAGTGGTTCGCTCGGGTCACTACGGCACCGGGTGCCAGCCATGCCTCCTCAGGTTTGGGCCGAGACAAATCTGCAAAGGCAAAACAAGTTGGTGAGCATCAAATTATAAGAATAAAAGGGTGAGTTAATGGATGTCACGTTACCTACTTGGTAAGGCAATCCCATTCCTGAAGCACCCCCTACAAACTTTCCCGGAGCCCGCTCACTTCCTCCCCCTTTCGGGCAGAGGAGGCCTCCGACTCCTTTAGTACCGAGGTGAGCTTCTCAAGCTCCTTCCCACAACACGAAAGCTCGTCTTTGAGACTATAGAAGGCACGATCATACATCTTCTTGGCCTACAACAACACAGAAAAGTTAGAAAGTCAAGCACAAAGATTTAAAGCACAAATGATATGTCAAGAGTATCACCTGCTGCTGAAGCCTCTCCGCCTCCTCGAGAGCAACAGGGCGTCGAGATCGATATTCTCGTCAATACTAGCGAGGAGGTCTCCCAGCACATCTTCCCCTCCATGAAAGGCACTCGCACCAGCGGTACCCTGAGCTCCCCCGGTGAGTATGGAGGGCCCAAATTAATGCCACTCAGGGCATTAATTTCTCTAAGGGCCTCATCTTGCACCCAAAAAGATTCAGGTTTAGGACATTCAGAGTCACCGACAACGGGTTCATTGGCATGGACTGTGTCACTCAGTGAGTCCATTCATTTAATAGGAACTGACTTGAGACTCGAGGACTGTCCACAAGCCCTCCTCGAGGGTCTCCTCAGCGCGAGTCTGGTCCAAATCGACCACCCCCAATTCGGCGGTCTTCCACCTGGTAACTTGGGAGCATCTTCACCTTGTCTGGTCCTTTGTACCAAAGGACATTCATTATCATCATCGACTTCAACCTTTGTACGGGGGCTTGCCACAACAACCGAAGTCGAGAGTTTGGCGTCACTCCGTAGCATTTGAACTTTAGGTTTCTCTGATTTGGGAAACACAACCGATGCCTCTTTCTTCCTCTTCTTTCCCTTATCGGGCTTCGAGGTCCCTTCCTCACTAGTAGGAGCCGGCCTCATTGACACTCCATCCCTGAGGTCTACACAAGTGTATTCATCAAACTTACAAAAGATACTCATAAGGGAGACTTGTAAAGATAGCAGTAAAGAGCAAACCATGGTTATTGGCCTGCCACCACGTTTTGTCCAACTAACGCCAAGAACAATTGAAATAAGGGAAAAAGGAATCCAACTATCTGATCCATCCCAATAGGTTTTGAACTACTCCTGGGTACCAAGCGGTGGCTGTATAATCAAAAGAAGATCATTTTTACAAAAAAAAAGAAAAGGGTAATAAAATGAGCTCCAAGTAGGGGTACTTACGGTGCATATGCCAAACCTCTAAGAATGGCATCCTTTTAGCTAGGATAATGTCCGAGGTCCTCACTTGAACAAACTGGCTCATCCATCCCTGATCATTGTCCTCATAAATGCTCGAAAAGAACGGCCTCGCGGATCGAGGACGAAGCTTGATAAAACCCCGGAACAGATGAGGGCTGTATAATCTGACCAAGTGGTTGAGGGTGAAGGTAATACCCCCGACCTAGTTGGAAAAGTACCGGAGCATATCAACGATCCACCAGAAAAAAGTATAGATCTGACCGAGCGTCACTCGTTACTCTTGGCAGAAATCGAGAATCACCGAATCTACCAACGGGGAAGAAGGATATGAAGAATATGTGGGGCCTAAAGTAAATGGGTATGTATACACGCTGAGAAAGCCAACTTTATGGTTTACTATGCCCTCCCCGGAATTGGAGATTTCTACTAATACTGCCCTTCCCCATCGGTAGTCTTCCTTCACTCTGTTCGTATTGGTCACCATGCTGATTTACCAAGACGCATGCTCACACTGGTCTGGTGTGGCAAGGGGATTTTCGACGGAAAAATTGGATACAATGTTGAAATTGGTAAGAGTACATTGCTTGACAGTTAGGGGTAATTTTGGTTTACCCCTGAATGAGCGAGACAACGAAGCAATGTGCTCCTTTTGAGGTACAGTTTTAGAGGTCCTAAACATGGCTATAAAAAAGGTTTTCTAGGAAGGAAAGTGAAGAAGGAAGCGCATAAGGGAGAAAAATGTAGAAGATGGCTGACATAACTCTAGAAAATTGAAGATGTGGTAAAAGTGTGAATAACAAAACGGTTGAGATATTTATAGAAGCCATATGGGCAGCATTTGGGAAGCGGAAAGGATAGACCAATAGTATTTCGTGGGCTTCTCGATAGTCGTGTTGACAACAACCCCTACACAACCTTTGAGTCATGCAATTTAATGTTCTGATAGGCTGACGTCATTATGGTAATATCGAATAAGCAAGAATTCAAGACGGTTTCTTATCATTTTCATTCTAAGGGTCCAATTTTTGGTCATTATGACGCCTCGTAAGCACATTTCCAAAGGCTCGAGAGAAGGGCCGAGGTTCAACCCCGAGAGGTTGTAAACGTTGGACCTCTGGGTAGCGTAGATTGGCAGCTATGATGGAAAGGTGGGAAGTTCCCAAGGCACGTGACTAAGACTGACCTAGTCTATTAGGCTAGTACGATCTCGTACCGCGGCATTAAATGACTGTACCAACCAAATATCATCGTAATAAATGCATTAGTACTATATTGGGATACCCCGTCATATATAAAAGGGACCCTTATCATTTTGTAAGAGCATATAAAAAATTCAATACAAGAACATTCTTTCCTCTCTAACTTAAACACATTCTCCCTTGATTCTTTTTTTTTACATTTACTGTGTTATATTAGTTGTTCTTCATTTATTGCTCATTATTGATCATAAAGAGCCTTCATCAAAGCTCTCAAAATTGTTAGCCCTTCATCGGCTGCCCGCGGCTTAGTACTTAGCTCGGCCTCGAGGACCCGTATGACCTAGCTCGAGGCATCGATTCTTAGTCACTCGGATTGCCTAAACATACTGTTTGCGAGTTCTCATCATATTTTCTAGTCTCACACTTAGCGTCTATTGCCTAACAACTAGCATAAAAATAAATCACATATTTTTAGAACAACAAAATCAAATCTAATTGTAATTACCATTTTCAAGGTAAACAAATATTACTACTTTCGAATATGTTCTAAATTATACACATAATATGACAAAGTTAATGAGATTTTATTTATTGCAAAGATAGAAATTTGTTTACCGTGAAAATGGTAACAACAATTAAATTTGTAAATGGGATTCTAAAAATACGTGATCTATTCCCGAGCTAGTTTTTAGGGCAATCGATGCCAGAAATGCTAAGTGTAAAGATAAGATACGAGCTAAGATGAAGCAGTAAGAAAACCGAAGGGGCCTATTTCCTGAGCGCGGAGAAGATCGATGGAGGCCTTAGGGCCGAGGTTTGAGCCAAGATTGAGCTATCGGGGACAGTCGAGGAAGGGATAACAAGAAGAAATACGATTAAGTAAGGATCTTTATGGCCAATGTATAGCTATACGGGTAGAACAAATAAGAAAACAATAGATGCAAGGTAGCCTCGGGCCAATAAGAACAAATGACTTAGAAAAAAAGAGAGAGAGAAAGATATTATTCACTTGTGGAGACATGGAGCAACCTGCTTTACAAGGTAGGGCGAGCCCACTTTATATAGGAGGATAGACTCGATCATAAACGTGTGGAGACAAAATGTAAAGTACGGAGATGGGATGGCTTGATGTGATGCCTCAGCATAGGCTCTGGATAGGCCGGCCTTTGTCAGGTCGAGTCGTGTGATTCGGGATGTTCCCCCTTACTTGTTACAGCCTGTTTTATTAGTCGAAATGTAACACTTTCCGGATCAGTTTGAGGTGAACCCCGAGGGTGAGTCTTGACCTTATCTTCGAGCTTAGAAGGTCATGACCGTGAGATAACCCTATGTCGGGGAATTCGGGGCCCCGAATTTACCGTACACAAATAGTCTCTACGTTTCTTAGAGTAAGGGCGATGCAAAGCGATGTGAAACGGTTCTGAACTCTTGCTTCCTCGGGCATCATTATGATCGGCTATGGGCCGCCCGGGCGTGCAATGTGTGTCATTACTGCGGATTTCAGCATTGACCGCGGTGGTCGGCCTCCTTTAATGTACCCACGATGTTCTTATAAATATTTGCCTATCCTCTTTCGAGTCTTATCTTGCATCTAGAACCCTTTAGTGAAGTTTGTTTTCCCTTGCATTTCGCTTCTCTTTTTAGGAGCGTGACTCCCGTCCCTTTCTTCTTCTCTTGGACTTTCTCAAGGATGGTGAATACTTCAACTGCTGTTTCTCAAGAGATCGCAGGCTCGTCTTCTTCGTTCCTCTCTTAGGGTGAAGTGACCGCTCTGCCTCGCGTCGAGGAATGTGTCCCAGGGCCTTTTGCGATGACATCATATTTCAGGGTTGAGAGACCCTCCTCGAAGTTAGGGAGCCGCGAGCCGGTAACTCGATATGTCTGCTCCACAACGGATATTGAGAGAGTGAGGGCCGATTGTTACTAGGGGGATGCCGTTCTTGTGGAGACTCTTGCTCAGGAAAAAGACATCACTACGCACAGGGCCTGTTTTCTGAGCGTGTACACCTATCCATTCACTTTGGGGCCATCGGGATCGTCTTTGCCCTCGATTGACCCGGTGATTCTTGAATTTTGCCGGAGTTACCAGGTGACTTTGGGTCAGATTCCTCCTCCATTCTGGCACGTGGTATATATGATTAGGCATTACTTGGGCATGATGGAGGGAATGCGCTTCACTCTGAATCATTTGATCCAGATGTATAGTCCTCGTCTCCTTCGTTGGGGATTAATAAGGTTTCGCTGCCGAGCCCCAAGATCCCTTTTTGCATGTACCAAGGAATTTGGGGATAACAGATGGTTGAGTCGGTTCATCTGGGTGAGGACGTCTGATTTGATCCCGGTGGAAGGGATGTTGTTCCCTGAGAAGTGGAACGCCAGGCGTAAGTGAATGTAGGGCCTTTGTTTCCCTTTGATATTTTCTCTTTATGTCCCTGATTTCGTTGTTTCTTTCCCTTTGTTTTTTAGCCATAGCGATCTACCTTGGAGCTGTGTTGAATCTTCAGAGTTGGGTTGGCCGTTGGTACTCAGTCTGCCCATACAACGATCGCACGTGGTGGGATTTATCTCAGGCCCGGTGGGAAGCAAACGACCATGGTAAGTTCCGAGCTTTGATGCATCCGCGTTTTTTAGTGCAGCTTGCTGCCAACGTCTCTGTCCTTTCTGCGCATTTTACTTCCACATCTATGCAGTCCTGGGAGGAATTTTACTGACAAGGGAGATGCCGCTCGTTGGAGGGGACCTCCCGGTACCTAGAGAGGAGAAGAAAAGGCAAAGGGGCATGTCGGCCGAGCCACGAATGCGATATAGGCATCGCAATTGCGAACCTACTGCATGTATGCTAATCTCGCAATTGCGAGAATTTTGTCACAATTGTGATGACTGGCCCCTCCCTGTTTACTTCGCAATTGCGAAGGGAGGTTAGTAAATGCGAACAAGGTAGGCCTGGGCCTTCTTCGCAGTTGCGATATGGCCCTCGCAATTGCCAAGCCTGTTAGGCTCGCAATTACGAAGCTTAACCTCGCAATTGCAAGATCAGAGCCTGCAACAATACCAGATACAACACCCAATTTTCTCTAAGTCTCAAAATACTCAGGGGACTATCCAAAACTCACCCAAGTCCTCGAGGCTCCAAACCAAATATGCACGCAAGTCTAAAAATATCATACGGACTTGATCGTGCGATCAAATATTCAAAATAACATCAACAACTATGAATTTAACCACAAATTCATGAAATTCATAAGATAGATCAATATTCCTATTTTCTTAACTAAGGGTCCGATTTATATCAAATCAACTCTGATTCTTACAAAATTTCACAGATACAACTTAAATATTATATTAAACTTGTACTAGTCTCCGAAACAAAAATACGGGCCCGATACCATCAAAACACACGCCATTTCATTTCCAAAAGTCCTTATATGTTCTAACAAACAATTTTCTTAAAAAATTCTTTTCTTGGGCTAGGTACCTCATCATTCGATTCTGGGCATACACCCAATTCTCATATTTTACTATGGACCCTACCGGACTGTCAAATTACGGGTTCAGGTTCGTTTACCAAAAATGTTGACCGAAGTCAACTTTAACTAATTTTAAAGGCCAAATTCAATATTTTTCTTAAATTTCACATAAAAACTTTCCGGAAATGCGCCCGGATTGTGCACATTAATTGAGGAGAAAGAAAATGAGGTTTTCAAGGCCTCGAAACCCAGATTAGGATTCTAAAATACAAGATGACCCTTTGGGTCATCACATTATGTGACACTAAGCCTTGCAAGCCCAAAACTTAAAATCCCATCTCTAATTCACAAATGAAGACCTTTTACATCTAAGTTAAGGTAAAAGGCTTCAACAAAGATGATGATTGTATTAGCAACATGAGTTGATTCAACCTTTCATTCAAACAAGATTTCTTAATATAGCAATCTGGGATTTGCGATTCTAAGAGAGTATGGTGCAATCTTCATCAAGAATATCATACAGATTTTTTCCTACTTCGATCTTGTCATCACATGTTTTGTCGTGTGTTAGATTGCCAAGGGAACCGACTCAGGTATGTTAAGGCTAATCTTTCTTTCTTTTGGCATGATCTAAGTAACAATACGTAAACGTAATGCTATTCCATAAGTGGTTCTACTCTTAGCAGTTAAGAATGTCTATATTATTTATTCCCATAAAATGATTTTCAAGCATGTCTAAGTATGTCTATAAGTCTTTATTGAGGTATATGATAGAGATGTTAATGTTTATAATATAGTGATACATTCATCTTTATGCATTACCATCGTGCTACGGCCGGTCGGGCAGTTACCACCGGTTGGGCAGTTATGTAACATTATTTACCACCGGTTGGGCAATCATGTATATTATACCACTGATCTATGGCCGGTTGGGTAGTCATGCATTTACCATCGAGCTACGGCCTGCTGGGCAGTTATGCATTTACCACGGCGCTATGATCGGTCGGGCAGTCATGCATTTACCACCACGCTACGGCCGGTCGGGCAGTTACCACTAATCAATTTGGCAGTCATGCATCATATGATATGTATAAGAGAAATACTCTCAAAGAGAAGCATTATATATGTAAGTATGATAAGTATGCATATACGATGGCACTTCAAAGATTCAGGTTGATTCTTATATGTCTTTAATAACTGTTGAATTATGGTTATGTTTCAGTTCTCCCTTACATACTTAGTACATTATTCGTACTGACGTCCTTTTGTTACGAACGCTGCATTCATGCCTGCAGGAATAGATAATCAGTTTGGCGAGCCCTCATAGTAGACGAGATTGGCATCCAGCAAAGGATCGGTAAGACTCCATGTCATTCGGAGTGCAGGCGAGTCTATGAGTCATCGTGTCATAGTTTTGCTACAGACTTATGAGTAGGCCGGTACCCTATCCAATTTGATGTTAAATAATCTTAGAGGCTTTGTAGACAGAGGCTCATCTTTTTTAGAGTATGTCAGAGGCCTTGACGGCCCATATGTTTTCATGTTTTAAGAGCGATGGTTCATTGATACAAAGTTTGCCCACTTATAGTTAGACATTATGAGTTGTGGCCATATTGGCCCATGTCGGCCTCTACAGTACCATATACCCAAACTCACTCATGAGTAAAGAAAATATCCATTTCAATAATTAGGCAATGGAGAGGATCATGTGAACAACATCAATTCCTTATCATTAGATAAATCATTTATACAGTTCAAAATACATACACTTTCATAGAATGAAGTGGAACGTGGTACATATACAACATAACTAGTTTCACTTTCCTAACACCAACATACCACCCACTCTATGTCCATAGAGCCTCTAATAGATACAAAAGAGTACAATGATCGTGCCAATAACAAGGCCCCGGCTATACACAAAATCATAATCTACAAGGAATGAAAGGTACACGACCCTGAAATGTAGTGAGGCTTAGTAAGTCAGCGGAGAAGAGGGTGTACCACTATCAATGATCAAATCCGGCTATTGTGGAACAACCTACATCCATTAGAGATGCAGCGCCCCCGACAAAAGGGACATTAGTACATATAGAATAGTAATAATATGAGTAGATAAACACCCTCTTAATAGAACGAGTGATAATACGAGGAAGAACAATCACACAATCAATAGGAGCCTCAACAATAACAAAACATTAGGTTAGGAGCAAGAAAAGATTCAAGTAAATTTCCATATTTTAGGTTTGAAGTTGCTTAGCACCGATGTACCAATGATTTTAGAATGGAGTCCAATCACGACCCGATTGGCTAGGCTGTCTCACCAAAGTACATCAAGCACAATCACAATTATTATCCCAATCTCAATAATTGATTTAATCATAATCTCAAGCACAATCACCACCATGTGTACGGCATGGCGTCCGATTACGACCCGACCGGCTAGACCGTCTCACCATAATGCCTTGTGGATCGACATCACCCTTTTATAGCAATCATCTCATCCCAATGAGGGTGAATATTCTCATTATATCAATCTCATCCCAAATAAGGGGAATAATCCCAATTCACTCCTACAACGGCACATGTAGTTTCGGGGTTAGGTTATTTGACATACCCTTCCACGGTGACTAACGATACTCCCAAGATGTTTATTATTTAAAGGACTTTCAACACATTTCAATATATTTTACACGACTGTTAATTTCATTGGCACTAGTGACCCCAAATGTAATATCATTCTTGGCACATTGGCCGTATTTCATATTTCATGCTCACCTCTTTTCACTTTCAACATTATCACGGATCATCAACAAAAAAGCATTTTTATTCATGACTTTAAGTCTATATGTGAGCAAATAACAGTCTTAAGCACATTGAGATTACCTACATAGTTTGGCATAGTAGCTTTTATTTGAAACACGACTTGAAGCTATAACATTTAGATATGTAACCCATACTTCGAACACCTTTTCAAATAATAACATAACATAACAAGAACAGTTGGAATACATATTGAACATATATCTCTTGACACAAGGCTTATTTGGAATAATTAATTTATAATGAATGACTCAGGAATTACTAGGACATTATAGGGTTTGATTCTAAAAAAGGAATTTAGCCAACATACCTCGTCTTAGCGTTCATTATAGGAGCTCACCTGCATCATCAAGTAAAGAATCAAGTGCCACTCCTACTGAAAGTTAGAGAAATGCACGAGTTAGAGGAGGAACAATCTTACATTCAACTTTATTGCATGATTTAGAACATCAAAGAAGGGTATTATTCCTCTATTCCCAAGTAGCCTCCTAATTATAGATGTGGTCAACAACACACTGATAAGAAGGACTCTATTAGACACGGCTCGGAGTCATCCTAGGAAAATTTAAAACCTTAGGCTCTAATACCAAGTTTGTCACACCCCTACATCGGGGAGCGGGACCGGTGCACAAGCGAGATAACTCGGCCTATACAGTACCTTCTACCCGAACTCACTCATGAGTAAAGAAAATATCCATTTCAATAATTAGTCAATGAAGTGGATCATGTGAACAACACTGATTCCTTATCATTAGATAAATAATTTATACAGTTCAAAACACATACACTTTCATAGTATGAAGTGGAACGTGGTACAAATACAACATTACTAGTTTCACTTTCCTAACACCAACATACCACCCACACGAAGTTTATAGAGCCTCTAATAGATACAAAAGAGACAAAAAGGCCCTGGCTATACCCAAAAACATAATCTATAAGGAATGAAAGGTACACGACCCTGAAATGTAGTGTGGTTTAGTAGGTCAGCTGAGAAGAGGGTGTACCGCTATCAATGATCAAAGATGGTTGTTTTGGAACAACCTACATCCATTGAAGATGCAGCGTCCCAGCAAAAAGGACATTTCTACCTATGGAATAGTACTAGTATGAGTGGCTAAACACCCTCTCAATAGAACGAGTGAGAACACGAGGAAAAAAAATCATACAATTAATGGAAGCCTAAAAAATACCAAAACATCAGGTTAGGAGCAAGAAAATTTCAAGTAAATTTCCATATTTTAGGTTAAGAGTTCTTTAGCACCGATGTACCAATTATTTTAGCACAGAGTCCAAACACGGTCTGATCGGCTAGGTTATCTCACCAAAATACATCAAGCACATCATTATCTCAATCTCAATCATTTATTCAATTATAATCTCAAGCACAATCACCACCATTTGTACGGCATGGCATCCGATCATGCCCCGACCAGCTAGGACGTCCCACCACAATGTCGTGTGGATCGACATCAACCTTTCTAGCAATCATCTCATCCCAATGAGGGGAAATATTCTCATCATATGAATCTCAACCTAAATAAGGGGAATAATACCAATTCACTCCTACACCGGCACATGTACTTTCAGGGTTAGGTTATTTAACCTACCTTTTCTCGGTGACTAACGATACTCCCAAGATGTTTATTATTTAAATGACTTTCAACACATTTCAATATATTTTACACGACGGTGAATTTGTTTGGCACTAGTGACCCTAAATGTAATATCATTCTTGGCACATTGGCCGTATTTCATATTTCATGCTCACCTCTTTTCACTTTCAACATTATCACGGATCATCAACAAAAAAGCATTTTTATTCATGACTTTAAGTCTACATGTGAGCAAATAACAGTCTTAAGCACATTGAGATTACTTACATAGTTTGGCATAGTAGCTTTTATTTGAAACACGACTTGAAGCTATAACATTTAGTTATGTAACCCATACTTTGAACACCTTTTCAAATAATAACATAACATAACAAGAACAGTTGGAATACATATTGAACATATATCTCTTGACACAATGCTTATTTGGAATAATTAATTTATAATGAATGACTCGGGAATTACAAGGACATTATAGGGTTTGATTCTAAAAAAGGAATTTAGCCAACATACCTCGCCTTAGCGTTCATTATAGGTGCTCACCTGCATCATCAAGTAAAGAATCAAGTGCCACTCCTACTGAAAGTTAGAGAAATGCACGAGTTAGAGGAGGAACAATCTTACATTCAACTTTATTGCATGATTTAGAACATCAAAGAAGGGTATTATTCCTCTATTCCCAAGTAGCCTCCTAATTATAGATGTGGTCGACAACACACCGATAAGAAGGACTCTATTAGACACGGCTCGGAGTCATCCTAGGAAAATTTAAAACCTTAGGCTCTAATACCAAGTTTGTCACACCCCTACCTCGGGGAGCGGGACCGGTGCACAAGCGAGATAACTCGGCCTATACAGTACCTTCTACCCGAACTTACTCATGAGTAAAGAAAATATCCATTTCAATAATTAGTCAATGAAGTGGATCATGTGAACAACACTGATTCCTTATCATTAGATAAATAATTTATACAGTTCAAAATACATACACTTTCATAGTATGAAGTGGAACGTGGTACAAATACAACATTACTAGTTTCACTTTCCTAACACCAACATACCACCCACACGAAGTTTATAGAGCCTCTAATAGATACAAAAGAGACAAAAAGGCCCTGGCTATACCCAAAAACATAATCTATAAGGAATGAAAGCTACACGACCCTGAAATGTAGTGTGGTTTAGTAGGTCAGCTGAGAAGAGGGTGTACCGCTATCAATGATCAAAGATGGTTGTTTTGGAACCACCTACATCCATTGAAGATGCAGTGCCCCAGCAAAAAGGATATTTGTACATATGGAATAGTACTAGTATGAGTGGCTAAACACCTCTCAATAGAACGAGTGAGAACACGAGGAAAAAAAATCATACAATCAATGGGAGCCTAAACAATACCAAAACATCAGGTTAGGAGCAAGAAAATTTCAAGTAAATTTCCATATTTTAGGTTAAGAGTTCTTTAGCACCGATGTACCAATTATTTTAGCACAGAGTCCAAACACGGTCTGATCGGCTAGGTTGTCTCACCAAAATACATCAAGCACATCATTATCTCAATCTCAATCATTTATTCAATCATAATCTCAAGCAAAATCACCACCATTTGTACGACATGGCATCCGATCATGCCCCGACCAGCTAGGACGTCCCACCACAATGTCGTATGGATCGACATCAACATTTCTAGCAATCATCTCATCCCAATGAGGGGAAATATTCTCATCATATGAATCTCAACCTAAATAAGGGGAATAATACCAATTCACTCCTACACCGGCACATGTACTTTCAGGGTTAGGTTATTTAACCTACATTTTCTCGGTGACTAACGATACTCCCAAGATGTTTATTATTTAAATGACTTTCAACACATTTCAATATATTTTACACGACTTTGAATTTCATTGGCACTAGTGACCCCAAATGTAATATCATTCTTGGCACATTGGCTGTATTTCATATTTCATGCTCACCTCTTTTCACTTTCAACATTATCACGGATCATCAACAAAAAAACATTTTTATTCATGACTTTAAGTCAACATGTGAGCAAATAACAGTCTTAAGCACATTGAGATTACTTACATAGTTTGGCATAGTAGCTTTTATTTGAAACACGACTTGAAGCTAAAACATTTAGATATGTAACCCATACTTCGAACACCTTTTCAAATAATAACATAACATAACAAGAACAGTTGGAATACATACTGAACATATATCTTTTGACACAAGGCTTATTCGGAATAATTAATTTATAATGAATGACTCGGGACTTACAAGGACATTATAGGGTTTGATTCTAAAAAAGGAATTTAGCCAACATACCTCGCCTTAGCGTTCATTATAGTTGCTCACCTGCATCATCAAGTAAACAATCAAGTGCCACTCCTACTGAAAGTTAGAGAAATGCACGAGTTAGAGGAAGAACAATCTTACATTCAACTTTATTGCATGATCTAGAACCTCAAAGAAGGGTATTATTCCTCTATTCCCAAGTAGCCTCATAATTATAGATGTGGTCGACAACACACCGATAAGAAGGACTCTATTAGATACGGCTCAGAGTTATCCTAGGAAAATTTAAAACCTTAGGCTCTAATACCAAGTTTGTCACACCCCGACCTCGGGGAGCGGGACCGGTGCTCAAGCGAGATAACTCGGCCTATACAGTATCTTCTACCCGAACTCACTCATAAGTAAAGAAAATATCCATTTCAATAATTAGTCAATGATGAGGATCATGTGAACAACACTGATTCCTTATCATTAGATAAATAATTTATACAGTTCAAAATACATACACTTTCATAGTATGAAGTGGAACGTGGTACAAATACAACATTACTAGTTTTACTTTCCTAACACCAACATACCACCCACACTAAGTCCATAGAGCCTCTAATAGATACAAAAGAGACAAAAAGGCCCTGGCTATAACCAAAAACATAATCTATAAGAAATGAAAGGTATACGACCCTGAAATGTAGTGTGGTTTAGTAGGTCAGCTGAGAAGAGGGTGTACCGCTATCAATGATCAAAGCTGGTTGTTTTGGAACCACCTACATCCATTTAAGATGCAACACCCTAGCAAAAGGGACATTTGTACATATATAATAGTACTTGTATAAGTGGCTAAACACCCTCTCAATAGAACGAGTGAGAACACGAGGAAGAAAAATCATACAATCAATGGGAGCCTAAACAATACCAAAACATCAGGTAAGGAGCAAGAAAATTTCAAGTAGATTTCCATATTTTAGGTTGAGAGTTCTTTAGCACCGATGTACCAATTATTTTAGCACGGAGTCCAATCACGGTCTGATCGGCTAGGCTGTCTCACCAAAATACCTACAGACTTTGCCAGAACACTTTCACGAAAGCAATTACCACCTCCAAACCTACCTAACAAGGATGATAATTAGATACCCTTCATAGGCCAACTATCCATTACCTCCACCTTCAATAATTTCCACCGAAATGATGCACAATGGATTTTCAACTACATTCTTAAACATAGACATATGAAAACGAAAAATATATGGGGAACAACTATGGGGAAACATCATACTCCTAGTGCGGCCCAATGTGATATATACTTATGCAACCTTCATTATCAACTCACATAACATATATTCATGGGAAAATATTGGGAATAACATGTTCGCCCTCCTAAATTCTAAATTTCTACGCGAACACCCACACTAAACCTTTGTGACCTTCAACAATTACTCTAAGATGTGCTATCATAAACTGACTATAAAATTACCTATCGAATATATGTGATCACAAGAGGATGCTTCCTCTTTTGAACCTTCAATACCCACTAGATTTAATACAATGAGGAGTAACGGAATTCAAGATCAGGCTGGAATTATCCAGGAATCCATTAATGTACTGAGTAGAGTATTTCATGAGGTTATATGCTAATAGACACGAAGATTACTACTAACAATACAGACATAGTTAATTGTTTTGACGACATTAATTGTTAGACAAATGAGGCATATGGGTAACTAGTACATTGGTAATAGGAATCATTAAGGAGGAATATTCAAGTACGTGACCCAGTCGTCTCCTGGAGTGTAGGGAAAATCAGTTTTTCGGGAAGGAGAATACTCTGGTACCTTGAATGCGATATGGGTTTCAAAGTACATGAAGTTGAATTACACTCCTATCATTAACTGACACAAGGAATCTATGCCACAAACCCATGAGGATGAAAAGGAGTTGAACACTTATGAGATTATCATGTTTCAAATAGCTTAATCCTTCCTGATAATTCATCCTATATGAGAGAACTAAAGAAACGACAACTTGTCTTCCAAATCAATATGCTCCTGATATGTGCAGAAATCTGAAGCCATCTAATCTAAACCTTTCACGAGTGAAACCACATAGCTATGATATCTTAATATTGGGACAAAATCATGCGTTGGTTAGAGGGGTCCTAATGGTTAACATGATGCTCCGGGGAGGAATACAAATAACACTCCTATCCACCTAGGGAGTGGAATGCCAAGGGTAGCAAAACTCCCTACACATGGCAATGACATAGTCAATGATTCTAGAAACCGAGTGAGCAGAGGGCAGAAGGCCACATAACCCATCCAATCCGACCCATTTATGACTTTTGAAAAGGGGACGCACTTTGGTTTGAAATCATGGAAATATAAGCTTGAACTTAAGGGAAATCATTACTTTTGGAACCCATGAGACAAGACCATGTAGCCCTAGAAAATCTTTAACAATGGCGAGAAAGTACTTAGAACCATTACGAGTTGGTGTAGAACAAGACCTCAAAGTGTCCACATGAATAAGTTTGAAAACATGAGACGTTTTAATGCATTTATCGGGGAAAAGTAACCTAGGTTATCTAGTCACAGGGATAAGCAGAGCAGGTAAATGGTTGTTAGAAAAAAATCTACAAGGAATACCAACAATATTTATTTATTCGAACAAAAGGAATATGTCACCATCTTTGATGCTATAAGACTTCCTCTTTGATGCCATAAAACATAAAACAAGTTTTATAGTGGGAGTTATCAGATGATATAGATAATAGGGCAGCAAAACTAAAGAGCACCATTTGGAACCAACCAGCTTAAACTGAGTTGAAGACATTAAAAGTCTATAGTAAAGGGGAATTTACCCACCTCCAGTGTCTCTTTTTTTGTTTTGAAAATGGGGCTTGTAGAGTACATAAAAGTGAGGTGAATTGAATCGAATCATATAGTTTGATAGCAAGTCGAGAAATTGGGATAAGATCATATTGGAAAATACGGAGAAATGACAGATGATGCATGGTAAATGCAAAGAAAGTGAGAGAGAGACTATGGAAGTAACCTTTATATTGTAACCGCTAGGAAGGGTGGTAATATAAGGGATTATGAGAAGATAAATTTTTGAAAGAAGTTCTCTGTATTTAGTCACGTGATGTATAACTCCAAAATTTAAAAATACAATTATGTTTAGCAACTCTACTTCACAATGAAGCACTATAACACACTTCTACACAACCAACTATTACAAGCCAGATTGGGAGATGCTATAAGACTTGACTAAAAGAAAGGCTTTGACATATAAATGTATTACTAGGTGTATTGCTCCTTCGTCAACCCAAAACCAAAAGGCGAGAGTTAGACTAATGAGAAGATCGTTGGACTAGCACATGTGTAGATAATCCGTTATCGAAAGGAGATCATTTAATCTCAGCAATTGCGGCATGCTATCAACCCTTGATGAACTTGAAATGAGGTGGGAACCCAATGAGATAGTATAAAATAATCATGGAAGGTTTGCAGATGTTCATAATAAGTTCTCCATGGATTTTGACTTGAGAACTACCCAGATGCTAATGAGAGACAGAAAAAACATGAGAAACAAGCGTTGTGCTATGATAACCCCCAAAGGTGTGCTTAGTCTTGACGGAGAACCTAGTAAGGTTCCTTATGATAAAGGAAGTTTTACAATGACACATAGATGGATATGTTCTCTCATGGTTATCGAACAAGTGTTGGGAAACTAGTACAATAAATTCATTAACTAAGGAACATGATTAACACATGGTGTGGATGTGTAAATAGAAAAGAAACATTTGTTATGAGCTGGACATGCTTTGGCTATATTAACTCCTAACTGCAATACATGACCATGCCACGGGCAACCACAATACTAGGAACAAAGTGATCTACTTACTGCGGGATGTCCCAAGTGGATACGAAAGTTATATTAAGATGGCGACACAAGATCTTCCTATGACGGGGATGTGAGGATCTCAATGTTCAGAGAGAATTTATGCACACGGTAACCATATTGATTGACATGCACTCATGTGATAGGTCTTAAGGTATGCTCTTATGTTACTAGGCAGTGAGAAACATTCGTGATGATACTCACAAGAGAGTAGAGTGACTGTTCAAACCATATAAGCCATATACACCAGTGAGTAAAAGAGTGACTTGAGAAGGATCACAACACTGGGATGCTTTACATGGAACTTGACACAACATATGTAAACTTTACAACGGTGCATGCATGGGCACAAATGAGCAGACGTTGTCCATAAAAAGATTTTATAACAAATTCATCGGATGTAGTCCCATGTTGAGAATTTAGGAAAGAAAGTGGGAAGTATTAATCCTAGAGTTATAACTCCATTAAAGGACGTATTTATAGAACTTAATTCCACATAAGGATGTAAATAAGAGAATTGTGATAGAGTGGATTCACGAACAATACGTCTCATTCAAGGAGTAGTTACACACAAGTTTTTGTGACTAACATCTTATTAAAACCATGTTTATGAGGACTCTTCAATATGGATGTAGACATGAAATGAGTAAAATTTTTGTGTTGTTCATAATGATGTACTAGGGAGTGACTTACTTGGTGACATTAGGTTGATAGGGAAATAACTTAATCGATGCCCCTCGACTCCACATCCCTAACACATGTTGGTAACATACTAACATACTACATTATCTGGTAGTGCAGTGACATTAATAGGAACAAGGGTACTCCCCTTAGAAACAAGTTCTACCAATCCCTCCATGGCTCAATACATTCTCCTAACAAATGCTTGGGCAATCTCCCTCAGATTCAATGGTGGGGTCATTCCCTCCTTAATGCTTCAAAATCGTGGATTATGGTATCAAGATTACTCATAGGGAGAATAAGACATAGCGAGGAAATTAGCTCCCTATCTTGGGTTCTATCGCACGATCTGGAGTATCAAAGAAGGGTGAATATCCTAAATGTCCGAATAGCCTCCAACTTATAGATGTGGTCGACAACACACCGATAAGAAGGACTCTACTAGACACGACTCCGAGATATCCTAGGACACTTTAAAACCATAGGCTCTGATACCAAGTTTGTCACACCCCAAAACCGAGGGGCACGACCGGCGCTCAACCGAGCAAGCCCGACTGAGAAAGCCTATTAGGTTTCATTCTACCCAAAATTAAATTATGAATAACAAGGAGATGAACTCCATAAATCCTACTTTATGAGCATTACGTTGACAATTTTTATCTTTGTTTTTCATTAACAATTTAACCATACTAACCAAATTATTACAATCAATAGATGCAAAGGAAACATTCTGCCAAATAACAACATATCTAGTTCAAATTTTCAATACCCGACACCACCTAAAACCTGTCTACGGAGCCTCTAAATACAATTGAAGAGTAATATGGAAATGCTAGAAACAAGGCTCTGGCTATACCTCAAAATACAAAGCACATGATAAATAGCGGTACAGGACCCCAAAATGAAGTGGTGCTCACTAAGTCAGCTGAAAGGGAGATGCGTCACTAGCTGCGACCAACACTACCTGCTATGGAACCACCTACATCCATTTAAAGATGTAGCGCCCCTGGCAATAGGGACGTTAGTTCCACCGAATAGTACTAGTATGTATAACTAAATACCATCTCATTAGAAAGAACAACCATACAAGAACAAAGAAATAATAAGGATTCAACAAAAGATTTAAACAATCACCACATCATCAAATAAAAGGAATCACATTGCTTTTACATAATTTCCATAGCTTTAGTTTGGGGAATTTAATAGTTCTCATCATCATTCACAATACCACCGCTTTCTTGAGCGGACTCCGATCACGACCCGATCGGCTAGGTTGCCTCATTTGAGACATGTACCTCAATCACAATCTCATTCTCACTTTTCGAAATTCAATATTAGCACAATACCACCATGTGTGTGGCATGGCATCCGATCACGGCCCGATCGGCTAGGCTGCCTTACCAAGGCATTGTTCCTTTCTCATTAATCATCTCATTTCAATATTTATTTCACATGTATCAATTCATAGGCACTTAGGCCCACAACTATCACACCATACTTGGTACTAGGCCACATTTCATAACTCACATTCCACATCACTTTTACTTTCAACATCAAACTTGCAATTTAATATAATGCGCACATACAAGAGCAATTCAAGTAGTAAGTATAGAGATAGATTAACATGATTTGGCATAATAATAACAATTTAAACATGACTTAAAATCTAATCAATTTAGCATATAGTCCACATTCTTCACATATCACCAATTTACCAAGAATAGCATATTGAACATTTTGGGACACACTTTTCACATATATTCTTGCAACACTAATTCCTTTGAAATAACAAATACTACTCAATCAAATTTCAGACTTACAATTTTACATGGACACCATGGGAGATCAATTTCTAAGAAGAGGTGGTTTTAGCCAAACATACCTCAAAGAGCTTTTCCTTAAGTTTCTACAATTCACCAACACCTCTAGCAATAATAATCTATAAGGAGATAGCGGGAATCGATTAATAATTAGGAAGATTACCCATGGTTTCACTCTCTTAGGAATTTCATCAAACACCTAACATGTGAAGTAATCTACAAGGTCTGAAAATGGAAATTCCTTCTTCCCTCAACCAATTTTAACAGGAACAACCCAAATTTGTTCTTTAATATCATATACTAAAACTTAGTCCCACATGCATGGCCTATTTCTAATCCCCACAATATATTTGAATCCTTAACCTCTTACATGAAATCTTGGAAGAAGGACTTACCCTGATGGAGGACAATCAAGTGGTTATCTTCATTTATTCTTGAAAACTTGAGCAAGATTTGGGTGATTATGAATCTAGACTCCTTCTATCTCTTTCTCTCTCTTTATGCTCTCAACTCTCTCTAAAATCAGTAGAAAATGACTCCAAATAAAACCCCGGAGCCTATATATTAAAGTGAGGTCGGGTTATAAATATAGAAAAAATTAGCCTCTGAAATCGAGTCTACGATCGCATAATGGACGGCAAAACAAGAATGTGGGTCGCAAAATGCATCGCGGAATTGCTGCCCAACACATGGCTACACTGGTCCAGTTTGCGACCAGATTTGCGATCGCGAATCAATTATGCGGACCGCATAATGGTTTTACGATCGCAGAACTGATACATGATCGCATTTTTCTAGCCTTTGGTAATATGATAATAACATTGTGTTGGAATGTCTAAATGATGAATGGTTTGAAGCGTTGGAAACTAGACTCGAAGACCTTTCATATGGTAGGTTGTTCATCACATAAAACTTTATATATGTTTAGATATACTCGTTCAAAATGTGGGTTTGTGCAAACTCATTTGGAATTTTAGCCCATTATGAAATTTTCCGATTTCTCTTAGACTTAGGCCCTTCCTTAAACCCCACATTACTTATTATATGACTTATACACTTATTTACCAAAACAAATTGATGCCAATTATGTTAATAACACATAAAACATTATAATTAGACTATATGGCACCACAAAATCCAATTTACTTAGCGAAATTTTTAGGGGCCTTACAAGTAACTCCGCCCGCAGCCACCTCCCCTCCATTACGGTGTCAACCACACCCCCATTCAACTCATAAGCGACACCCTGGGATTATGTCGCCGAGGCGCGATGAAAAGGGAAGACTAAGATAGAAGAATCTGGCGTCGTACAAGGGATGACTAGAACTGGAAGAGTCTACACACCTGAACACCTAGGAGGTTCAAGTAAGGATGCCATTGCTAGGCATCCTGCCATTGAGACCGGACTGGATGACTTGTGAAAGAAAGTACAAGTGAAAGAGTATTCTTTTATTGATCATCTGAACAAAGTCCCTACTTAGATATATATCCTGTCACTATTATAGAATTCAGAGGCACACAAGAACGCCTTGATAAAATTACTGAGCGAGGCTTATGTACCCAATAATATCACTGGTGGGGAAATTGCCGACATGGTCGGTCAAGTATTGGAGAGCCATAATATTATCTTTCATGAAGATGAGCTGCCGCCCGAAGTTCTGAATCACAATCGAGCATTGCACATTACGGTACAATTTGAAGATAAATTCATTGCCAGAGTCCTGGTTGATGGAGGTTCTAGTCTGAATATTTGTCCATTGGATACCCTAAAAAGGTTGGACAAAGGTTTCCATGAAATACGGACCGGAAACATGAATGTGAAGGCTTTCGATGGGTCCCAAAGGGCCACGATAGGGCAAATCAACCTTTGCTTGCAGATGGGGTCGACTTGATTCAACGTTGAATTCCAAGTGCTTGACATACCAGCCTCATATAATCTTTTGGTGGGCCGCCCATGGATCTATGGTGCTGGAGTTGTGCCCTCCACACTACATCAAGTCGTAAAATTCTAATGGAACTGTCAGGAGGTAATCATTCATAGAGATGGGAGTAACCCCATCTACACTAGTCAAACCATCCCGGCCATTGGACATAGAAGAAGGCTAGGAGGGGAAACCTATCATCATATTGAACGGGTCAACGTCATTGAGAATGATAAGTGGTGGAGTAACAAAATAGAAAACATACTAGCATGGTCCGGATATGAACCCGGTAAAGGGTTGGGAAAGAACCTCTAGGGTATCACCAAGCCGATACGGGTGAAAAATCATGGTACCACCTTTGGGCTCGGATACCAATATACATGGCAAGAGTATAGAGAGTGGTTGCCTCCATGGCGTGGATCGTATTACCCTCTTGAGAAATCGGTACCCCATTTGGAACAAGCTTTTTATCAGGTGGACACAACTGGGGAACTGCTGAAGAAGAAGCACTACCTGGGCTGAAGGACTTGTTCTTGGAAGATGAGGATATGTACTGCAGTGCCATATTTGAGGAGGAGGAGGAAGAAGGCCTCTCCATTCAGACCGTAGCAAAGGGAGTTGTTCTCAGAAACTGGACCGTCACACCATCCCGAGACTGCCGAGTCACTGGGTTGTTTGGCAGAATTTATAGCTGTTCTAGGCATTTAAATTTTTCAGCAATTTTGTTTTAAAATAAATGCTCGATCCATCGAGCCAAGCTTTGTTTGAACAATTCTCTTAGTTTTAATCAAATGCATTTATACTTTATCATTATTTATTACTATTTTTATACTTTTCCTTTCTACAGTGTTATTATTACTTTTCCTGATGAACCAATGACTGGGACATGTAATAAGGCAACGCAACATAAGAATAGTGATTCAGAAGAAGAAGATGAGATACCCGAGGAAATTGTCAGAGAAGTTGAGAATTTTGAGAACAAGTCTAAATCTAACTTGGACGAAACAGAAGCAGTAAATTTGGGAGACGCCGAGACCGTCAAAGAGACCCGCATTAGCATTCATTTGCCACCAACTGAGAAGGAATAGTACATCCATTTTCTAAAAGAATATGAGTATATCTTCACATGGTCATATGCCGATATGACCGGTTTGAGCACATCTATAGTGGATCACAAGTTGCCTACCAATCCCATTTGTCCGCCAGCCAAGAAGAAACTCAGAAAATTCAAACTAGACATGAGTTTAAAAATCAAGGAGGATGTTACCAAGTAGATCAAAGCCAAGGTTCTTAGGGTGGTTGAATACCCAACCTGGTTAGCTAAAATCGTGCCAGTTCCGAAAAAGGACGGGAAGGTAAGGGTATGTGTCGATTATCGGGATTTAAACAGAGCAAGTCCCAAATACGACTTCCCACTGCCAAACATACACATCCCGATCGATAACTGCACCAAGCATGAACTCCAATGCTTTGTAGATTTCTTCGCAGGTTATCACCAGATCTGGATGGATAAAGAACATGCCGAGAAGACAGCTTTTATTATGCCTTGGGGTATATACTGTTACAAGATGATGCCTATTCGGTCTAAAGAATGCTGGGGCTACTTACATGAGGGCCGCCATGACAACCATCTTCTATGATATGATACACAAGGAAATAGAGGTATATGTGGATGACGTCATTATCAAATCCAAAAGGGTCGTAGATCAGATAGCAGACTTGAGGAAATTCTTCGACAGGCTCAGGAGGTACAATTTGAAGTTGAACCCCTCAAAGTGTGCATTCAGGGTCCCTGCAGGAAAGTTATTGGGATTCATTGTCAGTCACCTAGGGATAAGATAGATCTGACTAAAGCCAAAGCTATTCAGGAGCTACCGCCACCTAAAAACAAAAGGGACATGATGAGATTCCTGGGACGGCTCAACTACATCAGTCGATTCATAGCACAGTCCACCATAATATGTGAACCCATCTTCAAGAAGCTGAGAAAAGATGCCGAGACAAGTTGGACCGAGGTTTTCCATAAAGATTTTGACAAGATCAAGGAATACCTATCCACACCGCCAGTTATGGTCCCGCCAGATAGAGGACGACCTTTGCTACTTGATCTATCCATGTTAGATGGAGCCTTCAGATGTGTTTTGGTACAACATGATAAGACAAGAAGAAAGGAGCAAGCTATATATTACCTGAGTAAGAAATTCACACCTTATGAAGCATGATATTCTCTGTTTGAACGCACTTTCTATGCTTTGACCTAGACAGCCCAGAAGTTGAGGCATTATTTTGACGCCTACACTACATACCTTATATCCAGGATGGATCCTCTAAAGTACATATTTCAGAAGCCCATGCCTACGGGGAAGTTGGCTAAATGGCAGATACCGTTGAGTGAGTTCGACATCGTTTATGTAACTCAAAAGGCAGTCAAAGGACAAGCATTGGCAGATCACCTCGCAGAAAATCTGGTGGGAGGAGAATATGAACCCTTGAAAATGTATTTTCCTAATGAAGAAGTATCATTCGTGGGAGAAGACATTACAGAAGCATATGACGGTTGGAGGATGTTCTTTGATGGAGCCGCAAATTTCAAAGGAGTAGGCATTGGAGCAGTTTTGGTATCAGAAATGGGTCATCATTATCCGGTATCTGCTAAACTCAGATTTCCCTACACCAACAGCATGGCAGAATATGACGCCGACATACTAGGGCTCAACATGGCAGTCGACATGAACATTCAGGAATTGTTGGTGATCGGCGATTCAGATTTGCTTGTGCACCAGGTGCAAGGAGAATGGGCTACCTAGAATTCCAAAATATTGCCATATCTGCAGCATGTGCAGGAATTGAAAAGGAGGTTCACAAAGATAGAATTCTGACCTGTGCCCAGAATTTAGAATGAGTTCGCTGACGCATTAGCCACTTTGTCATCAATGTTACATCATCCAGATAAGAACTATATTGATCCCATTCCGGTGAGGATCCATAATCAACCGGCATATTGTGCTCATGTCGAGAAAGAAGCAGATGGAAATCCTTGGTTCCATGACATCAAAGAGTATATATCAAAAGGATAATACTCGAAGCATGCAAATCACATTCATAAATGCACACTTCGGAGATTGTCAAATCACTTCTTCCATAGCGGAGGGAACTTGTACAGAAGAACTCCGGATTTGGGTTTGCTAAGGTATTTCGACTCAAAGGAAGCTTCTAAGCTACTCGAGGATGTGCATGCTGGGACATATGGCCCACACATGAATGGCTTTGTTCTTGCCAAGAAAATACTCAGGGCAGGTTACTTTTGGATGACCATGGAGACGGATTGTATTTAGTATGTCCGCAAATGCTTTCAATATCAAGTACATGCCGACATGATAAAAGTGCCACCAAACGAGCTCAATGCAACAAGCTCACCTTCGCCATTCGCCGCCTGGGGAATGGATGTTATTGGTCCGATTAAGCCTACGGCATCAAACAGACACTGATTTATTCTGGTAGCCATTGATTACTTCATACAATGGGTAGAAGCTGCATCTTACAAAGTTGTAACCAAGAAAGTCGTCGCAGATTTTGTCAAGGATCGTATTGTCTGCCGATTCGAAGTTCCTAAGTCCATTATTACTGACAACGCAGCCAACCTCAACAGTGATCTGATGAAAGCTATATGTGAAACTTTCAAAATGAAGCACAAGAATTCCACCGCCTACAGACCTCAGATGAATGGAGCCGTAGAATCCGCCAACAAAAACATTAAGAAGATACTAAGGAACATGGTAGAGAATCACAAGTAGTGGCACAAAAAGTTACCCTTTGCTCTATTAGGGTACCGCACCACCATTTGCACGTCAGCCGAGGTAACCCCCTACATGCTGGTTTAAGGTATCGAGGCTGTCATCCCAACCGAGGTAGCGATTTCTTCTTTTAGAGTCATATAGAAAGCTGAGCTCAGCGATACGTGGAATAGATAAGAAGTCGCTATAAGCAGTTGGCTCTTATCGATGGAAAGAGAATGAACACAGTATGTCACGGCCAACTGTATCAGAACAGAATGTCCAGAGCTTTCAACAAAAGGGTCAAATCAAGACAGTTCGCACCAGGACAACTGGTATTAAAGAAGATTTTCCCATACCAAGATGAAGCCAAAGGGTAATTCTCTCCCAACTGGTAAGGTCCGTATATGGTTCACAGAGTACTAATAGGAGGATCACTCATACTTGCAGAGATGGATGGAGAGATCTGGCCAAAACCAATCAATTAAGACGCAGTCAAGAGATACTATGCCTAGATTATTTCACATTTTTCTTTTCTGATGTAATTGAACTACGCTTGACCTGATTCCCGTTTAAGAGGGGATACATAGGCAGCCTTATGGGTTCGGTCATATCATAATATAATTTTCATTTTCCCCCAGAATCAGAAACTGGGGTAGAATTTTAAGGAGGGTCTTCAAAATTCCGGAACAATTCCAGCCAGCGCCATCACATGCCAAGAAGTCAGTCATCAGCCAAGAACTGGGGTAGAATTTTGAGAAGGATTCTCAAAATTCTAAAAAAGATTCAGCAAGGTCCTCCATCCGCAAATGGTTCGAAATCATATGCCAAACTGGGGCAGAATTTTGAGGAGAACCCTTAAAATTCCAACATAAGAGAGTTGCAATGCCTTTGAAATGTGTCACAATCACTAGATTCTCAAAATTACTTGATATATCAATACTCTTCCAAAACGATCCTATTTTATCAATGGACGCATATTTTTCGAAAATTCTATTTTTTCATAATAGTCAGGTACTACCTAGGGGAACTCGAAGGGGGCTTCCAGAGCAGAGCAGAGCAAGGCTGGCAGACGAAGCAAGAACCAACCTCCCCTTATGAAACTTACGATTTTTCTTGGAATGCAGGCACATTTGGTGATAGCATCCGTACACAAAGCAAATTCACCATCCATCCGATCGTTAGACGCTGAACATATCCTAGCTAAGATATACTCTACCCTTATCTGTTATTTTCTCTTTGCATGAGTCTAATCTCTGACTCCACATTTGCATGAGTCTAATACTTGACTCCACATTTGCATGAGTCTAATCCTTGACTCCATGTTTGCATGAGTCTAAGCCTTGACTCTATATTTGCATGATTCTAATACCTGACTCCATATTTGCATGAGTCTAATCTCTGACTCAACACTTGTATGAGACTAAGCCCTGTCTCCAATCTTGCATGAGTCTAAGCCCTGACTCCATATTTGTATAAGGCTAAGCATTTCCTTCCATTTGCATGGGACTAAGACCTATCCCGAATCTTGCATGAGCTTAAGCGCTACCTCCATGTTTGATTATGGCTAAGCGTTGTCTTCTTCTTGCATGAGACTAAGATCTGCCTCCAATCTTGCATGAGTTTAATCCCTGACTCCATATTTGTATGAGGCTGATCCTTGCCTCCATACCTGCATGATTCTAAGACCATATTCCATATTTGCATGAGTCTAATCCCGAACTCCATATTTACATAAGCCTAAGCACAGCCTTCTCTCTACATGAGTCTAAGCCCTAACTTCATATTTGCATGAGGCTGATCCTTTCCTCTATACCTGCATGAGTCTAATCTCTGACTCCATATTTGCATGAGGCTAATCTTTGCCTCCATATTTATATAAGACTAATACTTGCCTCCCACTTGCATGGGATTAAACATTGTTCCTCTTTGCACTATTATTTCTTTATTTTCTACTATTATCTACCTGTTTTCAATCGGGCTAAGCTCTGCCCTCTACTTCGCAAGACTAAACCTTGTCTTGTTACATCATATTATTGCATATCATGGGCTAAAACATCGCCAATCTATCCAATGGCGTAATAGTCTAAAGGCACCATCCTCATAGCCGGAAGGCACCATGCCATGACCTGAGGATCTCTCAAATTTGCATATCATTATTCAAAGGAGTCATGGTTCGAAGGCACCATTTTCATAGCCTGAGAACACCATTTCATGGCCTGCGAATCCCTCATTAAACATTTCATGTCCCATGACGTCATGGTCCAAGGTCGTCATCTTTAACCATCCGAAGACAACCTTCATGGTCCAAAGGGAATTTGTATCATGTTTAAATTTTCGCAAATACGTTCGTAGCATTTATTATCTGTAGGGAACCAGTAAACAACCGCTACCCTAGCAGGATTAATCTCACTCCAGTTCGCTCCAACCGTCCCGAGTCGTAACCGCTCATCGTAGCCGCTTCCACGTCTCGTGTCTGTTCTTGCAGTAGTTTCATCGGCATACTCCGCGGGTGAATCCAGAACTACACATGGCCTGATTCCTGTAAAACCAGGTATATGTAGGCAACTCAAAAACCGGAGTTCGGCCTCCGCCTTTTGAAACATCCCATCCGGTCAAAATTGGCCATTATTTCTTTACCTAAAAATTCTTTCATCCTTCCCGGATAAAGAGGGGCAGCTGTTGATACCCAATTTTTCGCTATATATTTTAAATATGCATAAATACCTTCAAAATAGTATATATATGCATATATGAGCATGCACAAGGTGTTTATAGTTTTTCCCATAATTTTTAAGGATTTAAATTGATTTATTTTCTCCCTTTTATTCATAAATCCCCAATAAAAATTTCCCAAATTATTTTTATGATGATTTATTAATTTAATTTCTATACTTATGCCAAAATATGGCTAATATAATTTTTATGCATTTTTTATAATTATATTTAGTATTTTTTAAGCTAAATTGCATATAATTGCAATGTTATCCAATTTTAAGGTATAATTATATTTTTAATGCATAAAACTGGTCCCTATATTTTTAAAATGATAATTACATATTTTAAATCATTTTGGAACATTAAATTATTTTCTAGAAAATTACCTATTATCTATTATAAATTAAAATAAGGAAAGTGGTTATTTAAATAATAGCCAGATTTGGCTTTCAATTGTAGCCCAAATCGGACCCAATCCCCAGCCCAATTTCCTATTAAATAACCCGACCCAGACCCTATAAACCCTTACACAAACACGAAACCCAGCTACCCGGTTGAATCTTGACCGTGATCTCCTAGATCAACGGTCCACACACACCCTTTCCTTTTTAATTCCTAAACGATCCCCTAACCCTACTCATTTCCAAACCCCCGTCGCCTTCAGATTCTCTCGTCTATCTTCTCTCTCAACCTAACCCTAATCGTTTTTCAACCACCGCCGTCTTCTCCGGTCATCTCCGGCGACTACCTCTCAACCCCAAGCCTCCAATGGTCACTCCGCCACCTTGCTCATCATCTCTAAGGCCTTTAAGGGTCCTGGGCCATGCCAATTTGAATATAGGGTTTCTGTTTCTGGTATTCATGGCTTTTCCGGTGTGATTTTGGACAAAATCACAACTTAAATGTTACGATCAGTGAAGTTTACAACAGGTTCTTTCGTTTCTATGTAGGTTTCCTTTGAAACCCTAACTCTCGTCTGAATCTCTCATATCTGTGCTATTTTTATGCTTTAAGTCTTTTTCTTGCTATGTTTTGCACCATTCTCGAACTTCTTCCGAAAGATCCTCCATTTTTAAACTGTTTACTTTCTTTAAAAATTAGGGTTACTTGGAGTTCTTTCTACACTTGTTTTAACCGATTTTCTTTATGATTAAACATTTTTCCTTGCTTTTTTGGCTGATCTTATGTTCCTACTGCTTTTTAACTCGACTCTGTTAAAAAGCCCTAATTTTTTTAAAGATCTTCTTTGCTTTGGTTCTATGTGTTAGCATGACTACTTGATTTTGTTAAGTTTCTGTTGGCCACCATGCTTATAATGGGTTTTCTACTGAGTCATTAGCCAACTTATGTCACTTTTGTATGACTATGCTCATTTTGTTTGTTCATCTCTTGCTTCTTTCTGTCAACATGGCTAACCTTGCCTGTTTGCTAAGTCTGTTTGATCTTCTCTATTTATATGTTGAAAATACAGAATCATGACTCCCTCTTGATTGATTCTCATTTCCTTAATTGATGGTGATTGAAAGATTTTTTTAAAGTCCTAAAAGATTTACCTCGTCTGTTTAAGCTGAATTATTTCATTACCATATTTGCTATGATATTTTATTTCTACTGATTCGTGTCCTCAATTAAGGTTTTATGAATTTAGTCCTAATTGCCTACCCTATGCTTACTGAACCTTGATTCCTTCCTTATTTAGTCATGCACTGATTTTTCATCTTGCCGTATAGGATACCGAATTTTCTCATTTGATTTGATTCCCTTAAATTAAGGGAGTACTTCCTTGATTCTCCGATTAATTGATTCTGAGTTCTTCAATTATTATGCTACTATGATTCATACCTTATTTTCTGCCTATTTTCAAAACTATAAATACCCTAAGTCTTTCATAACAGAGACAAACACTTGGTTTTCCAAACTACCTCTCTTTCTAAAAATCTCTGCTCTCCCCTCTCTCTTGTGCTATTAGCCAGCTGCAAGCCAAGGATGATCATTTGTGCTCTCTTGTTCTTTCATTTTGCTTACTTCTCTCTTAACTGGTATGTCCTAGTTTTAATTTAAAGCCTCAACAACAACAAGCTTCTCTTATTATTTCAGTTTCTCTTATTTCTAGTATGCTTCAACTTGTGGTTTTGTTGTGAAACTTGTAGTTAAGTTATATTAGTAGCATGTTATTATGTCTCCTCTTCCCTTTAGATTAATGTATTCCTTTATGTGTATTTCAAAGCATGCCTTGTCAATTGCCTTTTACTTCTTGTGTGCTTTTTATCCTACGAATCCCCAAATCCTATTACCCCATTTCTATGTGTTTGTGTTCTTCCTGACTGTTTTGTGATTATACCAGTATCAACTATTTCTGAGCATGTCCAAACCAGTCCTAAGACCCTTGCTCTGTTATGTGTTTGCAGTCAAATTTCTGTGTATCTTCAAACCCCTTGACCCCTATGTGACTACTGAATTCATTCGGATTTTGTAAACCAGCTGTGTGTGATCCTATCCTAAAGTGCTTGAACTTTTTTACTACTTCAACCTCTTTTCAAACCATCTCTGTTGCTTTACTAATTGTTTTCAAAACAGACTTCCTAATATAGTCCTTAATAAACCCTTTTCAACTTGTGTCCCGCACTTTCACTATACTCTTAGTAAATAAGTTCTGTCACCTCTAGTATGTGTACTGCCTTGGGATCCTCTTGAGAGCCCTCTGAACTCTGGCATTGTAAGGTTGGCCTTTCCACACTACACTGGTTCAATCTTGGTTGCTAAGTCTAGGTGTAAGCATTGTCTGGGGTCCTTGAGACCCTTAGGGAACTTTGATGCACCTAGACTCTGATTTGTCAATGGAAATAAGGCTTATGAGACGATTAGAGGATGTGGTAAACTTGGGCCTAATTGTAGGCTCCCTATGGAATAGCTTCTTGATTTTCTATTTTGCTTATGTAATTCATTCATTGGCTTGTAATAATTTGTAAACAGATATTTGGGGTATATAGTAAAAGGGTGGGTAAATGCATACTTTAAAGGATAATACAAGTAGAAATCCTGCACTTAGGACCTTATTTTTGAAGTCTGACTGCCTACATAAGTAGAAAACATGCTAATAGGTTTGCTCTTTTGAATCGGATTGCTTTTGCCTAATTGAAATCATGCCTATAGGATCTCATTTCTAATTTCATCTGCATCAGGTAGAAATCATGTTCATAAGAGTATGCATTTGTCATGTTAGAAATCATGCTTATAGGTCCCAAACAATCGTGTTTTAAATCAGTTCAAATATAGATGTCATGCCTAGAGTACTCATCTCCGATTCAGTTGTAATATGTCTTTCCGTATGTTGCTGCAAATCTACTAGAATCAGTAATACGTCTAGATATCGTGCCTATGTGGAGCTCTACTCACAATTTTGTCTGATAATTTAATTAGCCTAATGAATCAATTTCCTTATGCCTAGTTCATTTTTTTTAAAACCGGTCTTATTAAGTATTAACATTTCCTAAAACAAGTTCTTGCAAAATTGCCTCAATCTCTTTAGATATCATGCTTATAGGTATTAAAGGAGTCTATCTCGTAAACAAGTTTGTTTCTGCAACATTCTGCATATAGGCAAGCCTTAGGGAATTTTCAAAAACTGCCTTTCCCTGAAGCTGTCTCTGTCGCTTAATGTTTCTGATTCTAATAAGCTTTTAAAAAGGGAATCCCTAGGCAACTACTAGGCTATAACTTCTGGGTATAAAAGTGTGGTCTGTTTCTGCATAATCACTTAGAGATCATGCTTTAGGACATTGATTAATAAAGACCTTAACTATATTTGAGTTGTGTTTCTTGTATGTTTGCGTGAGGGGGAAACTTTGAGCCTCTTAATTGCTCCCATTATGTGTGGAAGTCCTAAATGTTTTGACTGTCGTCTAGAGTTTTTGCCTTTCTAAACCTTAGGGGTACGTCTAAAACTACATGTAGGTAGAGGTCCTAACCCCCTCCGGGAGCATTAAGAAGGGACGGGTAGCAGCATGCAATAGGAATCAGTGACCAAACACTCGCTTTGCATGACCAATAAGGGGATGGGAAGGGTAGACATGGGATATGATGACTACGCGTTACTGTCACGTGTAGCCCCTCATTGAGGAGGTTTACCTGACATTGCGTGGGGTGATCCTATAGGATAAACAACCTAGGACCCCTCTTTACCATATTCTCTCTCTTTATTTCTAACTTGTTCAAACCTTTATCTTGTCACTTGAGTTATCTAACGTGCTTTACTTGCAACTTATTTGATTCAACTGTCTATATGGACTAATTTGTAAATATAAGTTTGGCCGGGACCCACAGTTGTGGACCAAGAGGGGTGCCTAACACCTTCCCCTCGAGGTTACCTCGAGCCCTTATCCTCATCTCTGGTAATGCAAACCAACTCAAGAGTTAATCACTCTAGGTGCCCTAACGCACCATAATCCATTATGTGGCGACTCTTCAAATACCCAATTCCCAAAAGGAAATGAGTCATTACACCCCGTGAATGTCGAAACCAGGACTTTCTCCATGGAGGAAAAAAGTGGGGCCGACACTTACAACACTAGGAAAATATACACAATTTGCGAGACTAGCAAAATATACGTAAATTCCGTGATATGAATTTTTCTTTATGGCTCATTAACAAAATCGTGTAATGACAAGATCATGCAAAATAAAATAAGGGCTTTGCCTTAACATACCTGGGGTAGGAAAAACTCCGTATAATTATTCCGTTGGAAACCTCCGTTGAACTTAGAATCAAAAAATCGGATTAAGCTCCTGTAAAAAGAAATGTTCTGCGCCTACTAGATTCCGAAGCAGAATAGTCACAACACCTTAGTCTTGGCTTGCTGATTACTCTTCTCAACTTCCTTTGCATCGTTTTTTTCCTTCAAGCTTGGAGTAAACTTGTCCAAATGCCACAAATTAATTTTTCTTTAGTTGACTCCCCGGTGGAAGACAAGAAATCATGTATTATAAGCGTCATAACAGTCTTGGCTTTAAGCCAAAGGCAAATTTTGATTTGGTTTTCAATGTTTTTGGTTTCCACGTTCTTACGTTCTTACCTTAACTAGGTAAGACTTAAAATCAAGTCTTACTTAGTTAGGTCTTTAGTGGCCACATGGCATAATGATTAAGATAATAGTCATTTTGTTGTCATGGTGGCTTTGTGCCACGTTGGATAGTGTATTTTGGTTAATTTTTGTCCACTTATTAGTTAACTGGGTAATGTTCTGTTACCCGGTAATTAATCAATTACCCGTAAAATTGAGAATTATTCCCACTTACTTAAAATATTAATTACTTTTCACATACCTTATACACCTTATTATTATGGTCATGTGGTACCTTGTATGGTACTAGTCCATAAATATGGAGTATTTTAGCTTGAGCCATATTTTATCCTAACATACCAAACATGGAGGAAAATTCGTTTTCTTTGACTTGATTCCCCTTTTACCTTTACAAATTTGCTTATTACTTGTTTGAAGTAGCATAATCCTTGTAATCTCCACATCATCTTTTCCTTGGACTGATATCAGTTACCTTTTGACAAATTCAACGTACAACACTACAGGGTGCAACATTGTCGTAATGTAGTACTGCGGGACGTGACATCTCACTTCCAGGTTCTCATTATTTTATTTATGGCATGTTTTCATGTACGAAAATATGGGGTATAACAAGGGTCCACCCGAGACTCCTGTGATCTCTAACACACTGGAAAACTTGTTCCATATGTGCTTGCAGTGAATCACTCATATTTTGGCTATGTTGTACCTATGAAGTGAGCCTCAAAGTTGAGTGGTGTGAAGGCCTGGTTCCCCGGTTCAGTTTGGCTTAATGAAGGCTCTCTATAGTTTATTTTACTACTATTATGTAATTCATTCATTATCTCTGACCTGTAATAAGTTTGTAACAAACAAAATTCTGGGGTATATAGTAAAATTGGGAAGGGTCTTTATTCTATTTGGGCAATCCAGGTAGAGATCTTGCTAATAGGGTTTCATTAAATATCCTCTCGATTCGTTATTAGACTAATTCATAAGTTAAGTTCCGCCGGGATCCATTATTGTGGACCTCGAGGGGTGCCTAACACCTTCCGCTCAAGGTAATTTCGAGCCCTTACCCGATCTCTGGTGATGTAAACTGGTACAACATGAGTTATTTGATTTAGGTGCCCTAATGCACCTTAATTTGTTAGGTGGCGACTCTTTCAATCCCAATTCCCTACTCTCTCAAAAAAGGAGTTGTCCCAGAAATGTCGAAACCTGATTTCGCGAGAAAAAGAGGGTGCAACAACATGGCGACTCTGCTGGGGATATCTTTAGTCTCCTATCATAATGAACTTGTTTGTGAATTATTCTTTAAGAATGTCTTTATTATTCCGTTAATACATGCACACCCCTTCCCTTTTTCACTCTATGTGAATTTATTTGCCTGTGTTCATTCATCCATGATTTCGCTTCCCTGTTTTATCACTTTTTACTAACTTCTCTCCTTGTTTTTCTTTCTTAAATGTCTTTACAATTATAAAATACTGTATTTTATCATTATTCATTGTGCAAATACTTGACAAACATATTATTTTCTTTTACATAAATACATGGAAAGGCTTATTTGCGGTAAAAATAGTCGATAAGCGGTGCAGTCGATGGTTCCATGCCTTTCCCTCTCAATTTGTCTGCTTGAGGGTACCGGTATAGACTTCTATAGAAACCTTACTCTGATAATAGCTGTACATGCATCATCATCAATCCTAGCCTTGGTTATGATGTTTTCTTCATAATAACCCTCTAAGAAAACCTTGTCCAAAGTCCACCGGGCTATCCATAATCCCAACGGTGCAACCATGATATGCGAATCATTTAGAGAGATAAATGCCGACATGCTAATCGTTAATGTGTAAGTAGTTGAATCCGGAGGGGACAGGGGTCTAACTCTATTTATTTTTGCAGAAAATGAGGCACAAAGTCCCCATGTTTGGCATGGTCCGAAGTATACCACCATTATTGTTAGATTGGCGGGAAAACCTTTAGCCGAGCGACAAAAATCACGTGAAAAGGGTTATTGGAAATTTACCTTCCTTATTGGACATCCAACAAAACAACATGTTGTTCGAGGTTGCCACTATGTTCTTGGACGGAAAAAGAGTTGTATTCCATTTTGGCAATATAGAGATGACTCCTCTTTTGGAGGAAATAGGATGATTCGCTGGATTACTATGGGATAATCCCGGTTTACTAGTACCGGAAAGTCGCACTACCAGGGGGTTTCTGAAAATGATGGGTCTGAGAAATAATGATGACTTGGAGTGCCTGAAGAAGTCCTATATACCCTTTGACTTCCTCTATGAACGATATGGACATAGAAAATCCTACCATATCTTTCATGATGAATTCTCCATCACTTCCATAGGTTGGACTCATCGTAGGGGTTTTGTATTCATCGTCTGCTTTCTGGGTATGATAGTGCTTCCAAGCCAAGGAAATAGAATTCAAACCAGGTTGGCGATGGTAACCAAAGCTTTAATGGAGGGAACTGAGGGAAAAACCTATACTATTGTTCCGATGATTGTAGCAGACATATATCGGGCTCTAGAACGTTGCAAGAAAGGGTTACTACTAATTTGGTTGTTAGAACATATTCAGAGGAGCTAGTACCGTTAAGAGTTTCCACAAAGACCATTGAACAATCACATAGCTTTCCACCATCCTAAAAGAATGACCTTTATCCAAGACAGATTTGCACAGCCACAAAATGCTACAAAATGGTCACAGTTTTTTAGCAATTTGACCGAGGACTAGGTTCACTGGATGTTCGAGTGGTTCCCTACTAATGAATTCATCATCAGATCTAGCAATGTTACACATTTGGTATTGATTGGGTTAAGGGGAATACATCCCTATGTTCCTATCAAGCTCATGAGACATGTTGGTGAAAAACAAGTCATACCACAAGTCTCCAAGATGAGTCATTACAGAGCAGATTTTCAGGATGACGCCATTCCATACAAATGTGAGGCCCATCACATATGGCATTTGAAGATTATCTTGGAAAAGGATACCATCGAGCCAAATCGATACCACGTAGGTCATGTGTCTTCTACCCATCATGGTTAGAATATAACATAACAAGAATAGTCGAGCCAAGGACTGGTCAAGGAAATAGAGTCATAGATGAGGTTGCTGAAGCACATGTGAAGTATGAGAGGCTACGTAAAAGAGCCCTTGAGTCCGAAACTAGACATTTGGAACAACACAAATTACACATGGAGTCAATTTATGAGTGGAGGGAAATGGCTACAAGTTCGAAAGAAAGGTTGGAATATTTGGAGCAGAGCCTAATGGAACAGGAAGGGAAGACGAGGAAAAGGGTCGTAGACAGTCACAGTGCAGAGGGCAACGAGGGAGGACACCTAGCAAGGGCGTACCTGCTGCTGGACATGCACGACCTAGGGAATCTAATTGATGGAGCTAAGAGGGTCAAATATGGGGAAGGTCCCTCTGGGACCAAGTAGATTAGGTTTATTTGTTTTGAGTTGTTTTGGAATTCGAATGTAATAAGGCAAACACCATTAGTAACTCATTTATTTATCGTTGTTTTTAGGTTCGTCTTATTTATTACATTAATGAAATTAAGCATTTATCATCATTAAATCTCTCCAAATATACTTGTCGCTAGGCTTACCTCGGGGACAATGAGATTCCCCAAAATTAGGACGCGAATTTACATTCATGCAATACGTGTTTAAATACTGTAAACACTTTTCAGAATCCTTAGTGACTTGTTTACCTTTTTGCACTTTTCTTTATTTTGATTATTCCCATCCCCTAAGGTTGGTTCACACATACTAGCATCGTTAGCGTATCACACCATATCTAGAGGCCCCCCACCTTCTCCTCCTCTACGTAATAGTACTCCGGACCAGAATGATTTGGTCCTACGATTAGAACAGAAAATACTGGAATTGCAAGGCGAACTTGAGTAGGTCCGCAACTTGGCAAACCTCTCCCTCACCCTAAACATCCCAGACATTAACCAACAAAATGCTCAAAATCCAGCACCTCCTCAAAACACACAAAACCAACGTCCATAAAATCCTCCCACACCTCATCAGTGTACAACACCTCCCCAAAATTCTAATCCTCCACCAATACCCACTCCTCCTCAACACCAACATCTTCCAACTCAGTACCCGCAAACCACTTAACATATTACTCAGAATATCCCACAACCTATCCCTGATCCGTAAAATTCAACTAATTATTACCACTAAACTCCAACCCCGAGCACCAACCAAAACAATCCCATATACGTGGAAACCTTACCCCACTTTACTCACCCAATCGCATACACTCCAGAATCCGCCAAGAGGGACCTGCTCATTAAGAACATGGCAGAGGAGCTCAAGTAGCTCACAAACTGATTCCAGGGTGTTAAAGGACGCAAAGGAATTGAGGGTCTGAATTATGAAGATCTATGCATTCAGCCATACGTGGAACTATCGGAAGGTTACAAACCTCCCAAGTTCGAGATATTTGACAGAACGGTTGACCCAACGGTGCATTTGAGGACATGTTGTGATAAGCTCTTGGGAGTTGGCAAAGATGAAAGAATTCGCATGAAACTATTCATGAGGAGTCTCACTAGAGACGACGTATCTTTGTATATCAGTTAGAATCCCAAGAAGTGGGTTAATTAGGTAAGTGTGGCATCAGACTTCAAGGACCGATTCAGGTTTGATACAGAGAATGCACCGGCTGTCTTTTACATAGAGAACCTCAAGAAGAAACCAACGAAAATATTCCGCAAGTATGCTACTCGATGGAGGTCAGAAGCTGCAAAGGTCAGGCAAGCACTAGAGGAAGAGCAGATGAACAAATTTTTTGTCAGGTCCCAGGATCCACAATACTATGAATGGTTAATGGTCATCGAAAATCACAAGTTCTCCGACATCATCAAATTCGGGGAAAGGATTGAAGAAAGGATTAAAATTGGGATGGTAAAACATTTTGAGGCATTGCAGGCTACGAACTAGGCATTACAGTCAGGGGGTATATCCAAGAAGAAGGAAGTAGGGGTCATGATGGTGGACCAAGGCCTAAAATCTCTTCTCACATACCAAACACCTCCACCCACATACCAACCTTCACCTCCCAAATATCCTCAACCCGCTACCACCTACCACACTTATAACACCCAGCCAGCCTATTACTATTCACCTCCAACCCATCAAAACTATCAGAAACCTAGAACGAATTTCGATCATAGGCTGCCCAGACAATACACCCCTACTGCTGAGTCCATTGACCAACTATATGAAAGACTGAAGGCTATTGGATATGTCACACCCATTCCTGCTATTGCCTTGGAAAACTCCTCTTAATTGGTCAACCCGAATAATACACATGCATACCATTCCGGCATGAAGGGGAATACTATTGATGAATGCCACACACTAAAAGATAAGATTAAAACCCTGATTGATACAAAAATCATACAAGAAAAGGAAGTCGCACCAAATGTCCGTGACAATCCCCTCCTAGATCATAGGGGTGAAGGAGTAAATGTGATAGAAACCGATGAAGAATGGGATCCTGAAGGGTCAATTGGGCTTATTCAGGAAGGTGACAACCCTAAACATGCAGCCATACTCACTCCTATTATGGCACAGATACATCCACCGGTCGAAACGAAAGCAGCATCAGTTCCATTTGAAATTGAAGTAACAGCACATGCGACTACACATACTCCATTTGAAGTAGAAGTAGCCATATGATTCAGTGTGATGGTAGCATCCACACCACCTTTCAATTCCAATGCCATACCTTGAGATTATGTTGCTGAAGCTAGGAGAAAAGGAAAAACTAAAATGGAGGAGTCTGTTTTTGCACAGGGGACGATCAGAACTGGAAGGATATATACACCCGAAAATTTAGAAGGAACAAGCAAGGAAGTTGCCGCCAAATAACCCATCATTGAAACTGGTCAAGATGATCTCTGGAGGAAAGTACGGGTAAGAGAATACTTTGTCGTTGATCATCTGAACAAGACTCCCGCCAAATATCCATCTTGTCACTGCTAGAAAATTTTGAGGCGCATAGGAATGCTCTAATGAAGATGTTGAGTGAAGCATACGTGCCTAACAACATCAACAATGGAGAGATGGCCAATATGGTAGGGCAAGTACTTGAAAGCCACAAGATCACCTTTCACGAAGATGAACTACCACCTGAAGAACTAAGTCACAACAGGGCCATGCACATCACAGTACAGTTTGAGGACAAATTTATCGCTAGAGTCTTAATAGATGGGGGTTCAAGCCTCAACATTTGCCCATTGACTACTCTAAAAAGGTGGGGTAAAGATTTCCATAAGATACGAGTAGGGAGTATGAATGTGAAGTCATTTTATGGGTCTCAAAGAGCCATAATTGGGGATATTAATCTTTGTTTACAGTTGGGACCGACTTGGTTCGATGTTGAATTTCATGTATTAGACATATCTGCTACGTACAATCTTTTACTAGGACAACCTTGGATATATGCCGCTGGAGCTGTGGCTTCTACGCTACACCAGGCCATGAAGTTCGAATGGAATCATCAGGAGGTAATCATTAATGGGGATGGAAGTAATCCTATTTACACAAGTCAAACTGTCCCGATTGTCGAGAATAGAAAAAATCTGGGTGGAGAAACTTATCACCGTATTGAGCGTGTCAATACAATTGAGAAAGATTAATGGTAGAACAGTAGTATAGAAAGCATACCGGCATGGTCAGGGTATGAACTTGGCAAAGGGCTTGGGAAGAAACTCTAGGGCATTACAAAACCAATACAGTTGAAATGTCATAGTACAAGTTTTCGGCTCGTATATCAGTATACATGGCAAGAATATGATGATTGTTCGCCCCCATGGCGTGGTCCCTACTACCCTCTCGAGCAACTAGTGTCGTATCTGAGTCAAACCATTCACCAGGCCAACACAATATGGGGATTCTAGACTCGCATGTTCGTCAGTTGAGATCAAAGAGTTTTCCTTTTGTTCTTGTTCAGTGGAGAGGTCAGCCTGCTGAGGCATCGACTTGGGAGTCCGAGTCCGATATATGGAGCCGTTATTCCCATCTTTTCCCCGACTCAAGTACTTCCTTCTTCAGTCCGTTCGAGGATGAATGGTTGTTTTAGAGGTGGAGAATGTGATGAACCTTTAAAAAAACTCTTTCTGTCTCACCTCGACTTGCATGCACAGTTCGGGCACATAGCTGTGAAGCCAATATGTTAAAATCTGTGAAAAATGATGAATTTTGACCTTAAAATAAATTTAAGTTGACTTCGGTCAACATTTTGGGTAAATGGACCCGGACTCATAATTTGACTATCTCGGAGGGTCCATAGGAAAATATGGGACTTAGGCGTATGCCCGGAATCAAATTCCGAGGTCCCAAGCCTGAGAAATGAATTTTTGAAAGAAATTGTTTTGTTGAATTAATAGAAGTAAAGAAGAGAATTTATGTTTGAAACCATCGGTACCGGGCCCATATTTTTGTTCTGGAGCACGGTACTGGTTATATATATGATTTGAGTTGAACCTGTGAAATTTGGTAAGAAATGGACTTGAAATGATATGAATCGGACCTTATTTGAGAAAATTGGAAAATTTGATGTTCTTAAGAAAATTTTATGATATTGATGCTAAATTCATAGTTGTTGATGTTATTTGAGTGATTTGAATGCACGAGCAAGCCCGTATGATGTTTTTAGGTTGGTTTGCATGTTTGTTTTGGAGCCCCGAGGCCTCGAGTGAGTTTTGGATAGGCCAAAGAGTGGAATTTAGACTTTGGGTGTTGCAGATTTTGAACTAGGGTGTTGCAGGCCTGCAGTCTTCGCATTTGTTTATCCTGTCTCGCAAATGCGAGGGTTGAGTCGCAAATGCGAACTAGCCCAGGCCATCCTTCCCTCGCAAATGCGAGTTTTACATTGCAAATGTGATGTTCCCCATTTTGGCCAGTCGTCACAAATGCGACAGAATGTTCGCAAAAGCGACTTTGCAAATGCGATAACAGCAGAGTTTGGGTTCGCAGTTGAAAACCCTGGTCGGAATTGCGATACTTGCAACCTATAAGTTCATAGCTTAAATGCATTTTCAACCATTTTTCACCTCTTCTCAAAACATAAACTCTCTAGGGCGATATTTCAAGGGAAACATCCCTTCCTAATCAATTGTAAGTGATTTCTAACTAGTTTTATTCAATCCTTAACATCTTTTCACATGATTTCAACTCAATATCATTGGTTTTCATGGGGGAAATTGGATGTTTTGGGTAGAACCTAGGTTTTCAAATTTTAGGGATTTGGACCTCGATTTGAGATCCGATTTCAAAATAAATTATATATTTAGGTTCGTGGGGGAATGGGTAATCGGGTTTTGGTCCGAACCTCGGGTTTTGACCATGTGGACCTGGGGGCAATTTTTGACTTTTTGGGTAAAACTTTAGAAAACTTGTTTTCATGCATTAGAATTGATTCAATTAGCATTTATTGATGTAATTAAGTAACTTGTGGCTAGATACGATCGAATTGGTGGTGGAATCAAGGGGTAAAGCGATAGTTGATACTTGAATTGTGTTTGTGGCATCGAGGTAAGTGTTTGGTCTAACATTAGCTTGAGGGATTAGGAGTCTAGTCCTATTTGCTATGTGGTATCTGTTGAGTACGACGTATAGGCATGGTGACGAGTATCTATACGTTGGTGTCAAGCATGCCCGTGAGTATTACATTATGACTATCTTGACTTCGTTGTATTATTCATGCCTTGATGATGATTTCTTTTGTTGAGCAAAGTTTGTGGAACTAATAGTGATATTTGAACATTGAGGAGCATTGGCTCAAGTTGTATAATGAAAGGTAAAAGTATAAGAGGTAATTGAACCCTTTTAGAGCATTGGCTCAAGTTGTGAACTGAGTTGTGAAGTAAAAGTGAAAGAGAGAAGAGGATCATTATATTGCCTCCCTTGCCGGGATATTGTTGTTTTTAATGCTATCTCCCTTGTCAGGATGTTGATGTTTTGATGTTGTTCCCTTGTCGGGACTTGATTGATGAACTATTGTTCCCTTGCGGGGATCTTTATTGTAATTTCATTTATTTCCTTGCCCTATATTTGTGATTGTTGTTTGGCTGAGAAAGAGTGTTAGAGTACGAAGGGTGATGCCGTGTATTATTTTGGTGAGAGAGTGTTAAAGCACGAAGGGTGATGCAGTGTATGATTTGTGAGAAAGAGTGTAAAGCACAAAGGGTGATGCCGTGCCGCATGATGTACAACTCCGTGCTGATTATATTGATTATATGGTGAGGATAAGAGTAAAAGAACGAAGGGTTATGTCGTGCAATTTATATTGATTCTTTGGTGAGGACGAGAGTAAAAACACGAAGGGTGATGTCGTGAACTTATTTATTTCTTGATTCTTGTTGATAACTGAGATATGGTGGTTTCTCTTATTTACCTGTTGTCTTCGTATTGTTACTTGATGTTTCCCCGCAGCATGTTTCCCCTTCCCATACTTGACTATACATTTATGTTCTTCTTTTCCGTTGTCTATAATTAAATTGCACATATTTATTTGGTAGTCTGGTCCTAGCCTCATCATTACTTCGCCGAGGTTAGGCTAGACACTTACCAGCACATGGGGTCAGGTGTGCTGATACTACACTCTGTATTGTGTGTAGATCCTGGAGCAGCTGCTTTTGGACTTTAGCTTGGGTGGCTGCCTTCAGTCCATATAAGGAGCCAAAGTATTCATGCAGGCGTCCGCAGGCCCTGGCATCTCCCTCTATTCCTTTATCCTGTTTCATTTATTTATTCCAGAAATAGTGTACAATTTATTTTCCGGACTTTGTTTGTAGTACTCTTAGACCGTCTGTGAAGCTGTAATGCCAGTTCTGGGTAGTCGTTATTCAAACAGTTGTATTGGATATATATTCAGATAGTTTTATTGATTTTCTTCCGCTTTTCATAAATTCTGGTGTCTATACATTATTTCTTCATAATTGTTAAAGGATATAAAATGGGTAAAATGTAATTTGTTCAAACAATCGGCTTGCCTATATCACATTAGTAGGCGCCATCACAACTCCAGAGGGCGAAAAATCTGGGTCGTGACATAACAACATATATTTAGCATAAATAAACTAATGACAACATGTCATAAGCAGAGTTAATTAGTAGAAGATAACAAAGTGGGCATGATTTTAACAAAATAATTAAAAGAGAGAAAGGGTCAAAGTACACTGACCTTTCTTTGAGAAGCAAACCAAATAAGGATTAAACTTAGTTTTATAGGAACCAAAGCTCAAAACAATTACCACAACTGATAACTGAAAAGAGAAGAGATAGGAAATTGGTTAAAACCTTGATTTTTTATTGAAACTATAAACTATTGAATACTTTGTTTGAGGTTGTTTTTCGTGTGTTAGGTATGTTAGGTGAGAGCATTGAAGACTCCAATCTATAGTGGTGATCAGTGCCTTGAGGTTTCAACCAATTCGAAATTAATAGTGGAGAGTGACGAAAACCGGATGATGCTAGAAAATGAGTGAAAATCTAAGATACAGAGGAAAAATCAGTAAAGGGTTTTACCTAAGAGGAAAGGATCGATCGTTGAAGGAAAAAATCATTGGATAAAGACTCAATGTCCATAGGTCATTGCATCAGACTTCTGGACCTCGAATAATCATGATGAGGCTATAAGATATGCTCATGCCTGCTCCAATTTCACAGAGCATAAGAGAAATCTCGAGATTCAAAGTTGCATCTTTGAGTCTAGAGTTTCAGATTAGAGGTTTTGAATTCGTATGATGAAATAGGAATAAAATCGGCGAGATTTCCGATTAGGGAAGAAAAAAGGGATGATTTAAGATTTATATATTGATCTTGCACGAATTTGTGCATAGTTTAGAGATTGATGTGGCATGTGAGGTTGAGAGATTAGAGAGAGTTTTGGGAAAGAGGGGCAGCTAGGTCAAGAAGGAAATTATTTAGGGTTTGGGGTAAGGTTGGGTCATCTCTAGGGTTAAGAAGGATATGAATGATTTGGGCCATTAGATCTTTTGATCAACTGCCCCGATAATTCAATGGGTAAAATTTAAAATTAAGAAATATGCGGACCGTTGGATGTCCGTATTTCAACGGTGGAGATTGGATATAGGAGATGTTAAAATTAAAGGACAAATAGGATTAATGTGGCCCGTTGATCAAAATGGATGGACAACTCAGATGTGTTTGCGTTTCTTATGTAAGTGGTGAAGCCCGATGATGTGGCATGATTTGATTAGTTCAAGGTGGGTGACACGGATTGCCAAAGTGGAATAGAGGAGGTGTTATGACTGGGTCAGATATGAACTCGGCTAAGGTTTTGAGCTGGTTTTAATTTATCAAATAGCCATTTTGTATTTCACTGGGCAATTGTAATTGTAGCTATTTAGCTTTTAACCTCTCTAAAATTAATTTAATTAAACATAATTAATTTAATAAAACATAATATAAATCATAATCATCAAATACATTACTAATTACTATAACTAATTCATTAATTATTAAATATCTTGTTGCCAATTTATGCCACTAATTTCAGATTATTTTAAAATAATAGGTAAATTTACTAAGTTGATTTCAATAGCCTCAAAATATTAAGAGTAATATGTTTATAATTATATAATACTAAATTATTGATTTTATAATTATTAATTAATTAATCTATATATTATTAAAAGGAGAGGACAAAGCCCCCTCCTTAAGCCTCCTGGAAGCCTAACAAAAGCCACATGTCTTAATTAGTTACTATAGTTATTTAGTTAATAATTAGATATTGGTTATTATTTTTGAATTTAAATATATATAAAAAAGAAAATAATAAAAAATAAAAAACTACCATCTATATCTTATATATATATATATATATATATATATATATATATATATATATATATATATATATATATATATATATATATATATACATAAATATTAATTGGTTACTTTATTTGATTAATAAATATAGATATCTTATAATTAACTATAATTAAAAAAATATAAATATACAAAAAAAGAACTACCCATTCAAACTTGGTGGGAGTAGTTTCATGTTGAAGTTTAAAAATTATTTTAAAATAAAATAAATTAAAATAAAATTATCTATAATAAAAAAATGAAAAAAGAGAAGAAAACTATCCATTCAAATTGGGGAGTAGTTTCAAGTTGGAGTTTTAAATTAATTTTAAAATAAAAAACAAATAAAAAAATAACAAATTATAAATTCAAATTGGGGAGTAGTTTCAAGTTGGAGTTTTGAAATTATTTTAAAATAAAAAACGAAAATAAAGAAATAAAAAAGCTTTTGATTCAAATTGTAGAGTAGTTTCTTTCTAATATTGTAGTGTGTGTCTATATATAAAGAGAAGTAAATAATTATATGATGTCAAGTGGTATAACCATAAGACAACAAATGTAAATTTTCAGGACAAAGTTCCAACAAAATTGGAACATTAAAATTAATTTATAATAAAAATCGAAATAAAAAACATAAAAATTTGCTATTCAAATCCGTATCTATATCTATATATAATTAAAAGCCAAAGAAAAAAACATCACATTAACCCAAGTGGTAGCCTATAAAAAAAGCCTGTGACGACCAGACCAATCGTCTCAATAGTTACAGCTCTGTTTCCCCCATTTATACTTCTTATTGCTTTGTCTATCGGTTCTATATGTTATCGGGTTGGTTGGCTCGGGTTCGAAAAGGATTTGGTAAGGTTAGAAACACTTAGTCTCTTTTGAGGGAGCTTAAGTTGGAAAAGTGAACTGGATGTTGACTTATGTGTTAGAGGGCTCGGATGTGAGTTCTGATGGTTCGGATAGATTCGGGAGGTGATTTGGGACTTAGGAGCATGATCGGAATGAGTTTTGGAGGCCCGGAGTAGATTTAGGCTTAAATTGGAGAAATTGGATTTTTTGTGAATTCCGGTTGATAGGTGAGATTTTGATATAGAGGTCAGAATTGAATTTTGAGAGTTGTCGTAGTTCCGTTCTGTTCTTTGGGATGTGTGTGCAAAATTTCAGGTCATTCGGACGTGGTTTGGTTGGTTTTTTTATCAAAAGCTTAATTTAGAAGATTTTGGAATGCTTAGGCTTGAATCCGATGCGAATTTGGTGTTTTGACATTGTTTTGAGCGTTCCGAAAATTGGAACAAGTTTGAATAAGGTTATGAGATATGTTGGCATGTTTGGTTGACGTCCTGGGGGCCTCGGGTGAGTTTCGGGTGGTCAATCGGACCATTTCATGTTGTTTGGAATTGCAGAAAAACTGTTGTGTGTTGTACAGAATTTAGACCTTCGCGTTTGTGAGTGGGTCTTTGCGTTCGCGAAGGTTAGTTGGTGAAGGCTAGGATTTAAGCCTTTGCGTTTGCAAATTACTGAGTGTTTGGTCATCGCGTTCGCATGAAGTGCACCGCGTTCGCGTAGAGGAATTGGACAACTGAACTTCAGGGTATTTTATTCATCACATTCGCGAGATAGGTCACGCGATCGCAAGGGTTAGTCTGAGGAAGCATCGCGTTCGCACTGGGCATGTCGCGATCGCGAAGAGTAATTTTTGGTCAAAGTTTTTTTGTGCTTTGCGAACGTGAGGCATTGACCGCGTTCGCGAAGAAGGAAATAAGGCCTGCGCAGAATGTTTAAATAGTCGTCTTGTCCGCGATTTGGGGGTTTATTTCCACCATTTTTGAGCGTTTTTGGAGCTTTTTGAAGAGTATTGAAGAGAGATTCAAGGGGAATTACTTGGAGGTAAGATTCATGGACTTAATACTCGATTCTAATTTGAATTCTACCTAATTAATCATAGAAATTAAGCCTAAAAATTGAAGAACTAGGGCTTGAAATTGGAGACCTAAAATTTTGGATTTGAGGGGTCGTTTGTGGTTGGATTTTGATGCTTTTGGTATAAATGAACTCGGAAAGTGATAAGGAATCCATTGATGTTATTTTTACTGGAATCCGAGACGTGGGCCCGGGGGTTGGGTTTTGGTAATTTCGGGATTTCTTTTGTAAATTAAATATTTTCGCTTAGGCTTCATTCCCTTAGCATATTTTGATGCCCTGATTCTGATTTTAAATAGATTTGACGCGAGTGGAGCCCATTTCGAGGGGCAAAGGCATCGCGGGCTAGAGTTTGGACCGGATTTATGTGAGTAATGATTGTAAATGATGTCCTGATGGTATGAAACTCCGGATTGCACATCGTTGTGCTATATTGAGGTGACGCACATGCTTGATGATGAGCATGAGGTCGTGCACTGTTGGGAATTGTGACTTAGTCCATCCCGAATGAAAGGTTTACTGCATATTTGACTGAAAAACTGTTTGCTACCATTATGTTTTGGGCTAAATGCCATACTGGGCCTCGTTCCAACTATTTGAACCCTTAGGGGATTTTTATTGATATTTTCTCACTATTTTGACTTTATACTTAAACCAAGTCATGCTATATTCCACTGTTTTTTATAACTCAGCTATGTTTACTTTGTTTTTAACACTTAAATGATATTTTGGGCTGAGAATAATGTTTTACTATTGCCCGAGTGGCTTGTGAAGATTTTGACTGAGTAAGGCCGAGGGCTTATGTTGTGAGGAAACATTGATTATGAATATGAGGTCGAGGGCCTGAGATATGTACGCCACGAGGTGGCTTGTTGATATGAGGCCGAGAGCCTAGTGATGATGCCACGAGATTGCTTGATATTGTGCTTGGGCCGTAAGGATCCCCTCCAGGAGTTTGCACACCCCCAGTGAGCGCGGGTACCGTTGTGATATGAGATATAGCCCGAGGGGCTGGTATTATTCTGAGATATTCCCCGAGGGGCGGATTTGTTTACATTGTGCCCGAGGGGAGAACCTTTATGTGTTTATCCTTCTTATTGACTGTCATTTACCTGTTTAATTGTTAAAAGGGCATTTTATCAAGTTTAAGCTGAAATGAAATAATTTTTACATATCTTTACTGATTCACCATTTTACCGGCTTCATTATAGTCTGTAATGTGCCTTACGTGATTTCTTGCTTTCTGTCTTTATTTATGATTATTATTCACTGAGTTGGAGTACCCACTTTACTCCCTACACTCCGTGTGAAGATTTAGGCGTTGTTGATCCTGCTAGCGAGAGTTGAGAGCTCTCTGCAGACTTCGGAGTTCACAAGTTAGCTGCCTCGCATCCGCAGTCCCGTGTTTCTCCCCCTTATTCTCATTTCTATCTCTTTTCAATCATTTCGTTATAGCTTCGTAGACTTTCAGACTTGTAGTGTACTGATAGATGCTCATGAGTGACACCCCGGTATCGGGCTGTGTTGGGTTTATTTTTCGCAACTGTACCGTTAACTGCTTACTTTTAGATTATTTATTTCGTTTTAGACTTAATTCTTATTGCTTACTTGCTCAAAACTGAAATGGGAAAGTATCGGTTGACCTTCTCTTTATGATAGGCACCATCACGACCGAGTTCGGGTTTGGGGTCGTGACAAAGATACATGGCAAAATTGGTTAATAACAAAAGAAGTTATCTATTGAAAATTAACAAAGAAATTATCTACCTAAATTAACTACTCAAATATGAGTGATGGTTTGTCTAGGTTAGTTAATTTCTTTATTTTATTTTTTAAAATCATTTGTCGTTTTTCTTTTTATTGAAATAAAAATTGTAGTTATTCTTTAAAATTCAAACAATATTATTGAGAAAAATATAATAAAGTTTAAAATAAAAAAATATTTTCAAACGTAATAAAATATATATCTCCTATTATATTATTAAAAAATTAGCTGACAAAAATAATAAACAAGTTATATGCTAATAATCTATCTATATATTATTAAAACCAAAGAAAAAGGCAACCCATTAGTCTAAGTGGTAAGCAAATCATTATGATAATTTCAAATATAACATCAAAAGATTAACAAAGTAACAAATTTTAGGACAAAGCTCCAACAAATTTTGAGATTCAAAAATCATTTACAAAAACAAAATGATAAAAAAAAGACACCACGAAATTAACTACCTAAAATTAACTATTCAAACATGGGTGATATAATAAAGAGCAATAAAATATATATGTTCTATTATATTAAAAATACAAAGTAGCAGAGAAAATATTAAATAAAGTAATATGCTAATAAAAATTTCTATTAACAATGTAATAATACTAAATATTGGATGATATAATAGAGAAGAATACATAACAAAAAAGTTATTCGTTGCGCTGCCTATATAAGTCCCTTTAGTTTAATGGAGATTTTAATCGTTAAAATTTAGATAATATTATTAAGAACAACACAATAAAATTTAAAATAAAAAACATTTCAACAGTAATAAATTATATATTTTTTCTTATATTACAAAAATAAAGCGAGAAGACAAAAATAGTAAACAAAGTAATATACTAATAAAAATTTCTATTAACAATATACTAATACTAAACATCGGCTAATATAATAAAGAAAAATATAGAACAAAAAAGTTATTCACTGACCATATAAGTACCTTTAATTTATTAGAGATTCCATTTTTGGGTATACCATTGACAAACAAGATAACAATTGAAATTTATTAAAGTAATACGATCTAATAGGATCAAACAAGCTCGATCATAATTTAATTTAATTAATATTTTTTTAATATTGATTGCGCATTGCGCGGGTACAAGTACTAGTTTATATAAAAATAAGTGTTATTGATTAGAAAATATTTGCAACACATTTACTATAAATCAATAAGAATAAGTAAATTAATTTTAAAAAGGAGGGTAAAAATTGGTCATCAACATCGGGTCCTCCCGAACCCTGTTTAGCACCCCTAGCTACACCACGCCTTGCGGGTGCAGGTATAACTCGAGCAAGAGGAGGCAGTGTGAAAGTTGTGGCCGCTAAACTAGCCAACTGCACAATACATCTACCAACATTCTGACGGGGCGAAGGGCGGTCTCTCTGAATATGGCCCATATGACAATAATCATAGCACATAAGAGGCTCATGCGATAGACTCCCGAGTGCTTCTTCCCACACCTAGAGCATGATGGCCTCTACTGTGCCTAGAAGCTCCCACCTGACTGAACCTACTGATAAGGTCCCTTGTTGCCCTGACTAGGACTTAAACGACCCCAGCACTGCTAATTGAGACCTAATGGAGGTGCACTAGATGAAGACTAAGCAACGAATTGTGATGGTCCAGATGACCCTCTCCAGAACATTTGCATTCCACCACCACCAACACCACCATTTAAAGAGCTACCTAATTTCCACACGGACCGAGCCTTCTTGTTACTATCTCATTCCATCCTCTTTTTCAACTTCCAGGTCTCTGTGGCTTGAGAAAATTCCAACATCTGCCAATATTTCATATCACGATTCAAGGAGGTTGTAGTTGCCTAATCGATAACCAAAGGGCAAGCCCTTGCACAAGCCGATGCATCCTAGCCTCCATATTGGGCAACAAGTAGAGAGAATACTTTGAAAGATCTGCTAATTTCAGGTGGTAGTCTCACACACTCATATTATCTTGCTTCAAGTTCTCAAACTTAGCGGCATAGGCTGCCCAAGTCTCGAAAGGCAAGAAATGATCCATTAAAGCATCTACAAACTTGTTCCACTTTGCTGCAGGGTTACCCACCTCACGGGGCTCCTCCCACAATTCATACTATGTATATGCCACTTCTTTCAAGTGATAGGAGGCCAATTCCACTCCTTCTATCTTAGTGGCATGCATAACACAAAGAGTGTTGTGAATTTCATCAATGAACTCTTGTGGGTACTCTTCGGGCTTAGTACGCGTGAACACCGAAGGAACAAATTGGAGGAATCTATTCACCCTGGAATCGGCTAAATCCCCTTGGTGACTAGAGGAAGTAGATATAACATTCAATCTATAGGATTGGGAAACTACTATGTGAGTCAACAATTGGTTGCCTCCCCTAAGGTCTCCTTCAAAAACACTAGGACCGGAGGTTGAAGCTGGAGGTGGAGCCGGTGTATCAGTTGGAGGAGGAATCTGTACATGCTAGGCCAGATTCTTAGTATGAGTAGTAGAGATAGGAGTTGTTGTAGTTTCGGTAGTGCCTTAACCCCTTGAGTACTCACCCATAGTATCGGGCACATCATTGACTGCCACTCTTAGGTTGGAATTGGCCCTTTGGCCATTCTTCACCTTCTTGCTAGGCACCATGTACTGAAAATTAGAACAACACACGAGTTAAAAAGGTATAGCCTCATAATAAAGCTCTATCGCACGATATAGAATATCAAAGAAGGGTGACATTCCTAAAGGCCCAAGTAGTCTATTAATTATAGATGTGGTCGACTTCATGTCACGACCCTAAACTTGGACCCAGTCGTGATGGCGCCTCTCGTGAAGACAAGGCCAGCCGACACATTCCCAATTCATTTTTAAGCAATAAGAAATAATACTAAGTCTTAACATAATAATAAAAATCCCAAAAATAAGGTAAACAATACAACTGAGGAATAGACATAGCCTGACATCGGGGTGTCATCACTCATGAGCATCTATACTAATACTACAAGTCTGAAAGAGTATACTCAACTAATACAATATTAAAACATAAGGAAATAGGATAGAGGGAGAAGCACTGGGTTGCGAATCGTCAGGCAGCTACCTAGTGAATCTCCGGAATCTACTAGACAGCTCTCAACCCTCGCAAGCAGGACCTGATGCGCCTGAATTTGCACATGGGGTGCAGGGAGTAAAGTGAGTACTCCAAGTCGGTGAGTAATAATAATAAATGCAGACTGAGTGGTAAGAAACCACGTAAAGGCACGACAACAGACTATAAAGAAGCAGTAAAAGTTAGTAAAAGCAATGAAATAGTGAAAAATAGGTAAAGTCACTTTAGTTCAACTAAAACGTCTTTAGAATTACTTTTTAACAGATAAGCAAGTAAATGGAAGGCAATTAGGAAAGATAAACACATAATGAACTGCCCCTCAGGCACAATACCAACAGAATCATCCCCTCGGGAACACATGGAACAATACCAGCCCCTCGGGCTATATCTCACATCACAATGGGTACCCGTGTTCACTGGGGATGGCAGACTCCTAAAGGGGTCCCTTGCGGTCCAAGCGTGATATCAATCCATCTCGTGGCACCATTACTAGGCTCTTGGCCTCATATCAACAAGCCACCTCGTGGCGTACAAATCTCAGGCCCTTGGCCTCAAAATCATAATCAGGTGTTCGTCACAACATAGTCCCTCGTCCTTACTCAGCCAGAATCTTATAATCCTCTCGAGCAATAGTAAAACATGATGATCATCCTAAAATATCATTTAAAATATCATTTTAAATGTTAAAGCAGAGTAAACATGACTGAGTTATAAAAACAATGGAATATAGCATGACTGAGTACAAGTATAAAGTCAAAATAGTGAGGAAATATTAGTAAAAATCCACTAAGGGTTCAAATAGTTGGCACAAGGCCCACGTATGGCATTTAGCCCAAAACATGATGGTAGCAAACGGTTTTTCAGTCAAATACGCGGTGAAACTATCATTCGGGATAGACTAAGTCACAATCCCTAGCAGTGCACGACCCTACGCTCGTCATCTAGCATGTGTGTTACCTCAATATAACACAATGATGTGCAATCCGGGGTTTCATACCCTCAGGACGACATTTACAATCATTACTTACTGAGTTGGAGTGCTTACTTTACTCCTTGCACCCCATGTGCAGATTCAGGCACACCAAGTCCTGCTTGAGAGGGTTGAGAGCTGTCCAGCAGATTCCGGAGATTCACTGGGTAGCTGCCCGGCGATTCGCAGCCTAGTGCTTCTCCCTCTATCCCATTTCCTTCTATTTTAGTTTTGTATTAGTTGAGTAGACTCTTTCAGACTTGTAGTATTATTATTGATGCTCATGACTGTTGACACCCCAATGCCAGGCTATGTCTATTTTGCAACTGTATTGTTTACCTAATTTTGGGATTTTTATTATTATGTTAAGACTTAGTATTATTTCTAATTGCTTAAAAATAAATTAGGAATGTGTCAGTTGGTCTTGTCTTCACAAGAGTCACCATCACGACCGAGTCCGGGTTTAGGGTTGTGACAGGTTGGTATTAGAGCCTAGGTTACATAGGTCTCATGAGTCATGAGCATATTTAATAGAGTCTCGCAGATCGGTACAGAGATGTCTGTATTTATCCTCGGGAGGCTGCAGAACCTTTAGGAAAAACTTCATATTCTTGAAATTCTTGTCGTACGAATTTGTTGATCCGAGTAGTAAACTTTTGTTATCCTATTCTCTCACAGATTGTGAGGACATGCACTACCGATCAGGATGGACGACCATCAGTGCCACCAGTTGTGGCCACTAGAGGCCAAGGATGCAGTCGTTGTCGTGGTAGGGGTAGGGGTGTGGCCCACACAGCAACGAGGGCAATACATGTAGATCCACCAGCCACCCCAGTTCAGGATCAGGTCCCAGTTGTGGACCCTCCAATAGCACCAGCTTAGGTACCAGCTGTTCCCATTGTTATTACCGGTCTTCAGGAGGCCCTGGCTTAGATTATATCAGTATGCACTGGCCTAGCTTTGGAGGTTTCAGTGACTACAGCCGCAACTACTTCTCAGGCTGGGGGAGGCACTCAGAGTCCTGCCGCTCGCACACCTGAGCAAGTCGTGCAGGGACTTTAGACACCGGGGGCGCATCCAGCCTAACTGGTTGAAGCTTCTCAGAACTATGTAGTTACTGCCATGCAAAAGAACGAGCAACGTAGGTTGGATAGGTTTGGTAGACTTCATCCTCCGATCTTCAGAGGTGCAGAGGGCGAGGATACCTAGGGTTTCTAGGATAAGTGTTAGAGGATGCTTCGTACAGTGGGTATTCTAGAGACCAGCAGGGTAGCTTTCACTACTTATTAGTTTTCTAGAGCTGCCTTCACTTGGTGGGAGGCTTTTGAGAGGCGTAGGCCTGTTGGTGCAGCACCCTTTACCTGGTAGCAGTTCTCCGATCTCTTCGTGGAGAAGTATGTTCCGCGGTCTCATAGAAAGGAGCTGCGCAGGCAGTTTGAGTGGTTGCATCAGGGAGAGTTGACTGTGACATAGTATGAAATGAGGTTCTCTGAGTTAGCTCGCCATGCGATTTGGTTTGTTCCGACAGATAGAGAGAGGATTAGGAGGTTTGTTGATGGCCTCACTTATCAGCTTCGTATTCTTATGACCAGATAGAGGGTGACTGGTGCTTCTTTTGAGGAGTTTGTAGACATTGCTCATGAGATTGAGTCAGTTCATCGCCAGGAGCGAGAGGAGAAGGAGTCCAAGAGGCCTTGGGGATTTGTTAGTTATAGTGGTGCTCCTTCGAGAGGTCGGTTTCTACATGTCCGAGGCCGTCCATTCAGGCATGCTTAGCCAGCTCGCCCAAGTTTTTGTGGGGCGTCATCGGGTCATGGTTCTCACAGTTCTCATCAGGGCCAGCTATCACTTAGTACCCTTCTATCTCAGAGTTTGTCCCGTGCTCCATCCGTTCAGGGGTGTTCTATGCCAGGCGCATATTCTAGTCATTCAGGTGCTAGGTGTTCCCTTCAGATCCTGTCTCCAGCACCTGGGAGTTGCTATGAGTATGGAGAGATGGGTCATATGTGGAGGCAGTATCCTCGATGTCTTGCAGGTTCATCTAAGTAGAGGAGTCACCCATCGACTTCAGCACTAGTTACTTCACCACCACCCGCCCAACCACCTAGGGGTGGAGGTCAGTCAGCTAAGGGTCGCCCTATAGGGGGACTTCGATCAGGTGGTGGTCAGGCCCGTTTCCATGCACTTCCAGCTAGACCCGATGCTATTGCTTCCGATGCTGTTATTACAAGTATTGTCTCAGTCTGCCACAGAGATGCTTCTGTAATATTTGATCCCGGTTCCACGTTTTCTTATGTGTCATCATACTTTTCTCGTTATTTGGATACGCCCCGTGAGTCTCTTGTATCACCTGTTCATGTATCTACTTCGATGGGTGATATTGTTGTTGTAGACCGTGTGTACCGGTCGTGTATGGTGACTAATGGGGGTCTAGAGACCAGAGTGGATCTTTAATTATTGTGTATGGTGGATTTTGATGTCATTTTGGGCATGGATTGGCTATCTCTGTGTCATGCTATTCTAGACTGTCATGCCAAGACAGTCATATTAGCTATACCGAGTGTTCCACGGATTGAGTGGCGAGGTTTTACTGATTATGTTCCCAGTAGAGTAATCTCATTCTTGAAGGCCCAGCGTATAGTTGGGAAGGGTTGTCTTTCGTATCTAGCCTTTGTGAGGGATGTCGGTGCAGAGACTCCTAGTATTAATTCTGTTTCAGTTGTGAGGGATTTTTCCGATGTGTTTCCTGCAGACCTGTCGGGCATGCCACCCAACATGTATATTGACTTTGGTATTGATGTAGTGTCGGGCACTCAGCCTATTTCTATTCCGCCGTATCATATGGCACCAGCGGAGTTGTTGGAGTTAAAAGAGAAGCTTTAGGAACTCCTTGATAAGGGGTTCATTCGGCCTAGTGTGTCGCCTTAGGGTGCACCGGTTCTATTTGTGAAGAAGAAGGATGGCACTATGAGGATGTGCATTGATTATATGTACTTAAAAAATGTAACCGTTAAGAACAAGTATCCTTTGCCTCGCATTGATGATTTATTCGACCAGCTTCAGGGAGCGAGAGCGTTCTCCAAGATTGATCTCCGTTCACGTTATCACCAGTTGAAGATCAGGGACTCAAATATTCTTAATACAACGTTCAGGACCCGATATGGTCATTATGAGTTCTTGGTGATGTTTTTTGGGCTGACCAATGCCCCAGCAGTATTCACGCATTTGCTGAACAACGTGTTCCGGCCTTATCTCGACTCGTTTGTCGTAATCTTCATTGATGATATCCTGGTGTATTCACGTAGTCAGGAGGAGCATGCAGAGAATTGAGAGTTGTGTTGCAGAGATTGAGGGAGGAGAAGCTTTATGCAAAATTCTCCAAGTGTGAGTTTTGGCTTAGTTCAGTGTCATTTTTGGGGCACATAGTGTCCAGCGAGGGTATTCAGGTTGATCCGAAGAAGATAGAGGCGGTTCAAAGTTGGCCCAGACCATCCTCAGCCATAGAGATTCGCAGCTTTCTTGGTTTGGTAGGCTATTATCGTCGGTTTGTTCAGGGATTCTCATCTATTGCATCGCCCTTGACCAAGTTGACTCAGAAGGGTGCTTCATTTGTATGGTTAGATGAGTGTGAGGAGAGCTTTTAGAAGCTCAAGTCAACCTTGACCACAACTCTAATGTTGGTTTTGCCATCATCTTTAGGTTCATATACCTTGTATTGTGAATCTTCAAGAGTTGGTATTAGGTGTGTATTGATGTAGGAGGGTAGAGTTATTGCTTATTCTTCTCGTCAGTTGAAGCCCCATGAGAAGAACTACCCCGTTCATGATTTGGAGCTGGCTACCATAGTTTACACGTTGAAGAGTTGGAGGCATTACTTGTATGGTGTGTCTTGTGGGGTGTTTACTAATCATCGTAGCCTCCAACACTTGTTCAAGAAGAAGGATCTCAATTTGAGGTAGCAGAGGTGGTTGGAGTTTCTAAATGATTATGTTATTACTATATTGTAGCATCCGGGGAAGGCCAATGTGGTGGACGATGCTTTGAGCCGAAAGACAGTGAGTATAGGGAGTTTGGCATATATTCCAGTTGGGGAGAGACATCTTGTAGTTGATGATCAGGCCTTAGCCAATCGATTCGTGAGGTTAGATATTTCGGAGCCCAGTCGGGTATTGGCTTGTGCGGTTTCTCGGTCTTCCTTATATGATCGCATCAAAGAGCGCCGGTATGATGATCCGCATTTGCTTGTCCTTAAGGACAGAGTTCAACATGATGATGCCAGATATGTGACCATTGGTGATTATGGGGTGTTGAGGATGCAGGGCTGGATATGTGTGCCCAATGTAGATGGGCTTCGGGAGTTGATTCTGAAGGAGGCCCATAGGTCGCGATAGTCCATTCATCCGGACGCCGCGAAGATGTATCAGGATCTGAGACAACATTATTGGTGGAGAAGAATAAAGAAGGACATTGTGGGATTTGTAGCTCGGTGTCTCAATTGTCAGCCGGTGAAATATGAGCATCAGAGACCGAGTGGCTTGCTTCAGCAGATGGATATTCCATAGTGGAAGTGGGAACAGATCACCATGCACTTTGTAGTTGGGCTCCCACGTACTTTGAAGAAGTTTGATGATATTTGGGTGATTGTAGATTGGCTGACCAAGTCTGCACACTTCATTCCTGTGTGTACTACTTATTCTTCAGAGCGGTTGGCATAGATTTATGAGATCTATATCCGGGAGATTGCTCAATTTAATGGTGTCCCAGTTTCCATCATTTCAGATAGGGGCACATAGTTTAACTCATAGTTTTCGAGGTCGGTGCAGTGAGAGTTGGGTACTCAGGTTGAGTTGAGCACAACTTTTCACCCTCAGACGGACGGACAGTCCGAGCGTACTATTTAGATATTGGAGGACATGTTGCATGCTTGTGTCATTGATTTCGGAGGGTCATGGGATCAGTTTCTACCACTTGCAGAGTTTACTTATAACAACAGCTACTAGTTGAGTATTCAGATGGCTCCATATGAGGCTTTGTATGGGAGGCGATGTAAATCTCCAGTTGGTTGGTTCGAGCCGGGTGAGGCCAGACTATTGGGGACAGACTTGGTGAAGAATGCTTTAGAAAAGGTAAAGGTAATTTAGGAGAGGCTTCGTACAGTGCAGTCGAGAGAAAAGAGTTATATTGTCAGGAAGGTTCGGGATGTGTCCTACATGGTTGGTGAGAAGGTTTTGTTGAAGGTTTCGCCCATAAAGGGTGTTATGAGATTTGGGAAAAAGGGTAAATTGAGTCCTCAGTTCATTGGGCCTTTTGAGGTGCTTCAGAGGATTGGGGAGGTGGCTTATGAGCTTACTTTGCCACCCAACTTGTCGAGTGTGCATCCGTCATTTCATGTTTCTTTTTTTAGGAAGTATATTATGGATCCATCTCATGTTATGGATTCCAGCACGGTTCAGTTGGATGGTGACTTGACTTATGATGTGGAGCCAACAACTATTTTGGAGCGTCAGGTTCGAAAGTTGAGATCAAAGGATATAGCTTCGGTGAAAGTGTAGTGGAGAGGTCGGCCCGTGGAGGAGGCTACCTGGGTGACTGAGCGGGAGATGCGGAGCAGATATCCTCACATGTTTGAGGCTTTAGGCATGTTTCTTGACTCGTTCGAGGACGAACATTTGTTTAAGAAGGGGAGGATGTGACGACCCGACCAGTCGTCCCATGAGTTACTGCTCTGTTTTCCCCATTTCATATTCTTATTGCTTTGTTTATTGGTTCTATATGTGATTGGGTTGGTTGGCTCGGATTCAGAAAGGATTTGGTAAGGCTTGAGACACTTAGTCACTTTTGAGGAAGCTTAAGTTGGGAAAGTCAACCAGATGTTGACTTATGTGTTAGACAACTCGGATGTGAGTTTCGATGGTTTGGATAGCTTCGAGAGGTGATTTGGGACTTAGGAGCGTGATCGGAATGTGTTTTGGAGGTCCGGGGTAGATTTAGGCTTGAATTGGCAAAATTGGATTTTTGGCATTTTCCGGTTGATAGGTGAGATTTTGATATAGGGGTAGGAATGGAATTCCGGGAGTTGCAGTAGTTCCGTTGTGTCATTTGAGATGTGTGTGCAAAATTTTAGGTCATTCATACATGGTTTGGTAGACTTTTTGATCAAAAATGCATTTTAAAAGATTTTGGAATTCTTAGGCTTGAATCCGATGCGAATTTGGTGCTTTGATGTTGTTTTGAGCATTACAAAGGTTGGAACAAGTTTTATTGTTATTATGGGATATGTTGGCATGTTTGGTTGAGGTCTTGAGGGCCTCGGGTGAGTTTCGGGTGGTCAATCGAACCATTTCATGTCTTGGAAAAATGCAGAAAACTGTTGTTCAGTGTTGCAGAGAAATGACCTTCACGTTCGCAAGTAGGTCCTCGCATTCGCGGAGGGTTAGCAGGTGAGGGTGAGAATTCAGCCTTCGCATTCGCGAGGGAGGCTCCTCATTCGTGAAAGGCTGGGATCTTGTGCATCGCGTTTGCGAGGTTTCAGACGCGTTCGCGTAGAGGAAGTGGAGCAGCTGGGGTTCAGGTGGAGTTGTTCATCGTGTTCGCGAGAGAGGGAGCGCGTTCGCGAAGGTTTCACTGAGGAACCATCGCTTTCGCTAGGGACTGGTTGTGTTCACGTAAGAGTAAAATTTGGTCAAAGTTAGATTGTGCTTCGCGAACGCGAGGAGTTGACCGCGTTCACGAAGAAGGTTTGGAGGCCTGGGCAGAATGTTTAAATATCATCTTGTCCGCGATTTTGGGGTTAACTTCCACCATTTTTGAGTGAATTTGGAGCCTTTTGAAGAGGATTGAAGACGGATTCAAGGGAAAATACTTGGAGGTAAGATTCATGGACTAAATACTCGATTCTAATGTGAATTTAACCTAACTAATCATGTAAATTAGGCCTAATATGGAAGAACTAGGGCATGTAATTGAAGACATAGAATTTGGGATTTGAGGGATCGTTTTGTCACGACCCGAATCAAAGGGCCGCGATAGGCACTCGGTGCTTTACTCAACCGAGTACCAACGTAACATATCTTTCTTATCATACTATCATGAGTAAATGAGCCAGAAAACCGGTCATGAGATAACAAGAATAAAACATAAGGGAATATTCAACATATGAAGACCCAAAATGATATACAAACTTATATATGTGACATACGGTCCTATAAGGCCGACATGACCATTAGTAAACTCAAAACATAGGCCGACAAGGCCATACAAGTGTCCGTACACCTGACATCTGTCTACAAGCCTCTAAGAGTACATAAAATCATAAAGATCGGGACAGGGCCCCGCCATACCAATCAATACATATCCAAAGCATACTGACCAACTAGGCAACTCCGGAGCAAGTGGAGTGCACCAACACCTTCGCTGAGCTGATAGCCTAATAGGAGGACTGTCAACCTATCAATCGGGAACTACGGGCATGACACACAGCATCCCCAGGCAAAAGGGATGTCAGTACGAATAAAGTACCGAGTATGTAAGGCAGGAAAGCATAAACAAGAATAGTAATGTAAAGAGAGATAGAGGAGATACAACCTGTAACATTTGAGTGCCTCTGGGGACTACTGACATGAAATGCATAATACATATATATACATGAACTTTTTAAAAACATTCGCCTCTATGGGCATCATCACCATCATATCGTACCCGGCCTCAAAGAGGACTCGGTAAAAACGTACCCGGCCACGTAGAGCTCGGTAAACCCAACTGATCAGTGGTTGCACAATAGGTACCATACCCGGCCGACTATAGCGCGACTCGGTAGAGTAAAATAGATACATATATATAATGCATGCTCGACTCATGGAATTACATTCTAACCCTTTCGGAGTGATGTAAGGTCATTGCACCTTCGATTAACATTATGGACATCCCTACCATCAACATGAACCTTAGTGGGATTTAAGGATCATACACACTTGTTTAGAATAACTTTATAAGGAAAGAACAACATGGACAACCTTAGTTTCTAGGAGTAGATCCGTTATGAATTAGCGTACCGTTTATGTTCATGTCACTTTAGATCATGCCAAAAGAAAGAAGAAAGTGCCTTAACATACCTTGTATATTCTTATCAACCTCAAGCTATGCAATTTCACGGCTCCTTAGTCTACAATAAGAGAAATGACACTCTCGTTATCGTTTAAGCGTCATAACTATTATGTATCAACCACAACCTATTTTACAATGAAACGGACAGAACATCCCTTATATATATGACTTCACACTAGTCAAAACAATTATAAACAGCCCAACATACCCCTATCACTTCATACACAACACGACAACCATAATAGTGTCAACTAACCCGAAAATGTTACGACAAACGACCAACAAACAGCCTTGCCATTATGTGGTGTTTCTCCACAAACTTCCTCCTCTCAACTACATAAAAATAGTAGTAAAAGCGACAACCCAATACCAACATGAAACAGCCCAAAAATATTCCCACAAGTTCATCAACTCAAAAATAATTTTTCAGTTTACTTAAACACGTTTCGACTTGTTTTTCTTTCAAATTGGGAAATACAACCAAAAGTACGTCATTATACCTCTTATACAATAAAACCGCCATGAATGCAACTTAAAAATAAGTTTACAACCAGCCAACCATTACACAAGAACAAACAACATACCATTCTTTCGAAACTAGCTAGGTCTATTCTTTACGATCGAGTTACAACTCGCAATCGCATAGATAATGGAAGTAGAAGCATAAACTTACCTTGTACTGAGTATAACCCACGAAACATGGTCCTTTTTAATCAAAAATAAGTTCCTCAACACGGCTACAAGAAGGAGAAAGAGAAACTAGCAAGCTGTCCGGACTTTTCAGCACTAGAATCGCGTCGTAACACCCGGAATACCCTAGGGTTTGTGTGGGATTTTTGGGAGGATTTGTAGGGGTTCAATTAGGTTTTATTGGTATGAAAGATAGGTGAAATAACTGAGTTTATAATCCCTTAAAAGTCCCTTCTTGACCGACTTAGTTGAGGCCTCTCTTTTTGGCAAGTAGGTGATGCACCTACTTGTCACCTACTAGCTGCGCGGTCTCGCAAAATGTGAATATCTCTATACTCCGAGATCGTATTTTTAAACGGTTTAATGAGTTGAAAACTAGACTCATAGATATTCAATTTCATATGTATATAATCCCTTGATTCAAAGTATGTTGGGAGAAAAGCTCATCTACATTTAACCTAAGTTTCAACTCATTTTTGAATGTAACTTGTGATGACCTTTTCCAACTTTTGTTCCACAACTTGCTTGACTTAAAAACATAACACACGACTATCATACGACTAAACTAACTCATAAAATAACCTAATAATCATGTTAATCACCCTTGTCTCACCCCAAAAGTATAGGTTATAACATTCCAAACTTGTCGACATTCGACGAAACTTATTTTCTTTAATTCATTTAGCGCCTAAGCTTTCCAACCCTTTGGTACTCGTTATTCATGATCATAAAGATTTGTAACCTCCATTATAAAAGTATTAACTTACTTTACGTACTTTCAAAGTTGATATCATTTCTGAGCTTACATCAATTGACTTACGGATACTCTAACATACGAAAACATAAGGTGTAACATCATTCCCCCCTTTGGAACATTCGTCCTCGAATGTTGATTGATCCACTTATCATTTTCATAACCCAAAGATCTTGTAAACACTTTAATACTCTTCTAGCTATGTAGGCAACTATTCTTTGAATAAATCCAAAGTCTAGGGTATTCCTCCTTTAGTCCTCCTTCTCATACCACGACTTGTGGTCGGACCCCTTCCAATCTCGTAACTGTTTCTCCTTTTTGTCATGCAGCCTGTACGACTTTTTCCTTGTATGTGCGCCTATATGACTCTTTTTTTTTCTCCGGCTTTTACCCAATCTCTTGGTAGCATGTTGTAAACATATACAAAGCTTGATATGTTGTCCGTTTGGGCATCTATGGGTATACTAAAGTTCTTCACTCGGTACTTTGTTAAACTTACGACTTTTGCTATATCTTGTTTCATAGCCTCAGTTATCTACGCTTATGGATTTAATACAACTAGGTAGGTCATATTATACGATAAATCTTACTTCAGTTTACTATTACCGAGGTCTGCCACCCAACTCCAGGTTACTCTCTCACCGCTTATCCTATATGTATAATCCTTATTATTGTTCATCTAAAGAATGACATCATAATCTCCTCTCATACTTTGGAATATTTATCCATCTATTATTGATTTTCCTTAATGTTAATCTATAATCCACCACTGATAACTTGAAACCTCTTACGTAATACATTGCCACAAGTCTCACGTCCAATCGGGGAACATTTGAAGTGGTTTTCCTAATCCACATAGGGACAATACTATACTTCAATAACCGTATTTCATAGCATCCCAATGTGATTCGTCTTATGGGGGTATCCTAGTCCCGTGCCATCCATGAAATCTCTTCTCTTTGAGTCATTACCGTATTATTCTTCTACCACTCCATGATTAGTAGAACCACTAAATTCTAACTTCTTGCCACATCACTCCATATTCCCCCCTTTAGAGGAGTACTAAGATATGGAGCTACGACGATCTACCTATAGATATTTTACCTCTATATATTTGACATCTTTTCACATCATCGATTACCCTTACTCGCCTTGTGGTAATGCTTTTTGTACCAAGGATAATAAAATTACTTGCTTGCGAGGATGACACTTAGTGTAACTGGCGCACATAGTCCCTTAAGCTTAACATTGCTCATATTGCTTGCTTTAGGGAAGCGACTTCCTGAATAACCATTAAAGGGCATTCTTTTGTCATCCATTCTATTATCGCCGGAACACAACCTCTGAAATTCTCATGATGCCGACTATTATCATATCATTTAGTCCCTAGTTCACGTTTAGTTTATCTTGTGTACCAGCCCATACTGATTTCTACTACTCTAGGGGTATATCTTTTCCTTCTGGTAATCGCGTTAGAGTTGCGAACTTATTTCTCGAAAAGAAGATATGACTTTATGGGCTATACTCCTTTGTTGTTTCAAGTCCTGTCACCTCTCATCTTTTTCCTTCACTTAACTATAGACTCTATAATTCTGTCATTTTCATCATCATTTTTTTCCCACCGTTGTCATCCATGTGGACATCTTACTCATAATTCTTCATTAACTCTATTCTTATTTTCCTACTAACATTTATGTCTATCACTTTATTCTGAAAACATCAACAAAACATTCTTTTGCTTTTAGCTCCCCTTGTTTCATCTCACTAGCTCTTCAGGATGCCTAAAATTCTCTCTCCTACGGACACGAGCCATGCTAAGGTAATATTTATCCCTTCAAGGCTTCCAGTGGCTATCTTTATAGTACTCATATCTAGCTGTACTATTTTTGAGTGTGCCATCTGAGTATCTCACAAGGAGATTTATTAGCACATTGCATTATCCTTCAAAAATTGTCAACTAACACAAACAATCAATTTACCATTATGGGTTGTCCTAATCCAACCAGATCCTGATATCTCGTCCTTTTCTTAATCTACACATGTTAGCCCCCAATAGGGTATAACTGATATGGGTATGGCCAATTATACATACCTCTGTTACTGTTGAGGGTAACTTACAATTCTTATATTTTTCTTCCGGAGATGAAAATACCGATAATCTTTATTAACTAGGTGCCTTGTACCCTTCCACTTTTGTCACGACCCGAATCAAAGGGCCGCGACGGGCACCCAGTGCTTTACTCAACCGAGTACCAACGTAACATATCTTTCTTATCATACTATCATGAGTAAATGAGCCAGAAAACCGTTCATGAGATAACAAGTATAAAACATAAGGGAATACTCAACATATGAAGACCCAAAATGATATACAAACTTATATATGTGACATACGGGCCTATAAGGCCGACATGACCATTAGTAAACTCAAAACATAGGCCGACAAGGCCATACAAGTTTCCCTACACCTGACATCTGTCTACAAACCTCTAAGAGTACATAAAATCATAAAGATCGGGACAGGGCCCCGCCATACCAATCAATACATATCCAAAGCATACTGACCAACTAGGCAACTCCGGAGCAAGTGGAGTGCACCAACACCTTCGCTGAGCTGATAGCCTAATAGGAGGACTGTCAACCTATCAATCGGGACCTGCTGTCATGACACGCAACATCCCCAGGCAAAAGGGATGTCAGTATGAATAAAGTACCGAGTATGTAAGGCAAGAAAGCATAAACAAGAACAGTAATGTAAACAGAGATAGACGAGATACAACTTGTAACATCTAAGTGCCTATGGGGACTACTGACATGAAATGCATAATACATATATATACATGAACTTTTTAAAAACATTCGCCTCTATGGGCATCATCATCATCATATCGTACCCGGCCTCAAAGAGGACTCCGTAAAAACGTACCCGGCCATCATAAGGCTCGGTAGAATCGTACCCGGCCACGTGGAGCTCGGTAAACCCAACTGATCAGTGGTTGCACAATAGGTGCCATACCAGTCCGACTATAGCGCGGCTCAGTAGAGTAAAATAGATACATATATATAATGCATGCTCGACTCATGGAATCACATTCTAACCCTTTCAGAGTGATGTAAGGTCATTGCACCTTCGATTAACATTATGGACATCCCTACCATCAATATGAACCTTAGTAAGATTTAAGGATCATACACACTTGCTTAGAATAACTTTATAAGGAAAGAACAACATGGACAACCTTAGTTTCTAGGAGTATATCCGTTATGAATTAGCGTACCGTTTATATTCATGTCACTTTAGATCATTCCAAAAGAAAGAAGTAAGTGCCTTAACATACCTTGTATATTCTTCCCAACCTCAAGCTATGCAATTTCACGGCTCTTTAGTCTATAATAAGAGAAATGACACGCTCGTTATTGTTTAAGCATCGTAACTATTATGTATCGACCACAACCTATTTTACAATGAAACGGACAGAACCTCCCTTATATATATGATTTCATACTAGTCAAAACAATCACAAATAGCCCAACATACCCCTATCACTTCATACACAACACGATAACCATAATAGTGTCAACCAACCCGAAAATGTTACGACGAACGACCAACAAACAACCTTGCCATTATGTGGTGTTTCTCCACAACCTTCCTCCTCTCAACTCAATAAAAATAGTAGTAAAAGCGACAACCCAATACCAACACGAAACAACCCAAAAATATTTCCACAAGTTCATCAACTAAAAAATAATTTTTCAGTTTACTTAAACACGTTTCGACTTGTCTTTTCTTTCAAATTGGGAAATACAACCAAAAGTACATCATTATACCTCTTATCCAATAAACCAGCCATGAATTCAACTTAAAAATAAGTTTACAACCAGCCAACCATTACACAAGAACAAACAACATACCATTCTTTCGAAACTAGCTAGGTCTATTCTTTACGATCGAGTTAAAACTTGCAAACGCATAGATAATGGAAGGAGAAGCATACAATTACCTTTTACTTAGTATAAATAAGTTCCTCAACACGGCTACAAGAAGGAGAAAGAGAAACTAGCAAGCTGTCCGGACTTTTCAGCACTAGAATCGCGTCGTAACACCCGGAATACCCTAGGGTTTGTGTGGGATTTTTGGGGAGGAGTTGTAGGGGTTCAATTAGGTTTTCTTGGTCTGAAAGATATGTGAAATAATTGAATTTATAATCCCTTAAAAGTCCCCTCTTGACCGACTTAGTTGAGGCCTCTCTTTTTGGCAAGTAGGTGATGCACCTACTAGCTGCGCGTCTCACGAAAATATGAATATCTCTATACTCCGATATCGTATTGATAAACGGTTTGATGAGTTGAAAACTAGACTCATAGATATTAAATTTCATATATATATCATCCCTTGATTCAAAGTATGTTGGTAGAAAAGCTCAGCTACATTTAACCTAAGTTTCAACTCATTTTTGATTGTAACTTGTGATGACCTTTTCCAACTTTTGTTCCACAACTTGCTTGACTTAAAAATACAACAGACGACTATCATACGACTAAACTAACTCATAAAATAACCTCATCATCATGTTAATAACCCTTTTATCACCCCAAAAGTATAGGTTATAACATTCCAAACTTGTCGACATTCGATGAAACTTATTTTCTTTAACTCATTTAGCGCCTAAGCTTTCTAACCCTTTTGGTACTCGTTATACATGATCATAAAGATTTGTAACCTCCATTATAAAAGTATTAACTTACTTTGCGTACTTTCAAAGTTGATCTCATTTTTGAGCTTACATCAATTGACTTACGGAAACTCTAACATACGAAAACATAGGGTGTAACACGTTTGTGGTTGGATTTTGATGCTTTTAGTATGAATGAATATCGGGGAGATATAAGGAGTCTATTGATATAATTTTTATCGGAATTCGAGATGTGGGCCCGGGAGGTCGGGTTTGGCCAATTTCGGAATTTGTGTTGTAATTTGATTTCTTTCGAGTTGGCTTTATTCCCTTAACATATTTTGATGGTTTTGCACTGATTTTGGTTAGATTTTGAGCATCCAAAGGTTGATTCGAGGGGCAAAGGCATCGCGAGCTAGAGATTTGGACCGGGTAGAGGTGAGTAATGATTGTAAATGTCATCCTGAGGGTATGAATCCCCGGATTGCACATTGTTGTGCCATATTGAGGTGATGCACATGCTAGATGACGAGCCTGAGGTCGTGCACTGTTAGGGATTGTCACTTAGTCCATCCCGAATGATTGTTTTACCGTGTATTTGACTGAAAAATTGTTTGCTACCATCATGTTTTGTGTTGAATGCCATACTTGGGCCTTGTGCCAATTATTTGAACCGTTAGGGAATTTTTACTGATATTTCCTAACTATTTTGATTTTATACTTGTACTAAGTCATTCTATATTCTACTGTTTTTATAACTCAGTCATGTTTACTCTGCTTTAACACTAAAAATGATATTTTAAATTATATTTTGGGATCAGCATCATGTTTTACTGTTGCCCGAGTGGCTTATGAGATTCTGACTTAGTAAGGCTGAGGGCCTATGTTGTGAGGAAACACTTGATTATGATTATGAGGCCGAGGGCCTGAGATTTGTACGCCGCGAGGTGACATGTTGATATGAGTCAGAGAGCCTAGTGAGATGCCCCAAGATGGCTTGATATTGCACTTGGGTCGTAAGGGGCCCTCAGGAGTCTGCACATCCCCAATGAGCGCGGGTACTCATTGTGATGTGAGATATAGCCTGAGGGGATAGTATTGTTCCATGTGTTGCTCGAGGGGCTGATTTTGTTTGTATTGTGCCCGAGGGGAGGTTCTTTATGTGTTTATCTTTTCTAATTTCCTGCCATTTACTTGCTTCTCTGTTAAAAAGGAATTCCAAAGAAGTTTTAATTGAACTAAAGTGACTTTACCTATTTCTCACTATTTCATTACTTTTACTGGGTTTTACTGCTTTTTTATAGTGTGTTGTTGTGCCTTTACGTGGTTTCTTATTACTCAGTCTATATTTATTATTATTACTCACTGAGTTGGAGTACTCACTTTACTCCCTGCACCCCGTGTGCAGATTCAGGTGCATCTGGTCCTACTTGCGAGGGTTGAGAGCTGTCCAGCAGATTCAGGAGATTCACTAGGTAGCTGCCCGGCGATTCGCAGTCCAGTGCTTCTCCGTCTATCCTATTTCCTTCTATTTTAGTTTTGTATTAGTTGAGTAGACTCTTTCAGACTTGTAGTATTATTAAAGATGCTCATTAATGGTGACACCCCGATGTCGGGCTATGTCTATTCCACAACTATATTTTTTACCTTTTTTGTGATTTTGTATTATTATGTTAAGACTTATTATTATTTCTTATTGCTTAAAAATGAATTGGGAATGTGTCAGCTAGCCTTGTCTTCACAAGAGGCGCCATCGAGACCAGGTCCGGGTTTAGGGTCGTGACATTTCACACCAATAATACCAAGATTGCAACACCCCAACCTTGGGGAGTGGGACTGGCACAATCGATGTAACCCAATCAAGCAATCTTACCAACCAACCTTGCCCATGAATAATTCATAACAAAATGACATGTAATGATCAAACTAGAAGATGAGAATTCACAATACCAATTTTCATTCAAAAGGGGGTTTCATTGATCGATAACAAAACAATATAAGTTTTGTAGTTCGAAAGTGGAAGCATCTGACAAAAACATCATTTTTTTTGTTTATTGCCCATTCAAACCACGACATATAGTATGTCTACGGAGCCTCTAAATAAACATAAGAATATTATGGAAGTGTCCATTCATGGCCCCGGATATACCTAAAAATATAATGTATAAGGATCAAAGAACATAATGCCCGATGTATAATAGGGCTCACCGAATTAGATGAGAAGATGGTACATCTATTGAGAACCTATGCCACCTGCTGAGGTACTACCTGCATCTATTAAAGATACATCATCTCCAGCAAAAGGAATATTAGTACATATGGAATAGTACTAGTACATAAGCTAAGTACCCTCACATGGAATGTAATGTAAACATAAGGATATATAATCATGGAAATAGAGATAAAATCGAGAGTAATGAAAATGTCAGGTTAAAACATAAATAAAGCAAGTATACATAAGTAAAAATCCTCAAATAGGCATTAAAAATTTGGTTGGGAGATCACAAGTTAATGACATACAACCATGTACGTGGCATAGAGTCCGATCTCGGCTTGATCGGCTACGTCGTCTTACCCCAATGTATATGGTTGACGTGGTACTGTGAAACCATATTGTGCGCAGCATGGCACCCGATCTTGGCCCGATCGGCTAGGCCGTATTACCATGATTTCATGTGAGTCGACATGGTCTTTTCTAGCAATAAATCCATTCAAATTAAGGGAAATAAAGTCATAATAGAACAAAGGGAATTTTCCCCCCAATCAACTTCTACAACGACAAGTATAGTTTCGAGCTTAGGTCATTATAACCCACCCATTCTCGGTGACATAATGATACTCCCAAATAATATTTAACATAAAGCATTTCATGAAGTCTTTTTCTTTTCATTGTCCCTTGGGACATAAAATACATAATCACTCTCATTTTGGAAAATAGCCTCATTTCATTTTCATTCTTGTTTTTCCATTCTTTCGATGGGCCATAAAAAAACGTTAAGGCATTTAAAACATGGGCGAAATAGAAGTACAAACTACATGAATAACAAGGGCTTAATACAGTTGGAATATTTCCATAAGGAAAGCATACAAATTTCAGTTGAAACATGGGTTAAATTTTTAAACATTTGATGAGTCAATCATACATGAAATGTTTTCCGAAGAGAAGCATAGCAATGACAATTAAAACATGACTTGAATTCATAGGCTTTAGATAAATCATTCACTCACTGAAATTTAACACAATAGGAATAGGAACTTGAACAACCATACTTGGAGTTCATAAGGAATCATGAAATCCGATTCTACGGAGGGGGTTCAACCAAACTGTCATGCCCCTGAGCCCGGGGGGGGGGGGTGGGGGGGTGGGGGGGGGTGAGACCAGCACCTAATGCCTCATCTATCCTTGCGTACCACTTGCTACTAAGAGACTCTGAACATGTAATAACATCATTTGGTTAAGGGCCACATTACAAGATAATGTGCGATGAAAAATAAAAAACTAAATGGAGACTAACGCTTATTAATGTTAACATAAAGCTGGGTCGGCAAGGCCTTCATATATACTACAGCTGACAAGACAACAAAATATACATACAGGGCCTACAAGCCCAACATACTGCACTAAACCACAGAATATGTCTACAAGCCTCTACTGATAGATGTACTGTGATCGGAACAGGACCCCAACCTACCCATAACCTATCTACATATATACATAGGATATACACCATACTGCTAGACCCGACAACTCTGAAAGAAGGGGAGCTTACCGATAAAGCCGAAATCAGGCAACACCTACTGAGGAGGTCTACCCATCTGTCTGTCTGAACCTGCACGCATGAAATGTAGCGCCCCCAGAAAGGGATGTCAGTACGAAATAATGTACCGAGTATGTAAGGCAATATACTGAAGCTGAAACTGATATGATAATATAATAACTGAAAACAACTGGGAGTCAAAGAAAATCTGAAGATATGCTAATTTGCTGATACTGACTCAACTCTCTCAATATTGTGAGTAAAATAGTTGTCCGGCGCTATAAGGCTCGGTATATATATATATAACTGCTCTACCATAGTAGGCTCGCTCATAGGCACTCGACCATACTAGGCTTTGTATCTCGACCAACTGGGCTCGCTCATAGGAGCTCGGCCATAACAGGCTCGGTATATAACTTACCATCTGATCAAAGGTTGCCTAATAGGGGCCTGCCCATCGATTATAGCTCGATGGTAATGAAAATACTTTTAATAGTGTATATATGAAAATTCTCCGCTCTCTTGACTGGAAGAAGAAAATACTCAATTTAATATGGTGTCCTGATAAGGAGAATATTGTAAATTACAAAACTAGAAAAATATATGTAACTTGCAAGACTAGCAAAATGTACGTAAATTCCGGGATATGAATTTTTCTTTATGACTCATTATCAAACTTTTGTAATTACGAGATCATGTAAAATTAAGGAAAAGCTTATCCTTAACATACCTAGAGCACGAAAAAATCCGTATGATATTCTTGGAACAAGTTGTACCGTACTCCGCTAGAATCGCAAAACGTAATTATGTTGCTAAGACCTTAATAATTCTTGTTGGGTTTTTTTTGTAGGAATCGATTGAAAAGAACATGGCTAACATCCAACAAGTAATGTTAGGTCTTCTCTTGGTTTAGCAACATTTCAAATGAAATTAGTATAGTTTGTTTAGTCTTTTAAGTGAAAGACTTTGATTAGTCAAAGTCTTGGAAATGAAATACATGGTATCTTCATGACACCTAGCAAGGAATGACTTAGTCATTCCTTATAACATGGCAAGCTGCCACGTGGGGTTGGGGTGGGATAATTAATTTTTATCCACTTATTAGTTAACTGAGTAATATTCTATTACCCGGTAATTAATCAATTACCCGCATAATTTAAAAATTGCCCCAAATTACATAAAATTCTACTTATTTTTAATATACTTTATACATTATACTATCGTGGTCATATGGTACCTTGCATGGTTCAAGTTTATAATTATCAGGTATTATCACTTGATCCATATATTATCCCAAATTAGTCATTTTCAACGAAACTCGTTTTCTCTAATTCGTGCATGCTTTATCCTTCATTCGACTTATTTATCGCTTGTTATAAATAGCATAAATATTCTAACCTCCAGATAATATCATCCCCGAGTTTACGTCAATTAACTGAAGATGAAACTTCAACGTACGAAAAACGCGAGACGTAACACAAATATACCTCAATCTATCTTTCCTTCGGATCACTATGATGTCCCACTACTCTTAGAACCTTTAATCTACATTAACATAATTCAATTGAACCATAATTAGAAGAATTCTCATAATGTAGGTCTTAAGGCATTTCGTCAAACACCTAATATGCATAATTGACTACAAGTTAATGTAATGGGATTTCTTTACCTCGCAACCAATTTCTAAGAAAACAATTTACCTACAATCGTTCTAAGACATCCAACCACCTCCATGGGCACATGCATGCCCTAACATTCATCTCCTAACCCATGAACCACATATCGTTTTCTCTAGACACACCTAAATTTGAGATAGAGGATTTATTGCTTCCAAGTTCTCCTCCCTTTATATATCAGTGAGTGTCCCCCTCTTAAGGTGTATTCAGTCCTTTCTTAATTCTATTCCTCCCCCCTTTCCAGACTGTATACCCTTTTACACCTGTATCTTTTAGCCTTTTAATTATATCCCCCATGTTCTCTGATTTCCAGCTCCTAAAGGGCATTAAGCTAGCCATTACCAGTCCCCTTTTCATTTTTTAATTCATTCCACTACTTAGTACTTTTTTCTTTTATTAATTCAGTAGTGCACCACTACCCTTTGTTAGTAGACCCCCTGGATTAAGACCCCTATAGCTCTAATTCAATCAGTTTGAAATTCTGAACATTTACAGACTCAAAAACGAAATTATTTGGGCAATCAGGATCAAATGGTAAATGCAAACATTATCAATTGAATACAGAAGATAATTAATAGACCTAAAATCAAAGCGCAGACACAAACAGAAATAACTACATTGAAGTAGGGACTAAAATTAAGGGAACTACGAATAAACGAACATCACCTAAGTCAAAGAAATTGAATATGAAGCTAATCGTAACTTCAATCAGAGAATGGACCAATCAAAACATGTAGAAGAAAAGAAGATGAGGCAGAGGTAAAGCGAGTTTGAAGATGAGCAAAAATAGTAAAGTGAATTCACCGATTAGACTCTGAAAACATTGCTTGCCATCATGATTCACACGAAACTGATAATAATCGCTTGTTGTAAAGAACAAGTGAGCAATATCAGTTTTGTGAGGAATCAGTCTTCGAATCATGGAACGCTAAGGGCTTGGACCAACATATATCACTGGGTTCGCGAAGAAATCAAATTTTGAACGTCTAGGGCTCAATCTTAGATTCAATATTCAAGTAGTTTTGGTAAAATTCGAAGGAAACCATTCTAGGATTTGTAAAGAGGGGGTCAAGGTGGTCATATGGTATTAGTTTAGGGTTGATTGGGTAAACTAGGGTTCGGGTCCGATCTTCAATCTGAAATTCGAGGGATTTGGCTATGATTCGAAGGCAATGGTTTGGGGACTTGAGATGATGAGGTGAAGGAGAATGAAGGGTGTTAATTTGGGGTTGTTTGGGCCACCGGAACAGCCGTGAGGCAATTTCCGGTGGGCGGATGAGGGAGGCGTGCGGTGGTGCCTGTTCTTGGTCTCTGAAGCGACGAGTGGGGGGTGTTTGGTATATTACAATGGGGAATTAACCGGGGCCGTTGGATTAGAGGGGATCGATGATCCAGATTGATCAAGGGGAAAGACGGGGTCGTTTGGTGGCTTAGTGGGTGATCCGGGTATGAGAATGGGTCGAGTTATGGGAATGGTTTGGGACCGTTCGATCAGGCTGATTCAACGGCCCAGATTAGAGCATGTCCAAACGACGTCGTTTTGGTTGAGGCTGGAGATGGACTGGGTTGGGGGAGACGAGTTTGGGCTGGTTTGGGGTGTATTTGATTTGGTCTTTGGTGGTTAAATTGAGTTTGGCCCAATTTGATTTCCTTTTCTCTTATTAATTCTTTTTCTTCCTAAATTGTCTTCAAAATTAAAACCAAAAATCCTAACTCAAATTATAAAACCAAAATTGACTTAAAATACTAATCCACTTTAAATAATATTTATCACAAGTAATTAAATACTAAAAAATAAAATAATCACACAATTTGACATTAAACACTTTAAAAATGCAAATTACGTTATTGTTTGATTCTTTCATTTTTTGTAAAAATAAGTAATTTAATACTCAACTAAAAAATTTTAAAATTAAATCCTAAATGCAAATGCAATCTATTTTTTTGTATTTTTCATTTATTTAAACATACAAACATGCACGAACTCATGCAAATAATGACAGAAAATACTATAAAAATCCACAAAATTACAAACAACGGAAAAAATTGTTTTATTTTGAATTTTTTGGGAGAGATTATCATAGGGCAAAAATCACGTGCTCACAGCGCGGACTTGGTCAGCCGATCCACAATCACCCAAATGGCATCGAACTTTCTCAAAGTCCGTGGGAGTCCAACTACAAAGTCTATGGTGATCCGCTCCTACTTCCACTCCAGAATATCTATCTGCTAAAGCAAACCACCCGGACTCTGGTGCTCATACTTAACCTCCTGACAATTGAGGCACCGAGCTACAAACCCAACTATATATTTCTTCATCCACCTCCACTAATAGTGTTGTCTCAAATCCTGGTACATCTTTGCGGCACCCGGATGGATAGAATACCGCAAACTATGGGCCTCCTCTAGAATCAACTCTTGAAGCCCATCAACATTGGGTACACATACCCGACCCTGCATCATTAATATGCCATCATCACCAATGGTCACATCTCTGGAATCACCATGCATAACATTGTCCTAGAGGATGAGCAAATGAGGGTCATCATACTGACGCTCTCTGATATGACCAAATAAGGAAGACCAAGAAATCATACAAGCTAGAACCCGACTGGGCTCCGAAAGATCCAATCTCACGAACTGGCTAGCTAAGGACTGAACATCCATTGCCATGGGCCTCTCCGCTGCTGGTAAATAAGCCAAACTCTCGAAACACTCCGCCCAGCGACTCAAGGCATCGACCACCACACTGGCCTTGCCCAGGTGATATAAGATAGTTATATCATAGTCCTTCAGTAGCTCTAACCACCTCCTATGTGCAATTTAAGGTCCTTCTACTTGAGCAGATGCTGCAAACTCCGGTGATCAGTATAGATCTCACAAGGAGCACCGTAGTACAAATAATGATGCTAGATCTTCAAGGCATGAGTAATCGCAACTAACTCGAGATCATGGATAGGATAATTCTTCTCATGTACCTTCAACTGTTTGGACGTGTAGGCATGCACCCTAGCGTTCTGCATCAATACGCCTCCAAGGCCAATCCTCGAGACATCACAATAGACAGTATAAGACCCCGAACTTGTAGGTAATATCAACACTAGGGTTGTAGTCAAAGCTGTCTCAAGCTTCTGGAAGCTCTCTTCACACTCTTCCGTCCACTGGAACGGAGCACCCTTCTAGGTCAGCTTGGTCATAGGTGTTGCAATAGATGAAAATCCCTCAACAAATCTACGGTAATAACCCATCAAGCCAAGAAAACTGCGAATCTCTGTAGTTGAGGATGGTCTAGACCAACTCTGCACTGCTTCCAGTTTCTTCGTATCCACCTTTATCCCCTCACTCGATACCACGTGACCTAAGAATGCCACAAAATCCAACCAGAACTCACTTTTCAAGAACTTTGCATATAATTTCTTTTCTCTCAAAGAATGAAGCACTGTCCTCAGGTGCTGCTCATGATCTTTCCGACTCCGGGAGTATACCAGAATATAATCAATTAGGACAATGACGAACTAGTGAAGATTTGGTCGAAACACACTATGAATCAAATGCATGAAGGCTGCTGGTGCATTGGTCAGCCCAAATGACATAACAAGGAACTCATAATGACCATACCGAGTCCTAATAGCAGTCTTCGGGATAACTGGCTCCCGAAACCTAAACACAAGTCAATCATAGAAAACACTCGTGCACCATGTAACTTGTCAAACAAATCATCAATACGAGGCAAACGGATACCGGTTCTTCACAAACAAGATAGGAACACCCCAAGGTGATACATTGGGCCGAATAAAACCCTTATCAATCAATTCCTGTACCTGATCCTTCAACTTAGGAGGAGCCATACAATAAGGAGGAATAAATAAGGGCTGAGTGCCCGACAAAAAATCAATGCCGAAATCAATATCTCTATTGGGTGGCATACTTGGAAGATCAGCTGGAAACACATCAGGAAAATCCCTCACTACGGGGACTGAATCAACTGTAGGGGTATCAATACTAACATCTTTCACATAAGCTAGATACGCATCACACCCCTTCTCAGCCATTCGCTAAGCCTTATGGAATGAAAGAACTCTACTAGGAATGTGATCTAAGGTACCCCTACACTATACTCGCGGTACACCTAGCATAGCCAGCGTCACAGTTTTGGCGTTACAATCAAGAATAGAATAATAGTGAGATAACCAGTCCATGCCCAATATTACATCAAAATCTACTATGATGATCAATAATAAATCGTCTCTGGTCTCAAAACCACTAAGAGCAATCAAACACGACCGGTAAATGCGGTCCACAACAAGAGAACCTCCCACAGGAGTAGAAACATAAATAGGGAAACTCAAAGAATACCAAGATACACCCAAATACAGGGTAAAATAAGAGGACTCATAAGAATACGTGGAGCCTGGATCGAATAAAACTGATGCATCACTATGACAAACCAGGACAATACCTGTGATTACAGAATTGGAGGCAACAACCTCAGTACAAGCAGGAAGGGCATAGCAACTGGCCTAGCCTCCCCCTCAAGGGCGAGCTCTACCTCCCTGACTTCTACCTCTAGTTGGCTGGGCAGGTGGGGCAGTAACTGGTGCTATGATTATAGCCTAGGAACTCTTCGGAGTATGCTATGGCTGAGAATATTGTAGAGGTGCACCCCTCCTAAGTCTGGGCAATCCCTCACAATATGGCATGTGTCTCCACACTCAAAACAAGATCTGGATGGACGTGGCGGCTGTGGCTGGCCAGGTCTGCTGGACTGACCACTAAAAGCACCCCGTGCAAGAGGTGCACTAAATACTAGAGGTACATAATACGGCTCCTGAGGTCTAGGAGAAGTTGGAACACCACTGGCTGCTAGAAGAGCTGAATAAATGGGGCGACTCATATAACCCCTACCATGACGAACTGCAGCTGAGGCATGGGCACCAGAATAATGGGCTGACTCTCGAGACCTCTTGGCCTCCCTCTCCTCTCTACCCCGAGCATGTATACCCTCTACTCTCCTCGCAATGCTCACCACCTACTAAAAAGAAATATCCATCTCCAACTCCCAATCTATGCTAGACCCGATGTTGGGAATGAGCCCATTAATAAACCGGCGAACTCTCTCACAAACTATAGAAACCAAGGCTGGTGCATGCCTAGCCAAGTCAGTAAAACGGACAACATACTCTAAAACAGTCATAGTAACCTCGAGAAAATGCTCAAACTCTGTGCATATGCACCCCTGAGGCTCTGAGGGAAATACTCCCTCAAAAATATATCTGAAAACTTATAAGTACGCCACCACTGGTAGGCTGCTCCTCGAAGCTGGAAGGTAGTGAAAGAAACCCCACTCGATCCTGATATACCCATTGTGCGGAGGATACAGTAGCACCCCTCCAGAAATACTAGAGCATCATCTGAGGATAAACCATTAAATATATGAGGCTAGTACTTCTTGAACCTCTCAAGCCTCCGCTGCTCATCCTCTGAAGTTGCTGCCATATTCTCGGGCTGAACTGGGGCTACAAGCGATATAGGTATAACCTCTAGGAGCTGACCTACCTGGACCCGCTGCTCAGGAGTGCGTGCGGTAGGAGTCTATGCTCTTCCCCCGGCCTGAGATGTGGTTGCAGTAAGGGGAACCAACCCTACCTAAGCTAGATTGATGTACATTCTCACGAACTCTGCAAGGGTCTCCTGAAGAACTGGGATAGTAGTAGTAGTAGTAGGCGTATCAGGAGCCTGGGCTCCGGCTGGAGCTCTTGGTGGCTCCTCTATTGCAGCTTGCACGGGTGCTCTAGCTGCACCACATGCGCTTCCCTAGCCTCTACCCTTGCCCGGACCTCTGCCGGCTCTACCAGGGGGCACAAGTGCCTGGTCATCTCCGGTAGCATATGTCCTCACCATCTGTGAGAGAATAGAAGACAGAGGTTTAGAATTTTGATATAAAAAGTCTCATATGACAAGGAAATCCAATGAAGTAGAATTTTCCTAACAGTTACATAGCTTTGCATAGATAAGTACACACGTCTCCGTACCGATCCGCGCGACTCTAATAAACCGACTTGTGATTCATGACTCCTATATACCTCTAGCTTTGATACCAACTTGTCACGACCCAAGTTCGCCCTCCGTGAACTGTCATGACGACACTTAGTTTCTACGACTAAGTAAGCCTAACAAATTGTGGCAAAAGGAAATGAAATACACAACAAGCAAAAACTAAGGATTACACATAATAAAAGCATTCAAGATGCTACTCTGCATATTCAATACACACTCTCAAAACTGATTCAACTCCCAAACCCCGGAATCTCATGAAATCACAAGCTATAGATAATATATAGTATTCTAACTCTAGAATGTCTAGTCAAAAGAAAAATACAGGAAGTCTAAAGCTGAAGGGGAGAATAGAGAGGGACTTCTAGGTCTATAAACGTAACAGATATACCTTAAAGTCTCTATTGTCACCCGCCTCACTGATAGAACGGCTAAGCAGAAGAACCTGGATTAGCACACGAAAACATGTGCATGAAATGACATGAGTACACCACAGCGGTACCTAGTAAGTGCCAAGCCTAACCTCGGTTGGCTAGTGACAAGGAAGGTCAGGGTCCTACTGGTTATATATATATAAAACACGGTAAAACAGTATGAAGTATGCCAATATAATTAAAAACACTTACAGACAATAAAGAATAAAATCACAGACAAAATATCGTCCCATAGTCCGAAACGTAAATGTACAGAGGGTCTACCGGGATATTGTCCCGTAGTCCAAATCATAAATATGCAGGGAAACTCCCGGAATACTAATTCGTAGTCCCAAAGTAAATAACTAGTACAGGGGAATCTTTCGGGTGTCGTCCCGTAGTCCCAAATGTAAATGTGCAGGGAGATCTCCTGAAATATCGGTCTATAGTCCTAAAGTAAACATGCAAGGGGATCTCCCGAGATATCGTCGTCCCGTAGTCCCAAAGTAGATATCTAGTACAAGGGAATCTCCAGGTGTCGTCCCGTAGTCCCAAATGTAAACGTGCAGGGGGATCTCTCGGAATACCGTTCCGTAGTCCCAATGTAAACATGAAGGGGGATCTCCCGAGATATCGTCCCGTAGTACCAAAGTAAACACACAACAATATCAAGAAAGAATCTACAGTTCTATTCGAGAATAAATAGGAATTCTACTCTAAAAATGTTGCATAGAATATAAGTAAGTAGTTAAAGTAGGGAAGACAATTAGATCACATAAGCATGTTTTTCCTAAACTAAACGAGAGGCTTCAAGTACAAGTATTGCTCAATTACAAGAAAACATAGATATTTGCTTAATGAAAATGAGGTTTTTCAGCAATTAGCACATGTAATCGTCACCTCACGTACATGTCACTCATATAACATTAGTACCAAAATCGTAAGGGGAGTTCCCCCACACAAGGTTAGGCAAGCTACTTACCTCGAACCGATTCATATTCAATCCGAAATCACGCTCTTGCCACAAGTATCCAACTCCGAATGGCCCAAATCTAATCAAATAAATTTCATAATATAAACATAACTACAAACAACGAATTTAGCTAAAGGAATGGAAACTAAGATAAGATAATAGAAAAACGCCTAAGCATCTTTTCTGGGCCTACATCTCGGAATCGGGTAAAAGTTACAGATTATGGACACCCATTAACTCACGAGCACACTCGAACAAAAAATTATCAAAATCCGATGCCAAAATCTCCCTCAAAATTAAGATTTTAAATTGAAGAAATTTTCCTCATTTCTCCCAATATTTAACCCCAAATCTGAAATTAAATAGTAAAACTAAGATTAGACTAATGGAATACTACTAGAAAGGGATTAGGAATCATTATCCACTGATTTCCTCTTCAAAACTCTCTCAAAATCGCCTTCTCCTTAGCTAAAAATGAAATTCGATGTTATGAACTTCAAACCCTCGAAAATTCTATATCTTCCCACTAATTACTGCATCTGCAGTCAGTAAGGACGCACCTGTTGTCCCACACCTGCGGAAAAGGCTTTGCAAGTGAAAAATTCACTTAACCGGGTTGGGGATGCATCTGTGGTCACTTAGTCGCATCCGTGGTTCCGCATTTGTAGTCAGCCAGCCGCACCTGCAGTTCCTGAAGCCCTGGCCTTTTTCTACTTCTGCATTCATCAAGCCACTTCTGCGGTGCCGCAACTACGGTCCCACATACGCATGTGCTGTTATGATAGGTTCAGTAATATCAAAAAATGCCTAAGTCCAAATCCAATTCCGTTAATCATCCGGAACTCACCTGAGGCCACCGAGACCTCAACTAATTATACCAACCAGTCCTAAAATATCATACAAACTTATTCTAACCCTCGGATCACATCAAAAAACGCTAAAACCATGATTCAACCTCTTTCCTACTTCTTGTTATAACTTTTGGTGTCTTTTCTGAGTTGTGAAAACCTCTATTTTTTGTTGTGGGATGGAAGAGTTATGATAATAACCAATTCTTTCCGACCAATCAAATTAAAGTGTGACAAGGCCGCATATGATTGGCTAGAACATCTCACTTGCACACGTGGCACGGTTCCATTGGCCTTTTAATTTGGCTTGGCATGCCTTGTCATTTTGACACGTGGCACGATCCTATTGGCTCTTTCGCTTGACTTGGCGTGCCATGTCATTTGACACGTGGAATAAAACTAGGCCTCTAGGAAGATGTCATCTTGGGCTTAATGAAGTGGGTTCATCACTTTAGCCCAATTAAATGGGCTAACCCAATGGATTAAGACTTATTTATTTAATCCATATATGTTGGACATATATAATTAATCAAATTATATTCGCCCAACAAATTTATTTGAACTAATATATCTTAAATTTAAAATATAGTCCAAATTATTTTACGAATTTAATTCCAATAAATTTTAAATGCCCACACCATCGTCACAGCAAAATACCGTTGATTCATATTGAAATCTTTTGGCTATGCGAAATATATAATTTGATACATTTTTGAGTCTAAAAGGGTTACAAGGAAAGTCATTAGTGTTTTAGAGACACATTTTTAAGATGTACGACATGTATATTTCAAATTTACCAGAGCATAAAAGGTCAGCATGGGAGAATAAATGTCTAAAATGACTTTAAAGCTAGATGGGAACAAACCTTTGGTTGTGCCGTTAAGCAACATAATATTATATTGGTCACTACATGTTCCGGATGTCAATTATAAGATAAAATGAATTATTGTATAGGTCTGGGTGTTTAAAGATTCTACAACTTTGAACACCTTACTTTCACACTTACCAAATTCAAAAACGGAAGAGCGATCACGTAGATCTTTGTCGTTATAAAAAATAGTGGAATCATTAATTGTGGACACATTTACTAAAATTAAGAGCGAGTTATGAGCATATGAAATATGTAAATGCTGAAATACCACATATTTCATTCAAAGGTAACAAAATCTTAGCGCACAAACCTGTTTCCAAAGTAGAAGATGAAGCTCCTATTAGAGGTGCTCTCTACTTAGCTAACTCTCCATTAAATTGGTATCTAGCTTATACTTCAGTGGAATTAGTGGTTGGATTCTGCATTTTAGAATGAAGATATGTAGTTCGGTGTTGTAGTAAGTTTAGTTCCAACATGTTGAATCCACATGTTTTTTAAAATTTGACATCTCGGTAATTTCGTCTGCATAAGTTTCACATATACCAAAACAAAACTTAGGAATAAAATATTTGCAGTATAAAGCAGTGAATATCAACATTCGTTATGGTGATAATAAACAAAATATACTAAACCAGAAAATAGGGCGAGGTGCAAATACCATCAATTATGCACTTACTTTTATTTTGTGGAGGTACATAAGGCGAGGTGCAAAATGCTGATATGAATTGTTGATAAAACGTGCTAAAACAAAGTAATTTCAGCCATCAAAAGCTAAAATATGGATTCTTCAATCCATTTTTTATGGACATTTTTAATGCAAAATAACATTCCATATGACAAATGGACCACTATAGTTGAATGTTTAGTGATACATGAACAAATTTGATTGTAAAACATAAAATACTTGGCCCTATTTGGGATAATGTAAAATAATTTTCCTTTGAAATTCTTTGTATTTGGTTGTCTAGAACTGAAAATTATGTTTTTATAATTGGACATATTCCCCACCTCCACTATACATTATATTATATTGCACCAACTTTATGTCCGACGAAACACCAAAGCTAAGAAAATTCTAGAATTGAAGAGACAAAACATGTAACGACCCGGCCGATTGTTTTGAGAATTTATGCCCCGATCCCTTATTAACTGCTTTTCCTGTGTCTATTTATGTTGTTGTGATTTTCTAGGATGGTTAATCTTGAGTATCAGAGAGTTTTGTGACACTTAGTCCCTAAATGAGAGTTTAAATCTTAGAATTTGGACAATAGTTGAAGTAGTGTGAAGATGGATATGTAATGGAATTCTAACGATTCTGTTAGCTCTGTTGGGTGATTTCAGGTTGAGGGGCATGTTCAGATTGTGCTTTGGTGGTCCGTAGCTTATTTAAGCTTGAAATGCCGAAAGTTGAATTTTGGAGTTTTTAGGCTGATAGTGAAATTTTGATATAGGGGTCAAAATTCAATTCAAGAAGTTGCAATAGGTTTGTAGTGTTGAATATGACTTATGTGTAAAATTTGGGGTCAATCGGACATGGTTTGGCTGGTTTCGGCATAGGTTGTAGAATTTTGGAAATTCAAGTTCATTAGGTTTGGATTGGAGAGTGATTCGGGGTTTTAGCATTGTTTGGTGTGATTTGATGGATCGACTAAGTTCGTATGATATTTTAGGATTGGTTGGTATGTTTGGTTGAGGTCCCGGGGACCTCGGGTGAGTTTTAGATGCTTAACAGAATTGAATTTGGACTTAGGCAATTTCTGAAATTGTTGAACCTGTTATTTTCGCACCTGCGGATATTGGACCACAGGTGCGGCGCCGCAGAAGCGGTTTGGCAAATGCAGATGTGGTCTAATGCTTGAAGGTTGTTGCTCGCAGATGCGGCTCAAGGACCGTAGAAGCGGGGCGAATCTGATTGTTAGTATTATAATTATATTGTCACCTTTCATACTATTTTTCCTTGTTATATATATATAACCAGTATGGCCTTGACCTTCCTCATCACTACTCGACCGAGGTTAGGCTTGGCAATTACTAGGTACCGATGTGGTGTAATCATGCCTTTTCCTGCACATGTTTTTCATGTGCAGATCCAGGTTCATCTGCTCAGCCATACTACCCGTGAGGCGAGGCAGTCCAGTGACTTCGAGGTATATGTGCCGCGTCCACAGACCTAGAAGTCCCTCTCTATTCTCCCTTCAGTATAGACTTCTTGTATTTTTCCTTCATTCAGACTTTTGGAGTTAGAACACTATGTATTTTTCTTTAGCTTGTGATTCATGAGATTCCCCATTTTGTGGGTGTTATATTCAGTCAAGAGTGTTACTATTGTATATGCCGAGTGGCATGTATACGGTAAAAATCAGAGAGCCCGATTTTATGATTGTTATGGCACTTCGTAAGACCGCCCTCAGAGGGCTCGAGGCTCAGCTCTTGGTTAGACCCCAAGGGTTCTCAATGATTGACCTCGATGTAGTGCAAATGAAAGGCTATAATGGACAAACAGGAAGTTCCCAAGGCATGTGATTAAAGCTGAGCAAGTCTATTAGGCTAGTTCAAGCCCGTACCGTGGTTTTAAATGGTTGTACCAGCCTCAAATTCTTGTAATAAATGCGTCTGTACTATGTTGGGATTCCCCCTCCTATATAAAGGGGATCCTTGTTATTTTTTGCACACATGATATTGCACACAACATTCAACAGTAGAACATTATATTCTCTCTAACTTAAACACATTCTCTTGATTTCATTACATACATTTATCGCTTACATTTATTGTGTTCTATTAATTGTTCTTCATTTATTGCTCATTATTGATCATAAAGAGCTTCATCAAAGCTCCCAACACTGTTAGTCCTTCATCAGCTGTCCACAACTTAGTACCTAGCTCGACCTCAAGGCCCCGATTCTCAGCCACTCGATTTGCTCAAACATACTGCTTTCGATTTCTTAATTTATTTTCTAGTCGCACGCCTAGCATGTACTGCTTAGTAACTAGCACAAAACAAATTACGTATTTTTAGAACCACAAAATCAAATGTAATTATAATTACCATTTTCAAGATAAACAGTTTGGCGCCCACCGTGGGATAAAAATAATAGTGATTGTTTTCTAGTTGTTTACTACATAACGCAAGTTATCTTTCACACATTTTCTTGTCCAAGAATCTTTCATTTTAGGTCAAAATATCTAACTCAGTGAATGCATATGAAAACAAGGGTCTTGAAGACCATGGAGAGAATGGTGTGGTTGTTCCAGGCGTCGGTGTACCACCGCAAAACCCTGAGGATGCACCAGAGCCAATCCCCGCGGATGTGGTCTCAGGCGATGCCCAACACGTCAATATAAGCTCCCATACTAACAGGAGCATACGCCAAGGAGACCAACAAGAAGCTCAGAAAACCCCAGCTCCAGAAGAACAAGAGGTTAGCCTTCACGTAATTTATTAAATGTTACAAGCACAACATCGTGCAATTGCTCAACTGCAAAGCCACCAAAAAACTCCAAGCACAGCAGCACCAGAAACGGCTCCTCAAGCCGAACAGGTACCAGAATGATCCAGTAACAACGGGTCGACAGCCGACCCCGCTATTATGAATATGCTCTAGAAGAGGATTGAATCGGGCAATAAAATGATAGAAGCTAACGACAAGAAGGTGGAGACCTACAATTCAAGGGTCAACCAAATCCCGGGCACACCCCCGATCCAAAAGGGTGTTGATTTAAAGAAATTCGTACAAAAGCCATTCCCGTCAAATGCTACTCCAAAGTCCATCCCGAAGAAACATAGAATTCTCGATCTTCTGAAGTACAACGGAACCTCGAACCCCAACGAGCACGTCACTGCTTACACTTGTGCGATGAAGGGCAACGACGAGATCAAATTTGTCCTGCTAACAATGTTCAGGGAAACACTCTCGAAAGGGGCCATGATGTGGTATCACAACCTAGCTCCAAATTCAATAGACTCATTTGTCATGCTGGTAGATTCTTTCATTAAGGCACATGTCAGTGCCATCAAGGTGACTGCAAGGAAATCTGACGTCTTTAAAATTAAACAAAGAGAAAACGAGATGCTACAGGAGTTCGTATCTCGCTTTCAAATGGAACAAATGGAATTACCACCAGTCTCTGATGACTGGTTGGTGCAGGCCTTTACCCAAGGCTTGAACGAACGAAGCTTGATGGCTTCAAAGGAGCTGAAGCAGAATTTGGTTGAATATCCTGCCGTGACTTGGTTGGATGTCCACAACCGGTATCAGTAGAAGATTAGGTATACGATGACCAACTGGGATCCCCCTCGGGATCGGTATATCCAAGCAGACTCCTTGGAAAGGAGCCAAAGCCAAATAAGGAAAGGTACCAACCATACATCGAAGATAGGATAAACCCCCTGAGGCGTAACATACCCCGAAATGATCGAAGAATAGACTGAGGTCAAAATCCTCGGGGACTCGTGAGTAGAGTCGGGTTCGATAGACACATAGGACCGATGAAGGCACCCCGCCTACTGAAGTATAACTTTAACGTTGACGTTTCTGACATCGTATCTGCCATTAGTAAAATCAAAGACACCAGGTGGCCAAGACCTATACTATCAGATCCGTCGCAAAAGAACCCCAACTTAGTGTGCGAATTTCACGGCACACACGGTGATAGGACCAAAGATTGCAGACAGCTCCTAGAAGAAGTAGCCCAACTACTCAACAAAGGGTACCTTCGGGACCGAGCAAAATATCAGTTCCGAGAAAGAGAGGCAAATAGGAAAAATGAAATAGATGAGTCGCAACATGTCATCCACATGATCGTTGTAGGGATTGACATCCCACAAGAACCCATTAACAAAAGAACAAAAAATATCCATCACTAGGGAGAATCGAACTCGGGGTTACATACCCGAAGATGCTCTCATATTTAGTGACAAGGACATCGGGATCCTTTCTCAACCTCATAACGACGCCTTGGTAATTTCTTTTCTTGCGAATACATTTCAAATTAAATGTGTGCTTGTGGATCCAGGTAGCTCGACCAACATTATTAGTTCGAGAGTGGTGGAGAAGCTCGAACTACTCAACAAGGTTGTGCCCGCCTCTCGAGTCCTCAATGTATTCAACATGCCGAGTGAAACAACGAAAGGGGAAATCACCCTTCCGGTCAACATAGTCGGCATGACCCAAAATGCCAAATTTCATGTCATAGGGGGAGACATGAGGTACAATGCTTTGTTTAGAAGACCATGGATACACTACATGAGAGCAGTACCATCAACTCTTCATCAAATGATGAAGTTTCCGACGAAGTATGGAATAAAAACCGTGTACGGGGAACAACATGCAGCGAGGGAGATGTTCGCGGTGCACGATGTGGCACTAGCATCGATGCCTTCAATATCGAAGGAGCAAAAGGATAAGAAAATAGTGAAGTAGCAATCACAAGACACATTCTCGGATACACCTAAATAAAACAAGCAAAGGACCGTGCCGCGTCCCCGGAACAAACATTGGAAGCATGTCGAGGCTCAAATCACCATCACCGCTAAGGTATAACTGTCTCCTTTTTATTTTATCTTAGACCAACCTTTGTCCACGTGTCCAATCAGAACTGTCGAAGCGCTGTCCAACTCAAAGACCTTAGGTTTTAAAGCATGCATTACACTCTTTTCCTTCGATCGGATTTTATCCCAACAAGGGTTTTACCAGCAAGGTTTTTAACGAGGCAACATATATATACTACCTAAGGAGAACTCGAAAAGTATCTAAGGCTTCTCTTCAATAAACCTCGAATACTGGGGGGCATCCCCCTAGGAGATCACCTCCTCGGATAAGTCAAGAATGTGCCAAGAAGGGTCTCGATAGGAAAATGATGTATCAGGCTAAACAGTCTGACAAACCTTGTTTGCATAGAATAACCGAACCCTTGACAACGAAAACATGTATACTTGTGCCAATAATCAAAGAATATTTTTCCTCCATCAAAACGCTTTACACTTCGAAGAAGTCTGCTATTTTTTACAAGAAATGGCTCCAGAGCTAGAAATTTCCCGAACACTCGGGGACTGTCTCAACTGTAATCCCGTCAAACAATCAGAAACTCAAGGTCATAAGACCCCAAGTGGGCAACCTTGAAACCAAAAGTCCCCCATGCAGTAATACTAGAAAATATATGACCTCTACGATGCATTATCAACAATATAAGACCTCTATAAGGCAACACCAAAACTGTAAGACCTCAACCAAGACATGAACCATACTTGTACCAAGTAACTTACCTGTAAGGCCTCAAGCAAGGTATGAACCATACTTGTACCAAGTAACTTATCTATAAGGCTTCAAGTAAGGCATGTTAAAATTTGTAAGACCTTACAAAAGGTATAATACCGATCTTAAAGTTAAGGCTATATATCTGAACTTATAAGACCTCTAAAAAGGCGTACCCTCAATATAGATGCCGAAACTACTTCACTCGGGGACTGAAAGGTTACAGCCAAACACAATGACTAAGGTCACAAGGCTCCTACCAAACTCACGTGACTCAGGGACACCCGACCATCGCTAGAAAATCATAGGCCTTCAATTATTTCGAAAAATCTTCAAAAAGAACCGGTTAATCAGGCTACCCTCAGCATAAGCAAAAGAGCTTCGATCATATCAGCTCCAAACAACAGGCTTCGAAACCATTTCAGCCATCAAGTGAAACCTCCCGAGAGGCTCATTCATCGCTACATAATGACTCATAATGGAGGTTGTTATCAAACCGTCGAAGAGCCGGGCGAACACAAAATATCAAAAAAGTCTTTAGCGAGGGAAAAATAAAGCCTACATTAGATGTAATGCGTAAGAGCCACTATCACCAACTTAAAATTAGAGTTCGTACCAACCATACGCATAAGAGCCACTGTCGCCAGATTAAAATTAGAGGTGTACCAACCCAACGCATAAGAGCCACTGTCGCCAGCCTACATTAGAGGTCATACCGACCCAACGTGTAAGAGCCACTACCGGCACCTTAAATTAAAGGTCGTACCAATCCAATCTGTAAGAGCCTAAGAGGCAGCTTAAAATCCAAAACCTTAAGGGTCAATGAGCTTGAGTCAAAATCGGACTCGAAGACTGAGCCCGAACAGTTAACTAAAAACGCCTAAGGGCAAATGCATATGAGCCTACGAGCCAGCCTAACGAGCCTCGGGATCGATTTGCAAACCTAAGGGTTTACCTCGAAGTCCAGTTCACCTGGCCAATCATCGACAAACGTATAAGTTCAAAACAAAGAGAGACATACTCAAGTAAAGGGAAATTCATGAAAGGAGAAAACCGAAAGGTTTCTTTATTTATACACATATGAAACAATGAAAGGATATATTTGCAAATGCTCTCTAAGAGCCCTGTACAAAGACTAAAAAAGAAAAAGTCTAATCTATATTCCTCTCGGGGACTGTAGCCCTATCGGTCTCTTCATCATCATCTTCGGCATCGGAGAAAAGGAACTTGGCATCATATTCATCTGCCTTTGCCTGCTTTATCTCTTCCGAGAGATCGAAGCCCATATCGTGGATCTCCTTGAGGGGCTCCCTCCGAGATTTGCACGGGGCATATTCCTTGCTTCTACTGTCTCGATCAAAAGCCCCTCTCAGCTCAGCTCGAGCGTCTGTAGTGTCTTTTAAATAGACGACCACTTTCTTGTCGGCCCTATCCCGAATCTCTTCAGCTTCAGCCCGGGCGTCCACGACCTCGGCCTTCATCTCCAAAAGGTCAAACTTGAGCATTGCTATCCTACTCATCTAAACCAAGATGTTTTCACGGGTGTTCCAGAGTTGCACCTCGAGGGCAGAAACCTTGGCCAGAGCATTCTTCTTGGCCGCAACATGGGCATCTATCTGAGCCCTTAACTCGTTATACTCATGCTTGTCCTGGCCAACCTCGCCCCAAAGGTGTTCCAAATCCATTATCTTGCTCTGCAACTGAGGTATCAAAATATTAGTCTCTGAGGATAGAAGAAGGAGAATGCATTCCCTCGGAGCAAAAGTTACCTGTTTCTAAAGGTGGCTTTCGTAGTTCAGGCTTCGATTCCCCTCGTACCGAAGATGCCTCAATTCTTTTCCCATTTCATCATAAAAATGCCTGAGGGATTTCTCCCCATCCATGGATTTCCTTAACTAGGCTTCACAGCGGAGCAGCTCGGACTTGAGCTTGTCAAAGGCCTATGAAAAAGAAGCTCAATGAGAAAATGAAAATGTAAAATCAGAAGATCAACAAAGTCAACCAAAGCTCACCATAGCACAAAGCCGCTAAGCCTCCTCAAAGGTTGAGCGTGTACCTACTAGCTTGGTCTTACCAACCCTAGTTGAATCGATCTCGTTGGGGACATGGTCTCTCGAGAGCCCACTTGATTTAGGCGGCCCCTGATCTCAAACATCCCCCCCAAGTACCTTCGACGGGGGGTGAGGACGGAGGCTGAACAAATGTATCCCTTGAAGTACCTTTGGCGGGAAATGAAGACGGCAGCAAGAGAGGAACGACTTTTCCAAGGCTAGAAGCCTCAAATTCCACAGGATCAACAGATACATGTTCTTTGAGCTTCGAGCAGGCTTGCCTCGCTATCAGCACCCCCGTCCTTCGAGGATTCCTTCCATTTGTTATCATTCCTCGACCCCAAAGTCGACGATTCTTCCTCCTCCCTGAGGGGGTACGGCCTCATCTCAAAAAAATCTCTAATGCCTGCGGTGACGGAGTTAGTACACATAAAAGAAAGTACCTTTTAAAGAAAGCAAACCACACACCACGTACCATGATTTTTTGCCTCCCATCTACCCTTAGCTAGATCTCGCCACTTACGCTCATCGTAAGTCAATCAAGCTGCCAGTTTCTGAGACCAATCGGCCAGGTCAGGAACATCGTGTGGCATACACGGGATTGCTACAAAAAAAAAAAGAAAAAGAAAGCATCTTTACAGAGTCAGCCTCCACCATGGGAAAAAGTAATAAGAACACAAGTATACCACTTACGTGTGAAGTTTCATTTCTCAGGAAATGGAAGGAACTCTACGAGGATAATATCGACAGTCCGCACTCGGACGAAATGACTCATCCACCCTCGGTCCCTATCTTCAGCATTGATGGAAACAAAGGGCCAAGTGGATCGATGTCGTAGAATAATCAGGTCTCGGTGATGCAAGGGCCAGTACAGTCTAAGAAGATGGCTGAGGGTGAACTCGAGCCTGACCTTATCTGCAAAATACCTTATCAATAGCACTAACCTCCAAAACGATGGGTGAACCTGTGCCAGGGTAACCCGACATCTTCTACAAAATTCGATCACGACCCTACCAATAGGGCCCAACATAAAGTGGTACGTATATACATTAAAAAACCACTCGACATGATCCATGATGCTCTCTTCTGCGAAAGGTACCTGTAGTACCACTTCCTCTCCCCATCCGTAGTCTTTTGTAACTGCCTCGAGGTGCTCCTCCCCTATTGAGGAGATAAACCTCGATGAATGCTCCTGATGGCCCTGAACATTGGGAGGTCTCTCTAATGAAAAGTCCCTCTTCATGAAAAAGTACCTCAAAGTTAGCTCACCAGATACTGGCGGTGTACCACTGACCGAGTGTGAAGCAGAGGTGGAACTCTCCTCTCCTTGGTGAACAGGTTTGGACGTAGCAGCCATAGTTATGATAAAATAAGAAAAAAGGAAGGTAAATGCTTGGGTGAAAGCTCTTGAAATGGTAAGAGAACTAGCACAAATAAGAGCTCTATAAAAGGGATAGTTAGTCAAAGTAGCGGAGTCCTAAGACAAGAAATCAGCAAATGAATATATAGTGCAAGCAGCGACTGTTTGCCTATCCTGAAGGCCAATTGATTCTGACCATTTCAGTGCCATTTTTGGGGATGTGTACCGATGGGACCACCCTGATCACTTCACAAACGTGTCACATAAATGATACTATCACACAACGCTCAGGAGCGGTTGAGACCCTAAGGATTTCTGCTATTATAAGCATCGATTCTAAAAAAGTTATCGACCTAATCTCGAGATGGTGGCCGAGAATGCTGATTCTTCCTCCAAGTCTCGGGCTTCCTCAATCTCGGCTGAGAGATCGGAACCTTTAGCGCTTGCTTCCTCAAGAACATGCCTCCTTGCCTTTGCACGTGCGTAAGCAATGGCTCGAGTTAGATTCTTCTTGGCCTTCTCTGATATCTCTCGAGCTCGTTCATTCGTAGTAGTGTCATCTTTCATGTATGAAGACACATTCTCTTCGGTCTCAAACTTGGCCACAGATAGTGCAACAGCCTCTTCCTGAGCATTTCGAAGAAGACCCTGGACCGATGTCAACTCCGTCTGCAAGAGGTCTCTCTCTGAGGTCATGGCCTCATTTTGCCTCCTCGGCTCAAGGATATCCGCATTCTTAGCAGCAACCTATTCCTTAAGTTGCTCCACGAGCGCATCCTTTTGCCCGATCTTTAAAGGAAAAAATAAGTCAGTAACCATCAAACTATAAGAATGATGAAAAAGTTCATGGATACCGCGTTACCTGCTCACCACGGCCAGCCCATTCTCGGTGCACTCTCTCCAAATTCGCCTGAAGCCTGCTCAACTACTCCCCCTTTTGGGCAGAGGAGGCCTTCAACTCCTTTAGCTCCAAGGTGAGCTTCTTGATCTCCTTCCCACAGCCCGAAAGCTCGTTTCGAAGCCTAGAAAAGGCATGGTCGTACATTTTCTTAGCATGCAATAGAGCAGGGAAGTTAGAAAAATGAAGGCAAAAGTTTGAAGCGCTAAAAATATGCCAGAGAATATCACCTTCTGCTAAATCCTTTCCGCCTCCTCGAGAGCGATGGAGCATCGAGGTCAATGTCCTCGTCGACACCGTCGATAAGGCTTTCTAGCACATCTTCCCCTCTATGGGAAGCCCTTATATTTGTGGCAGCTGGGTCTTGTGCATCCCTGAACTCCCCCAATGAGTACGAATGACCCAAATTAAATCCACCCAGGGCATTAAGCTCTCCTAGGGTCACATCTCGCCCCCGAGAAGCTTCAGGTTCGCGCATTCCATAGTCGCCAGTAGTGGTATCATCAGCGCGGATTGTACCATGTCAGACTTGGAACTTGGGGGCTATGCCCCCATCCTCCTCGAGGGTCTCCTCGGCACGGGTTAGGTGTATATCGACCACCCCCGATTAGGCGACTTTCTGCCCAACAATTTACGAAGCATCTGTACCTCATCTCATCCTTTGTACAAAAGGGCCTTCATCATCATCATCCTCGGCAGGGGGACTTTCCACAGCAGCCGAAGTCGAGACTATGGAGTCAGTCTTAATTGAAGACTCGACCGAAGTTTCTTTCTTCCTTTCTTACCCTTGCCGGGTTTTGAGGTTCCCTCTTCACTAGTAGGAGCCGGCCTCATCGACACTCCATCCTCGAGGCCTACAAGAACATGATACATCAAACTTACCATTATAAAAGATAATCATAAAGAAACATGGTAAAGATAGTAGTAAAAAGCATATTGTGGTTCTTGGCCTGCCACCGCATTTTGGCCAAGTCACACCAAGAATGATCGAGATAAGGGAAAGCAGAATCCAGCTGTCTAATCCATCCCAATAGGTTCTGAACCGTGCCAAGGTACCAAATGGTGGCTCCAAGATTAAAAGAAGACCATTTTTCAGGACAGGGTGAAAAGGCAATAAAATATGCTCGAGGTAAAGGCACTTACGATTCATATTCCATTCCTCTGGGAATAGCGTCCTATTAGTCGGGATAATGTCCGAAGTCCTCACTCGAACAAACCGGCTCATCCACCCCTGATCCTTGTCCTCATCGATGCTCGAAAAGAATGACATTACAGATCGAGGATGAATCGTGATCAAACCCCGGAAGAGACGAGGGTTGTATAATATGACCAAGTGATTAAGGGTGAAGGTCATACCCTCGATCTGGTTGGAAGAGTATCGGATCATATGAACGATCCTCTGGAAAGAAGGATAGATCTAACCGAGCATCACTCGATATTCATGACATAAATCGGGAATCACCGGATCTATCAACGGGGAAGAAGGATCCGAAGATGTTACGGGGCCTAAAGTAAATGGGTATGTATACACACTGAGGAAGCCAGCTTTATGGTCTACTATGCTTTCACCAGAATTGGGGATTTCTACCAACGCTGCCTCCCCCCATCGGTAGTCTTCCTTCACTCTGTGTGTATCGGTCACTACAATGATGTACTGAGACACATGCTCGCATCGACCTAGCATAGAAGGGGGATTTTCAATGGAAAAATCAGATACTATATCGAATTTGGTAAGGGTACATTTCTTGACAGTTGGGGGTACTTTTTGTTTACCCCTGGATGGGCGAGACGAAGAAGTAGCGCCCTCTTTCTAAGAAACCGTTCTAGAGTTCCTAGCGATGACTATAAAACATATTTCCAAGAAAAAAAGTAAGAAGGCAAGCGCGGAAGGGAGAATAATGTAGAAGATGGTGGACATGGCTCTAGAAAATTGAAGAAGTTGTAAAAGTGTGAATAACAAAGAGGTTGAGGTATTTATAGAAGCCATATGGACAGTGTTTGGTAAGCGAAAAGGTCGAACTAATAGCGGTTCGTGGGATTCTCGATTCTCGTGCTGACAACGACTCATGTGCAGCCTTTGAGTCATGGCAATTAATGCTCTGATGGACTAACGTTACGATGGTAGTATCGAAGAGGCAAGAATTCAAGACCATTTCTTATCATTTTCATTCTAAGAAATGCGGGGACTATCTGTATACGATAAAAACTAGAGAGCCCGATTTATGATTGTTATGGCACTTCGTAAGACCGCCCCCTGAGGGCTCGAGGCTCAGCTCGAGGTTTGACCCCGAGGGTTCTCAATAATCGACCTCGAGGTAGTGCAAATCAAAGGCTACAATGGACAAACAGGAAGTTCCCAAGGCATGTGATTAAAGCTGACCAAGTCTAATAGGCTAGTTAAAGCCCGTACCGTGGCATTACATGGTTGTACCAGCCTCAAATCCTTGTAATAAAGGCGTTTGAACTATGTTGGAATTCCTCCTCCTATATAAAGGGGACCCTTGTTATTTTCTGCACATATGCTATTACACATAACATTCAATAGAGGAACATTCTCTGCTCTCTAACTTACATTTATTGTGTTATATTAATTGTTCATCATTTATTACTCATTATTGATCAAAAAGAGCTTCATCAAAGCTCCCAAAATTTTTAGTCCTTCATCGGCTGTCCACAGCTAAGTACCTAGCTCGACCTCGAGGCCCCGTAAACCCTAGCTCGAGACCCTGATTCTCAACCACTCGGTTTGCTCAAACATACTGCTTTCGAGTTCTTAACTTATTTTCTAGCCGCACGCTTAGCATCTACTGCTTAGCAACTAGCATAAAAAGAAATCACGTATTTTTAGAACAACAAAATCAAATATAATTGTAATTACCATTTTCAAGGAAAACATGGAATCTTAAACTCTTTTAGTTATACTTACCTGTTAGTTGTCTAGTTTTGCATCTTTAATCCATTTTTCGCAATTTGTTAGGCTTACCTAGTCATAAAGACTAGGTGTCATCACGACAATTCACGAAGGGAGAACTTGGGTCATGACAAGTTGGTATCAGAGTTCTAGGTTCATAGGAGTCATGAATTACAACCCGGTTTATTAGAGTCTCACAGATCAGTACGGAGACATTTGTACTTATCTTCGAGAGAGTATGTAAATATTAGGTAAATTCCACTTCATTTGATTCCTTGACGTGCGAGATTATTGATTTCAAAATTCTAAACCTAAGTATTCTATTCTCTCACAGATGGTGAGGACACGTGCTACAGGAGATAACCAGGCACCCATGCCCCCTGCTAGAGTTCGGGTCCGGGGTAGAGGCCCAGGACGCGCACGTGGTGCAGCTACAGCCAGAGGAGCCACTAGTAGCTCCAGCCAGAGCTCAAGCTCCCGATACGCCTACTGCTACTACTATTCTAGCTCTCTAGGAGACCCTTGTTCAATTCATGAGCATGTACACCACTCAAGCTCAGGTAGGGTTGATTCCCCTTGCTGCAACCACATCTCAAGTCGGGGGAGGAACACAGACTCCCACCGCCCGCACCCTAGAGCAGCGGGTTCAAGTTGATCAAATCCCAAAGGTTATACCGGTACAAACTGTAGCCCTAGTTTAGCCTGAGGATAGGGCAGCAGCTTCAGAGGATGAGTAGCGAAGGCTTGAGAGGTTCAAGAAGTACAAGCCTCATACATTCAGTAGTCTAGCATTAGTGGATGCTCAGGGATTTCTAGAGGAGTGCCATCGTATCCTCTGAACTATAGGTATATCAGGATCAAGTGGGGTTCCTTTCACTGCCTTCCAGCTTCAAAGAGCAACCTATCAGTGGTGGCGTACTTTTGAGTTGGACAGTCCGACTGAGGCAGCTTCCCTTTCATGGACCCAGTTTTCAGATATGTTTTTGAGGGAGTATGTTCCTTAAAGCCTCAGGGGAGGATGGTGTGCAGAGTTTGATCATTTGTGACCGGGTACTATGACTGTTTCGGTGTATGCTATTCATTTCACCAACATGGATAGACATGCACTGACCTTGGTTTCTACAGTTTGTGAGAGTGTTTTCCGATTTATTGAGGGGATCATTCCTAGCATTAGGTCTAGCATGGCCAGGGAGTTGGAGATGGATATTGCTTACCAGTAGGTGGTGAGAATTGCTAGGAGAGTAGAGGTCATGCTTGCTCGGGATAAAAATGAGAGGGAGGCCAAGAGATCTTGAGAGTTAGGCCATTATTCTGGTGCTCGTCCCTGTGCCGCAACTATAGTTCGTAATAGTATGGGTTATGTGAGTCGCCCTATTTATTCAGCTCTTCGAGCAGCCAACAGTATTCCAGCTCCACCTAGACCTCAGGAGCCTTATTATGCACCCCCACTATCTAGTGTGCCTCCTGCACGGGGTGCTTTCAGTGGTCCATCTAGTAGACCTGGCCCGAGCTAGTCTCAGCTGCAACACCCTCCCAAAGCTTGATTTTAGTGTGGCGACACACACACCATATGGTGAGGTATTTCCCTAGACTTAGGAGGGGTGCACCTCCGTAGTCTTCTCAGACATAGCATGCTCCGTAGAGTTTCCAAGCTATGATCATAGCACCATTTGCTACCCCACCTGCTCATCTAGATAGAGGTGGAGGTAGGGAGGCAGAGGTCGCCCTAGATGGGGAGGCCAGGCCAGATACTATGCCCTTCCTACCCGTACTGAGGTTGTCACCTCCTATTCTGTCATCACAAGTATTGTCCCGGTTTGTCATAGAGATGCATCGGTTCTATTCAATCCAGGCTCCACTTATTCTTATGTGTCCTCATATTTTGCCCCGCATTTGGGCGTATCTCGGGATTCTTTGAGATCCTTTATTTATGTTTGTACTCTTGTGGGAGATTCTCTTGTTGTGGACCATATTTATTGGTCGTGTTTGATTGCTCTTAGTGGTTTTGATACCAGAGCTGATTTATTATTGCTTCGTATGGTAAACTTTGATATTATCTTAGGCATGGACTAGTTGTTGCCCCATTATGCTATTCTCTATAATCACGCTAAGACTGTGATACTGGCTATGCAAGGTGTACTACGTTTAGATAGGAGGGGTACTTTAGATCACACTCCCAGTACAGTAATTTCATTTCTGAGAGCTCAGCGAAAGGTTGAGAAGGGGTGTGACGCGTATCTAGCTTATGTGAGAGATGTTAGTATTTATACGCCTACAATTGATTCAGTCCCAGTAGTGAGGGATTTCTCTGATGTGTTTCCAAATGATCTTCCGAGTACGCCACCCGACAAATATATTGATTTTGGCATTGATTTGTTACCAGGCACTCAACCCATTTTTATTTTTCCTTATTGTATGGCTCCTCCTGAGTTAAAGGAGTTAAAGGGACAATTACAGGGATTGCTTGATTATGGTTTTATTCAGCCTAGTGTGTCACCTTAGGGTGCTTCTATCTTGTTTGTGAAGAAAAAGGTTGGTTCTATGCGTATGTGCATTGATTATCGCTAGTTGAACAAAGGTACAGTAGAATCGGTATCCTTTGCCTCGTATTGATGACCTATTTGATCAGTTATAGGGTGCTCGAGTGTTTTCTAAGATTGACATGCGTTTAGGTTATCATCAGATGAAGATTCAAGAGCCGGATATCCCGAAGAATGCCTTCAAGACTCGGTATTGTCATTGCGAGGTCTTTGTTATGTCATTTGGGCTGACCAATGCCCCATCAACATTTATGCATTTGATGCATAGTGTATTTCGGCCATATTTTGACTTGTTCGTCATTGTATTTATTGATGACATTCTAGTATACTCCCAGAGTCAGGAGGATTATGAGAAACATCTAAGGACAGTGCTTCTGACCTTGAGAGAAAACAAATTATATGCAAAATTCTCGAAATATGAATTCTAGTTGGATCCGTGGAATTCTTGGGTCACGTACTAATGAGTGAAGGGATCAAGGTAGACCTGAAGAAAGTGGAAGAAGTGCAGAGTTGGCCCAGACCATCCTTAGCTATAGTGATCCGTAGTTTTCTTGGCTTGGTGGGTTATTACCATCAATTTGTTGAGGGATTTTCATCTATTACAGCACCTATGACCAGGTTGACCCAGAAGGGTGCTCCGTTCAGGTGGATGGAGGAGTGTGAGGAGATCTTTCAAAAGCTCAAGACAGCTTTGACTACAGCCCCAGTATTGATATTGCCTACAGGTTCGGGGTCTTATATTGTCTATTATGAGGCCTCTAGGATTGGCCTTAGATCGGTATTGATATATGATGGTAGGTTGATTTTCTACTCATCTAGATAGCTGAAGGTGCATGAGGAGAATTATCCTGCCCATGATCTTGAGTTAGCTACTATTGTTCATGTCATGAAAATCTAGCGTCATTATTTGTACGGTGTTCGTTGTGATATCTACACTAATTACCGAAGTTTGCAGCATCTGTTCAAGTAGAAGGACCTTAATTTGCGTCAGAAGAGGTGGTTAGAGTTGTTGAAGGACTATGATATCACTATTTTGTACCACCCGGGGAAGGCCAATGTGGTGGTCGATGCTTTGAGTCGTCGAACAGGGACTTTGGGGAGTTTCGCTTATCTACCAATAGCGGAGAGGCCCATGTAAATGGATGTTCTGGCCTTAGCTAGCCAGTTTGTGATATTGGATATTTCAGAGCCCAATCGGGTCCTAGCTTGTGTAGTTTCTCAGTCTTCCTTGTTAATTGTATCAGGGAGTGTAAGTATGATAATCCTCATTTGCTTGTCCTCAAGGACAAGGGTTTGCATGGTAATGCCAACGATGTGATCATTTGTGATGATGGGGTATTGAGGATGTTGTGTCGGATTTGTGTACCCAGTGTTGATGGGCTTTGGGAGTTGATTATAGAGGAGGCCCTAGTTTTGCGGTTTTCCATCCATCCGGACGTCGCGAAGATGTACCAAGATTTGAGACATCACTATTGGTGGAGACGGATGAAGAAGGATATAGTTGGCTTTGTAGCTCGATGCCTCAATTGTCAGCAGGTGAAATATGAGCACCAGAGACCGGGTGGCTTGCTTTAGCAGATAGAGATTCCGGAGTGGAAGTGGGAGCGGATCACCATGGACTTCGTAGTTGGACTCCTACGGACATTGAGGAAGTTCAATGCCATTTGGGTGATTGTGGATCGGCAGATAAAGTCTGCACACTTCATTCTTATCTGTACAACCTATTCTGCAGAGCGGTTGGCTGAGATACCTATCTGAGTATTTTGTCTGCATGGTATTCTTGTTTCCATCACTTCAGATAGAGGTACTCAGTTCACATCACGGTTCTGGAGGCCGTACATCATGAGTTAGGTACTCGGGTGGAGTTGAGCATAGCATTTCTCCCCTAGAAAGATAGACAGTCCGAGCTCACTATTCCAATTCTTGAGGATATGCTCCATGCGTGTGTGATGGTGTTTGGAGGTTCTTGGGATCAGTTCTTACCACTTGCGGAGTTTTCCTACCACAACAATTACCAGTCCAGCATTCAGATGGCACCATATGAGGCTTTGTATGGTAGGCGGTATAGATCCCTGGTGGGTTGGTTCGAGCCGGGCGAGGCTAGATCATTGGGCATTGACTTGGTTCAGGACGCCTTGGAAAAGGTTAGGGTGATTCAGGATAGACTACGCGCAACCCAGTCCAGATAGAAGATTTATGCGGATCGGAAGGTTCGTGATGTTTCATTTATTGTTAGAGAGCGGGTCTTGCTTCGAGTCTATGAAGGGCTTTATGAGATTTGGGAAGAAGGGCAAATTGAGCCCAAAGGTTTATTGGCCCCTTCAATGTATTGCGATGTTTTGGTGAGGTTGCTTATGAGCTTTCCTTACCTCCTAGCTTGGTAGGAGTTCATCCGGTATTTCATATTTTGATGCTCCGAAGGTATAATGGTAATTCGTCGCACGTGTTGGATTTTAGTTCAGTCCAGTTGGACAAGGATCTATCTTATGTTGAGGAGCATGTGGCTATATTAGACAGGCAGGTTGGAAAGTTGAGGTCAAAGAGTATTGCATCAGTAAAAGTTCAGTGGCAGGGTGAGCCAGTCGAAAAGGCAACAAGCAGGATATGCGCAGCCGTTACCCTCAACTTTTCACCACTTCAGGTATGTCTCCATGCTCGTTCGAGGATGAATGAATGATTTAAGAGGGGGAGGATGTAACGACCCTGCTGGTCGTTTTGAGAATGTATGCCCTGATTCGCTCTTAACTACTTTCCTCGTGTCTATTTTTGTTGTTGTGATTTTCCGGGATGGTTCATCTTGAGTTTCGGAGCATTTTGGGACACTTAGTCCCTAAATGAGAGTTTAAATCATAAAATTTGGACTGTAATTGGAGTAGTGTGAAGACGGTTCCGAAATGGAATTCTGTCGATTATGTTAGCTCCGTTGGGTGATTTCTGGCTTAGGGGCGTGTCCGGATTGTGCTTTGGAGGTCCGTAGCTTATTTAAGCTTGAAATACCGAAAGTTGCATTTTGGAGTTTTCGGGCCGATAGTGAAATTTGGATATCAGGATCGGAATCCGATTTTGGAAGATAGAATAGGTTTGTAGTGTTGAATATGACTTGAGTGTGAAACTTGGGGTAAATTGGATATGGTTTCGTTGGTTTCGTCATCGGTTGTAGAATTTTTGAAATTCAAGTTCAATAGCTTTGGATTGGAGAGTGATTCGGGGTTTTAGCGTTGTTTGATGTTATTTGAGGCATCGGCTAAGTTCATATGATATTTTAGGATTGGTTGGTTTGTTTGGTTGAGGTCCTGAGGGCCGCAGGTAATTTCTGAAATTGCTAAACCTGAGGTTTTCGCACCTACGGATATTAGACCACAGGTGTGGCGCCGCAGAAATGGTTAGGCAATTGCAGATGCGGTCTGAGGCTTGAAAGATATTGGTTGCAGATGCGGCTCAAAGACCGCAGAAGTGGGAGCGCATCTACAAGGAATGGAGCGCATGTGCGGCGCCTGGGGGTTTAATGAAATTCCGCACGTGCAGATCCCTATACGCAGAAGCTGGACCGCAGAAGTGGCCCCTTTGCTGCAGATGTAGTAATCACTAGGCAGAAATATGAAATTTCGAGGGTTTGAGTTCATAACTTCAAAATTTGATTTAGAACTCGGTGGAAGGCGATTTCTTGAGAGATATTGAAGAATAACTATTGGGTAACAAATTCTAACTTTAATTTGGTTATAATACATTAATCTGTTATTTTCCTCATCTAATTAATGAATTTGAGGGTAGAAGTTTGAAAATGGGGGAAAAAGTTCCCCAACGATAAATCTGAGTTTTGAACAAGAATTTGACGTTGGATTGGGATGATTTTTGTACGAGTGAACTCGTGAGTAAATGTAATTGATTTGAATTAGTTGCTTGTAGTTTTATTTACGTTATGTAATTGATTTGATTAGATTTGGGTCAGTCAGAGATTGATACTCGTTGCAAGAGCATGATATCAAATTGATTTTTAACTGGTTCGAGGTAAGTGGCTTGCCAAGCCTTTTGTGGGGGTACTCCCCTTAGGATTTTGGTACTGTTGTTATAGGAATACTGTGTACGTGAGGTGACGAGTGCGTACATGTGCTAATTGTTGAAAACCCTCGTTTTCATTAAGTTAATATCTATGTTTTCCTTTTATTGAGCAATACTAGCATATGAAGCCTCTTTTTTAGCTTAGAAATGCATGCTTACGTGGCATCATTGTCTTATCTGCTTGTATACGGTGAAATCGGTGTCACACCTCCTTTTTCCACCCCGAAAGGTATATAGAAGTTTTCCAATTAAAGTGACATTATTCGAAATGGGATTATTTAATTATCAGAGTCGCCACATGAAATAGTTTATTTGGGGTCGCAAGTCACCGGTTTATTTTAAAATCCCAATCGAGGTAATCGACTTTATTTTAAAAGTCTGCGAACCAGAAATTCTAAGTAAGGAATTTTGTTAACCCGGGAGAAGGTGTTAGGCGTTCTCGGGTTCCGTGGTTCTAGACAGGTCGCTTAAATTGTTAAAATTGACCTATTATCTGATTAACTATGTGTTTTAAAAAAAACTATTGTGCATTTTACCTTTTGTAACCACTTTTATTTGTTCTAGGGAGATTCAATGCTATTTAAAACATGTCTTGAACCACGCTACATGAAATACACCCGCAGTTTGCGACAATTCTATTTAAAATTGTTGAAGATTGAAATTGGGTCACATGAAATGTACACCCGCATTTTGTAATTAAAAATCATAACTACGTCAAGGGAACCGTACCCGTAGCTATAATGAATTATTTAAAAAATGCGCTTATAGCAACTACGAAGGTTCGAATTTAATAACAACAATTATGAGGGCCACGAAGAGTTTAATTGATGGCACACCTCAATTTCTACAAGGATTAACTCTTGAATTAAGTTCATGAGGGCCATGAGTTAAGAGGTTTTATGGCAAGCCTCAATTTGATTTTAACTAAGAGAGATTATTTAAATAAGGCTAAGATCCTAATTGAGGTTCAAACTAGAATTTTCAGCTTAAGGTTAGGCTCTTTGAATTTATGTTGAAAACTGCTTTGGCCCAAGACGTCCGGCATTTGATTAAGACCGGTAATACATTAGCTTCAAAAAAGCTAGTTTTAGGCTCCAAAATTGGGCCCAGCAGAATGAGAGTTCCAAGGGTCTTGCTTCGTTTGGGTTTTAGCTAAGGTTTACCCACATTGGGATTCATGCGGGCCCAAATGCTATATGTTTTCTAGTTGGGCTTATCTACCTTTATATTTTCAATCAACCTTACACATATCATGATTTTCCCTTAAACCATAATTTTCTTCTAGAGATCACCAAAATTGAAACAATACTATTTCGAGCCTGAATTAAATATACTAACACGACTTGAAAGACTCGCATTTTAAGCTGAATTTGCAAATGGAAGAATTTTTAAACTGAAAATCGGATTTACTGGGTTTGATGCCCAGGCAAACTCGCCTAGGCCCAGACTTGCTCGAATGAATCCCAAACTTGGGTTTGGTTGCAAGTCTGGCCCAATTTACATTTACATGCAACCATAAAACATGTTTATTACAAAAAGAAAATCTACTATTGAAAGTCTACTGATAATCAAGCTCAATTTGAAACCTAACAGTCCATTTACAATATTGACAGTCCAAGACTTTATAGAAAAGAAGAATTTTAACCTAATGAATCATTATCCTAACAGTCCCTCATAGCTAACATCCAAAGAAGGAAAAAAGAACTTCTAAAAAAAGAAAAATGAATAAAAGGAAAATTTCTTCTAGCCTTGAATTCCTGCCATCAGTTTCTTCAAAAGCCAATGTACCAGGTTGCAAGATATCAGCCACAGAGCTGCTTCTCACAAGCTGATTGTTTAAACTTCAACCTTGAAATTTCTTATTGCCAAACCAGCTCCTTTTTCTACCAAGAATCTCATGGATCTTACCTTAAAAGGGTCAAATTCACAAAATACCTTTAGTTATACTATTCTACTACATTATCATACCAAGACTCAAGCAAATGATGCAGAAAACAGTAGTGGTTCATGGGTTTAACCATGTCAAGGGTCATACTCATGAACCAACAAAGGTTTTAAACCTAAAGTTATGACATACTACCTTAGGGCAATATCATAATGGACCAAAGGGAAAGGAAGGTATGGTTAAATCCATGAATCTCACCATGTAAGGGTCAGACTCAATGAACCAACCAAGTTTCAAACATAGGGATCTAACATATTATCTAACTAATGCAAAGAAAAGCAGATATGCATACTAGCTGAACAAATGAGTGGTCAATGTTAGATAAAGAAAAAGAATTTTATGACCTAGAACCAAAAGCATCAGAAACTCACACATTTTAAAGGAGGAAGAAAAGGCTTCAGTATTGTTGTGATTTCAGCATATAAACCACAGCAAGAATATACAAACAATGGCAAACAAAAGACAGTTCCTATTCATCTTCAATTTCATTTATAAGTAATCAAACAAGGAAAGGGTCATGTGTACCTTGAAACAGCAAATGAAAACTACAGCTAAATGGAGGACAACTGTTGGAATAATTTCAGAAATAGAAACAACAGCGGTAATCAACACAGCTTCAACAAATAAGTGAATCCCAGAGTTTCAGAAAGACCAAAAACCGACCACTTGAAAAAACAGAAATTCCAACCAAATAATCCTAAGAAAATTATTCAATTCAACTCATTTATAGCTTGTTAACAAAAGGAGAGGTTTTTTTTGAAGTTTTTCGGAAGTTTGTTTGAGGTTTTTCTCAATTCTGAAATTCAGAGAAAATAGGAATTTTATGCAGAGAATGATACTACTAATTTCTAATGATTGTGTAATCTTCTTTCACAGAATGAGGGAAACCTACATATATAGGCTACCTAGGGAGGGTATCTTTTTGGCATATTCCTTATCCTAAGGTAAAAAATAGTACTGTCCTTGGTACAGCTGTCCCATATTTCAGCATCTTTTATAACAACTAGGACAGTTGTACCCTTTCTAGGAAGTTTCTGATTATTTAGCCTAAGTAGAAATCCATTTTTACCCTTTAAGTTACTGCTTATTTCAGCTTTTATCCTAAATTTTTAAGTTCAGCCAAGTTCCTAAAGTTTCTATCTGTGAGCGAATTAGAACAAACAAGGACAAACCTAAAAAGGGTTGAAAATTTGGATCAAATGCCTAAGAAGATCAAATGGGTGCAGTCTAAACTTAACAGAAGGAAATGCTTAATTGACTAAAACGAAACTAGAACTGAAACTAACAAATAATGCATTTAAATAGTAATCAAACAAAATCAGAGAAGCAAATGCAAGGAAACAACTAGAATTCAAACTATATCAATTTGCCAAACTTAAACAACTGAAACAACAAAACCTAAATACTTGTTAATTTTCCTAGAATAAACCATTAGATTGGTTTAGGAAAATAGAACAATCAATTGAAATGCTGAATCTTAGAGATGAAACCTACGCTAACTGAAATTGAACCAATTGGAAACATGCTTTTTCTCTTTTTTTTAATCAAACAAAACAAACATCAAACAAATTTAAGAATCTGTGAATTAAAAGAAAATGGGTCTAAAATAGCCTAACTAAAACATGCAGCCATAACAAAAACCATTAAACATGAAATCAAACACACAAAAGAAAGTAAAGAGATTTACCTAAGTTTATTTAGAAAACTAGGTAAATTTGTGAACTCCTCTAAACTCTTTGAAGTGTAAATGAACTTTAACTACCATTAATCGACTGTTCTTAACAAGAACAGTCGATTAATGGAGGTTTTAAGTTCATTTGATCAGATACGAGGCAAGAAAAGTGGGAAGAAAAAATTAGGGTTTTGAGTTTTAGATCTAAAATTAGGGCGATTCTAGGCTCGTTCGAAAGGAAATATGGGGATATTCAGGGAAAATGAGGCGAAGGTCATTATATGGTGTAAATTTTGTGGGGTTTGGAACAATTCGGGTTTTGGCCACGATTTTCGATTTAAGATTCTAAGATCTAGGCTGGGATTTGAGGGTGGTTGGAAATTTGGAGTGAGGAGGTTATGGGGATTTCATGGTGTAAATTTGGGAAGGTTTGGTATACCAGTGCCGCCGTGGGCGATTTCCGATGGGTGGTTGACGGCGGAGCCGGCAAGAGAATCCTAGGTGGCTAGGGTTTTTTTGAAAGAAAGATGAAGACGAAGAATGAAGGAGTTAGATGGGGGAGTCAGAGTTTCGAACAATTCTATCGGAATGCAAGATCAGTTCCCAGCCGTTAGATCTAAGATGATCAACGGCTTGGATCCAAAGGGGGGAAAACAGGGTCATTTTAGGAGAGTGGGAGTTGGACCGGGTGCATTTGGTTTTGGGCTTGGGTTGTGGGTAATTGGGAACGGATTTTGGGGCTTGGTTTTGGACAGATTTGGCCCAAGTTAAACTCTTTTCCCAATTTCTTTTCTTTTCTTTTCTTTTCTTTCTTCTTTTTTTTTTACTAAAATCCTAAAAAAAATAAAAAATCCTAAATTATCTAAATTGTAGAATTAAACCAACTATCAAATTATAAAAATTATAATCATCACTTAATTCAAAACTAATAGAGAAAACCAATAAATTAAAAATTAAAAGACAAGAGATGTAAAAATGAGTTATTTTTGTGATTTTCAAATTTCTATAAAAAAAATAATTACTGATTAATCCTGAAAATATAAAAACAAATCCTAAATGCAATGCATGGTGTTTCTGGTGTTTTTCATGATTTAAATAAAACTTAAACATTCACAAAATGTAAACAATTAAATAAGATTCTACAAAAATTCCTAAAATGGCAACTAATTAACAAAAAATATATTTTCTTGGGATTTTATAGGAGTATTTTGTATAGGGCAAAAATCACATGCTCACAGCTGCCTCTCTTTGCTCGGAAACACAAAGGGTTTTCGGGCAAAGACAAAACGAGCGACTATGAGGGATTTTTGCCCGTTTGAAACTCCATGAGAAGCATCTTTTGAAAGAGTCTGACCGAACCTTGCTTCAGAGGTTGCCTACACATCCTTGGCTGTAAAGGAATCAGAACAGTGTAGTTCTGGAAGTTTTGGTAGCTTAGACTACTGGGAAACTGTGATTTCACTGTTGTTGCTATTGTTTCTGCCTGCAGAACTCCTTACTACACCAAAATGAAAGATGAAACGCTAAACTAGCTAAACCTATCAACTATGAGTTACAAGATTCCTAGCTATAAACCTTTTGAAGCCTGATCTTGAGTATTGGATGGTTCTTCCTGCAGACTCCGACCTAAATCTTGATGTTCGTTAGTTCCAACCGCTGGTTCATCTTCTTCAGCTTTTCAGATCGAGGTGGGACATGCAAAGCTCATGACTTCAACCATGGCTTGGGCAGTCCGCATCTTTTCTTTGTTTCTACGCTCAGAGTTCAACTTCTTTTCTTGTTTCTTCTTTTCTTTTATTTGGGTTGAGACTTCTTGTTTTGGTCACCTCAAACCTTGTGCCTCATGGTAAAAACCTATTCAGGCACCAAAGAAAACAAACGAAATTTTTCTGCCCCAGTTTTTACTAGGAAACTTTCGTGAGTTATTGCAACAAAATCTAAGCTATTTCTTTATTGAAAGCAATAAAATCAGGATTGTGTATCCTTGGGAAAAAGAAATTAGGGAGTGGAGCCCTAAATTTATAATGAAATCAACTAGGGATTAAGGGCCCTTAATTGGAAAGATTGGCATGTTATGTTGGAAAAAATGCCGGGTTATGCCGGAAAAGAAGGAAGGTCCTCGGGTTAGACTGGGAAGGTCCACGGGTTATGACGGGGAAAATCATCGGGTTATGCAGGAAAAGAAAAAGGTCCACAGGTTATGCCGGGGAGGTCCACGGGTTATGCCGGAAAAGAAAAGGGTCCTCAGGTTATGCTGGGGAGGTCCACAGGTTATGCCGGGGAAGGTCATCGGGTTATGCCGGAAAAGAAAAAGGTCCTCGGGTTATGCCGAGAAAGTCATCAGGTTATGCCGAAAAAAAGAAAAGGTCCTCGGGTTATGCCGGGGAGGTCCACGGGTTATGCCGGGAAAGTGATCGGGGTATGCCGGAAAAAGAAACGGTCCTCGGGTTATGCCGAAAAAGTCATCGGGTTATGCCAAAAAAAGGAAAAGTCCTCGGGTTAGGCCAGGAAGGTCCATGGGTTATGGCGGGAAAGTCAACGGGTTATGCCGGAAAAGGAAAAGGTCCTCGAGTTATGCCGGAAAAGAGGAAAAGGTCCTCGGGTTATGCCGAGGATGTCCACGGGTTATGCCGGATAATCAACTAGGGAATGGAACCCTGTAATGGAAAATAATATCAGGTTATGCTGGTAGTGACTAGGAATTGGGACCCTATGTTGGAAAACCGTAGCTAGAGATTGGGGGCCCTATGCTACCATAGTTTTGAATTTTCTTCTTCTTTCTTTTCATTTTACTTTTAATACTTTATTCAAGGGAATGTATGAAGAGTTTGAAAGGGACTTCCCTTTTTGGGTTAACTTCTACTGCAGGACCATTCTGGCCTCTACGCACCTTGCTTTTATTGCACCTGCTTTTTGTGAGGTTATCTTGGATTGCACCTTATTCCAAATCAAAGAAAAATTTGTCAGTTTGATACGGTGGTTGGTTTTGTGGCCTTGATTGTTTTGATCACTTGATCTCGGCCCAACTCTTTTGCTGAAATCCTTTACCGGTTGCTGGCTTTCTGGAGACCGATCTCTCTTCTAAAACTGGGTATCTTGACTTTAACCAAAATTTCTCATGATGGTTTACCCGTGTGGGGCCTTGGCTTTCCTTATTTTGCCTTTATGGTATCTTGACTTTAGATTTATTTCATTTTCTAGAGTTTTTGACTCTGGAGCATCGGTCGTCAAGGCTAGTTGAGATCGACTTGAGGCACCTGCTGAGGCTGGGTGCCTTTACTTGAACTTCACTTTTGCTAAGCAGAACCCCATAAAACCAATCTTGCTATATTTTCTTTGTATTAGTTTTGGAGGAGGATTAAATCGAAAGGGATTTAAAGAAAAGTAAAGAAAGGACAGGAAAATGAATTTAAAGAGAAGTGTCCCTTTCGGGGGAGGGAAGAAGGACTTATCTGGAGCACACAGACTTCAATAGACATGACATGCTTCTTGGACAGGATACTCGATCTGTTCAACTATCCAACCTCTCATAAACACACTATGACCCATGTTTTAAAACCGAAAAACCTTGCCAGGAGTCTTTCAGTGCCAATGGTTGTAAGGAATTCGTTCTTCTCGATCAACGGCGCCCTTTGCGGGTTTTCACCAATTAAGCTCTCTCATTTCTCTTCTTACCATCGCCTTATAGTGCTCTTTGCGAGTTTTCACTAATAAGACTCTCATTTTTAGTTTCTCTACTCACCATCGTCTTACAGTGCCCGTGTGGCTTTTCACCAATAAGACTCTCTCATTTATTTCTCTCATCTTATTGCATCAAATCCAAGCAACTGCATTCTCCGATTCTCGAACATTCTCACCGATTGATCAGAAGGACTTGAACAGGATTTGGGGTAAAAGAATTTGGATTGAATTACAACTTTGGAACTTTCAGGCAAACCGTCACCGAACCATTATAACATCTGCCCCAGTCTCATTTTTGGGGAAATTTGTATTTTTATCTTGGTATGACTGGACCCCAGAGAGAGGCTGCCTACGTATCCTTTCGGAATCAAGTCGAACGTAGTTCACGAAGTTTTTTTTTCTTTTTTTTTTCTTTTTGTTTTGATTTGATTTTTTTTTAAAAACGTTTTCAGGTTCCAAAGAGGGTAATCAAAGAAAGGTAACCAACTCAAAGGGTTAGCAAAGGATTGGAGTGTTTGGGGTAGCGAGAATGAAATCCTTCGCCATTCCAATCGGATAATATTGGTACCAAAAAAAGGTTAAACGTAATACCTTTTGACCGCGTCTGCATTGGCAGTTCTTTCGGGGTCATTTCCTTCAATGTCTCCCAGGTACAACACCTTTTTTGGCTAATATTGTTTGATAATGTATGGGCCCTTCCAGTTGGGAGCAAACTTTCCTTTTTCTTCCTTGTGATGAGGGAGAATACGTCTCAAAACGAGTTGCCCCACTTCAAAGTTCCTAGGCCGCACTTTCTTGTTGTAGGCACGGGTCATTCTTTGTTGATACAACTGCCCATGACAAACTGCGGCCATTCATTTTTTATCAATTAGGTTTAACTATTCTAGACGAGTTTTGACCCACTCACTATCCTCAATCTCAGCTTCAACAATGATTCGAAGAGAAGGGATTTCAACTTCTGCGGGTATCACTGCTTCAGTGCCATAAACCAATACATAGGGTGTTGCCCCAACTAATGTGCGCACAGTTGTGCGATATCCCAACAATGCAAACGGCAACTTTTCATGCCACTGCCTCAAACTTTGAATCATCTTTCTCAGAATCTTCTTGATTTTCTTGTTTGCTGCTTCAACAACACCATTGGCTTTGGGCCGATAAGGGGTAGAATTTCGATGCGTGATCTTAAGTTGTTCACATATCTCCCTCATCAACTGACTATTCAAGTTTGCGGCATTGCCTGTAATGATAGTGGTAGGGTTACCAAAATGGTAGATGATGTTAGAGTGTAGAAAGTCTACCAATGCTTTCTTAGTGACGGCTTTGAGAGTGACTGCCTCAACCCATTTTGTGAAGTAATCAATGGCAATCAGTATGAATCTATGCCCATTTGAAGCTTTCGGCTCGATTGGCCCAACAACATCCATACACCAGGCAATGAATGGCCATTGTGCTGACATAGGATGCAGTTCTGTAGGTGGTGCATGAATCAGGTCACCGTGTACCTGACACTGATGACATTTGCGGACAAAACTAAAGCAATCTTTTTCCATAGTCATCCAGTAATAGCCTGCTCGAAGGATTTTCTTTGCCAGGACATATCCATTCATATGAGGTTCACACACTCCTGCGTGTACTTCATGCATGATTCTTCTGGCCTCTTGGGCATCCACACATCTTAACAGGTTGAGATCTAGAGTCCTTTTGTACAATACTTCCCTGCTCAAGAAGAAACCTCTGGCAAGTCTTCTAATGGTTCTCTTTTGGTCTCCATTGGCTTGCTCGGTATATTCCTTTATTTTATGAAATCTCTTGATATCATGATACCATGGCTGAACATTTGGTTCCACCTCAACCGTATTGCAATAACCATGCCTTTCTCGGATTTGGATTTCCAATGGGTTAATATGGACATTTCCTGGGCATGGAAACATCGAGGCCAAAGTAGATGGGTTAATATGGACATTTCCAATGGGTTAATATGGACATTTCCTGCGCATCGGCTAACTCATTGTGAAAACGAGGAATGTACCTGAAATCGACTGACTTAAATCGCTTGCTAAGATCTTCCAAAAGTTTCTTGTATAGTATAAGTTTGACATCCCGAGTTTCCCATTTTCCCTGAGCTTGTGGATAATAAGATCTGAATCTCCCATGATTATCAATTCTTCCACATCTTGGTCGACTGTAATATTCATACCTATAATGCAGGCTTCATACTCGGTAGTGTTGTTTGTGCAGAAAAACCAAAGCCGGGTTATGGCTGGTGTTACAAACCATATACACATGTGTTAGTTCATGCCATATATTAGTTAACATAAATCCAAGAAGGAATTATCTTTGAGATGATAAGAAGTCAATCCTATTGGTCTTAAGTGATACAAGAGTGTATAAGGGTGATTAACCAGTATTAGAAGTTAAACGAATCAAGGATATTGTAACTCGTATTTTCAGGTAATCTAGCGGTGCTTAATACACTCAAGAGGTCATTTATTAAGGTATTTGAATCATATAATATCCGTATCATAAGTCTTGAAGTCAAACGAGTTATGAAACAAAAGTCGACAAAAGTTGTCACAACTTAGGTTCATAATTTTACTTAAACATTAGGTCAAATGTTTCTAATCTTTTCTCATAATTTACAAAGAATTACAGGATGATATACCAACAAAATTAAAGATCTATGAGTCTAGTTTCCAACTCATTAAACCGTTCATCGATACGATCTCGGAGTAGAGAGATATTCACGTTTTCGCGAGATTGCGCTAAGCACCTCTCTATGAGGCCCACTAAGGCGGTTTAAGATATTTGGACATATATAGGATGCCTCCAACCCGTTTTAAGTCATTTCTTCTCACTATTTTCAGACCTTAGAACCCTAGGAACATCCTCTCAAGGTTCTCTCAAGATTCAAGACCCAAAAAAGGGCAAACAACACAAATCAAGTGTCGGGAATTCCGTGGCGCTAGTAAGTCTCTTGTTCTTCTTGTTGTTGCTCATTTTTGTGTCATTCCAGCTCGTGTGGGAGGTTGTTTTAAAGGGTTTATGTTCTGTAAATACTCCCTCATGTTCTTAATATCAATCCTAGGTGATTTCAAGCCTTCTAAAGTGATTCTAGTGCCGAAAAACACTAATTGATCGCTTTTTTCGCTTTTTTGTTGTTGTGGCAGCGTTGGAGGGATATTTCATGGAAATTTAAGGTCAAATTGGAGTTGTTCTTTCTGTATAAAGGTAAGGAACCTCTTACTCTATATGTATTTAAGATTATCCAAGTTGCGGCTAAGACATTGAAGCTAGAACTTGTGAAATATATATCGAAAGGCTTGGTAGTAATGTTATTATTTTGTGGACTGTTTTGCGTTTTTGTTGGGCTGCGTATTTTACTACTATCTTGTGGAGTTTTGGAGGAGGAAGGGTGTGGAGAAACACCATATATATGTAGGTTTATGGGCTGATATTTATTCATAACATTTCCAGGTTGTTTGACACGACTACGGTGGTCGTCGTATGTATGGAGTGATGAGGCTATGTGTGGACTATTTTGGGAGGCTCAATATGTTTATGATTGATGTTGTTTGGGATGTTTGGTGACTTTTTTGAATGGTGTGAGGTCATATATATAGGGGAGGTGTTGTCCGTTTCATCGTAAAATAGGCTGTGGTCGATACATAATAGTTATGACGCTTAAATGATAACGATAGTATCGTTTCTCTTATTGTAGACTAAGGAGTTTTGACAATTGCATAGCTTGAGATTGGGGCAGTATATACAAGGTATGTGAGGCTATCCCTTTCCTTCTTTGCACGACTCCGATTGTACATAATGTAATGAACGAGCTTGCAAGATACTCTACTCTTAGAAGCTAGCAGTACTTACATTGTTTTCCATCTTATGGAACGATTGATGTTAATGTTGCTTCTCTTATTCTTATGTTATCAATGTTGTTGGTACTTCCTGATTCTTATAAGTTTCATAGTGAAGAGTTAGTCCTAATAACGTGTACAGAGGATACCGACCTTACGCCACTCCGAAAGGTTTAGAATGTGATTCCATGAGTCGAGCATGCATTATATATATGTATCTATTTTACTCTACCGAGCCACGCTATAGTTGGCCGGGTACAGCACCTATTGTGCAACCACTGATCAGTTGGGTTTTACCGAGCTCCACGTAGCCGGGTACGATTCTACCGAGCCTTATGATGGCCGAGTACAATTTTTTTACCGAGCCTATTATGGCCGGGTACGATATGATGATGATGATGCCCACAGAGGCGAATGCTTTAAAGGTTTATGTATTTATACATATGTATCATGCATTTCATGTAAGTAGCCCTCAGAGGTACTAAGATGTTACATGTTGTATATTCTCTATCTTTGCTTACATTACTGATCGCATTTATGGTTCCTTGCCTTACATACTCAGTACTTTATTCGTACTGACGTCCTTTTATTTGTGGACGCTGCATGTCGTGCTGCAGGTCCTGATAGACAGGCAGGTGCAGCTCCCCCACCACAGTAGACTGTCCAGTTCAACGGTGATTGGCGAGATCCCTTCTCCGGACTTGCCTTGGTCTTGGTATGCAATTTTTGTTATAGACATTATGGGTATGCCGGGGCCCTGTTCCGTCTATGTTGCAACACTTATGTTCTTTTAGAGGCTCATAGACAGGTGTCGACTCATGTATTGTTTGGTATGCCTTGTCGGCTAGTGTTTGTTGTAAAGTCTTTCATAGTAGCGTGGTAGCTCATACCTTATATGTAGTTTCTTGATTGTCTAGTCATCCCCTACTTTGTATGTTCATGCCGTCATATTTTATTGCTGATTGTCCATGATCCAGGTCTACCATTTATATTGATCTCGTCAGCCCTAAAAGATAATAATGAATGTTAGATGAAATGTACGTTGGTGCTCGGCAAGTGTGGTCGGGTGCTAGACATGGCCCTCCAGTTTGGGTCGTGACAAACTTGGTATCGGAGCATGTCTGTCCTAGGGGTTGTCTATGAGCCGTATCTAGTAGAGTCTTGATTATGGATGTGTAGCGCGCCACATTTATAATCAGGAGGCTTCATGACATCTAGGGTTGTTACCTTCTTCCTGAATCTAGATCGTGCGTAGAGTTGAGTCGTAAGTGTTCGTCTCTAATATTCACCTTGTTTTTTTCAGTGATGCCTTTGACTAGGAAGCAAACGATTAGTAGACGGCTTGAT